>NC_134353.1:636842507-637160961 GCF_048569485.1 Anomaloglossus baeobatrachus
CGAGCCTCTTCTTGCCCTGACAGAATATTTAAGTTGTCATCCCAATCTGGTATCTGCGTCTCATCGTCATCAGTATGTTCCTCATTGTCTATAACACCAGGTGTTACAGTTTGTGACAAAGGGTCAACATTATGCTCAGAAACTTGGTCCTCACAGCCTGAATCAGAGTCACAAAGGTTCTGGGTATCACTGCAGACCATTTCCTGGTCTGTACTCACTGTAGCTTGGGAGCAGACCTCTGATTCCCAGGCTATAGTGTGACTGAACAGCTCTGCAGACTCAGCCATCTCAGTTCCACCATACTGTGCAGGGCGGATGGAGACTTCAGAGCTGGGAGAAAGCAAGTGTGATTGGGCTGACAACTCAGAGGACTGGTGTTTTTTGGATGCGGTAGTTGAGGTGGCAGAGAGGGCACTTGTTGGACCACTTGAGATCCATTCAAGCATTTTCCATTTTTGGCCATCATCTACCTTTGTTCCAGTTGTTTGTGTCCGTAAAAAAGGGAGCACATCGGATTGTCCACGGTAAGTAGTAGACATCTTACTTTTGCTGGAAGATGGTCTATCTTCAGCAGATGTTAATGGAGCTTTGCCACCTTCCCCATGGACAAACCCTTTTTTTCCTTTTCCAACACGCCTCTTCCCCTTTCCACCAGCATCTGTCATTTTGCCACTCATTTTGATTGCGACAAGATTGTGCACTGAAAATGTGGTAGTAAAAATTGAGAGGTGATGTAGATTGCAGCGGTGGTCTAGCTTTATTAACAGCAGAATAAACAACAATAATTATCCCTGACAATGCAACTACGGCCCTTAAACTGGCAGCATAGTTTGCTAGTATAATGGCTTAGTAACAATGAGTTTGAGTGTGCAATGCAGAGGTGCTGCAAATAGATTTGCACTAGTGGGACACTAATGGAAGTCCAACAGCCACTTTTAGTATGCCACTAAGTTTACTCAGTGTTTGCTAGTATAATGGCTTAGTAACAGTGAGTTTGAGTGTGCAATGCAGAGGTGCTGCAAATAGATTTGCACTAGTGGGACACTAATGGAAGTCCAACAGCCACTTTTAGGATGCCACTAAGTTTACTCAGTGTTTGCTAGTATAATGGCTTAGTAACAATGAGTTTGAATGTGCAATGCAGAGGTGCTGCAAATAGATTTGCACTAGTGGGACACTAATGGAAGTCCAACAGCCACTTTTAGGATGCCATTAAATTTACTCAGTGTTTGCTAGTATAATGGCTTAGTAACAATGAGTTTGAGTGTGCAATGCAGAGGTGCTGCAAATAGATTTGCACTAGTAGGACACTAATGGAAGTCCAACAGCCACTTTTAGGATACCACTAAGTTTACTCAGTGTTTGCTAGTATAATGGCTTAGTAACAATGAGTTTGAGTGTGCAATGCAGAGATTCTGCAAATAGATTTGCACTAGTGGGACACTAATGGAAGTCCAACAGCCACTTTTAGGATGCCACTAAGTTTACTCAGTGTTACCTAGTATAACGGCTTAGTAACAATGAGTTTGAGTGTGCAATGCAGAGGCGCTGCAAATAGATTTGCACTAGTGGGACACTAATGGAAGTCCAACAGCCACTTTTAGGATGCCACTAAATTTACTCAGTGTTTGCTAGTATAATGGCTTAGTAACAATGAGTTTGAGTGTGCAATGCAGAGGTGCTGCAAATAGATTTGCACTAGTAGGACACTAATGGAAGTCCAACAGCCACTTTTAGGATACCACTAAGTTTACTCAGTGTTTGCTAGTATAATGGCTTAGTAACAATGAGTTTGAGTGTGCAATGCAGAGGTGCTGCAAATAGATTTGCACTAGTGGGACACTAATGGAAGTCCAACAGCCACTTTTAGTATGCCACTAAGTTTACTCAGTGTTTGCTAGTATAATGGCTTAGTAACAGTGAGTTTGAGTGTGCAATGCAGAGGTGCTGCAAATAGATTTGCACTAGTGGGACACTAATGGAAGTCCAACAGCCACTTTTAGGATGCCACTAAGTTTACTCAGTGTTTGCTAGTATAATGGCTTAGTAACAATGAGTTTGAATGTGCAATGCAGAGGTGCTGCAAATAGATTTGCACTAGTGGGACACTAATGGAAGTCCAACAGCCACTTTTAGGATGCCATTAAATTTACTCAGTGTTTGCTAGTATAATGGCTTAGTAACAATGAGTTTGAGTGTGCAATGCAGAGGTGCTGCAAATAGATTTGCACTAGTAGGACACTAATGGAAGTCCAACAGCCACTTTTAGGATACCACTAAGTTTACTCAGTGTTTGCTAGTATAATGGCTTAGTAACAATGAGTTTGAGTGTGCAATGCAGAGATTCTGCAAATAGATTTGCACTAGTGGGACACTAATGGAAGTCCAACAGCCACTTTTAGGATGCCACTAAGTTTACTCAGTGTTACCTAGTATAACGGCTTAGTAACAATGAGTTTGAGTGTGCAATGCAGAGGCGCTGCAAATAGATTTGCACTAGTGGGACACTAATGGAAGTCCAACAGCCACTTTTAGGATGCCACTAAATTTACTCAGTGTTTCTAGTATAATGGCTTAGTAACAATGAGTTTAAGTGTGCAATGAAGAGGTGCTGCAAATAGATTTGCACTAGTGGGACACTAATGGAAGTCCAACAGCCACTTTTAGGATGCCACTAAGTTTACTCAGTGTTTGCTAGTATAATGGCTTAGTAACAATGAGTTTGAGTGTGCAATGCAGAGGTTCTGCAAATAGATTTGCACTAGTGGGACACTAATGGAAGTCCAACAGCCACTTTTAGGATACCACTAAGTTTACTCAGTGTTTGCTAGTATAATGGCTTAGTAACAATGAGTTTGAATGTGCAATGCAGAGGTGCTGCAAATAGATTTGCACTAGTGGGACACTAATGGAAGGCCAACTGCCACTTTTAGGATGCCACTAAGTTTACTCAGTGTTTGCTAGTATAATGGCTTAGTAACAATGAGCTTGAGTGTGCAAAGGGCAGGAGGGTACAGTGGCAGGGTTGTGGGTCAGTGTACAGGAAAGGAAGCCTCATTTTCTATCCCTCACAATGGGGAAATGCAGCGAGGAAGTCCCTGACCTTAGCTACACAGTTATCTTCTGTAGCTGTTAAAATCTGTTTCCACGGACCTGACTGTCACCTATGGCCCTGAGCCTGCTGTTATTATTAGCCCTTACAAGGGCTAATAGAAACTTCTATCCCTATTCTGTATAGCGCTGTGTGTAGAGCGTACACAGCAGTATCGGAGACAGGAGCTACGCCAGCGATGACTGACACCCAGACGCAGAAGGCAGATAATGGCGTCCAGATGAGCAGATGCCCGTATTTATAATGCAGGGACATGTGACATGGACATCCTATCACACATGCCGTTGCTTCTCTGGCTAAAAGTCCACTTAGCTGTGTGTGTGTCTGGGATTGGCTGACATGCTGGCCAGCCCCACTACACGCGCGCGCTTAGGGAAGGAAGACAAGGAAAAAAAAAATGGCGATCGCCATTATCCCAGCAGCAGTGATCTGAATGCGCTGTTCACGCACACTATACGCTGAAATTTCATAATAGTGTGAGTCACAGAGTGACTTACACTATTACAGCGGAAAGCCAGCTAGTAATTAGCTTGGCTTTTTGCTGCTAGAACCGTTCTCGAACGTAACTAGAACTATCGAGCTTTAGCAAAAAGCTCGAGTTCTAGTTCGATCTAGAACAGCCCCCAAAAGCACTTGAACCGCGAACTGGAGAACCACGAACCGCGAATGGCGCTCAACTCTAGTCACAACTAATGGATGCGACAATTCTGGGCAGCTGCAATCTGCTATTGTTAGGCTAGGGTGCCCAATAAGCATGTGTCTTCACAGCCTGAGAATAGTAGCCCCCAGGTGTCGGGTTTTATCTTGGCTGGGTATCAAAATTAGGGGGGACCACTAATTATTTAATTATTTATTTAAAAAAAAAAGGCCGCATGCAGTTTCTCCTATTTTTATACACAGCCAAGATAAGCACATGGCTGAGGGCTGCAGCCTGTAGCCATGAGCTTTATCTGGGCTGGGTATCATAATAATATGGGGGTATCCTACATCAAATATTTTATTTCTTTATTTTTATACCACAATAGACGCACATAGCGTCTGTGATTGGAAGCAGTCAGCTGAAACGCTGACACTCAGGATGGGGGCTTGTCTGAATGCAACCAATCACAGATGCCAGAACAGCTGGAAAAAGGGATAAGCGGTACATATTTAATGAAGGTAGTGAGTGGCCCCGGAAGTGAACGAGTGGCCAGGAAGCAGTTACAGGTGCGCCGGAGCATCAGGAAGTATGAAATTGTGACGCCCCAGGGCTGTGGAGTACTCGGTCCCGGGCACATGGGGTGCAGGGAGGAACAGTTGTGGTCTCGGCCGATGCCCGCTTCCATGACCCTGGCGGTCGCTCCGATAAAAAGGGTGTGAAAAATGGGAGAAAAATTAAAAAAATAAAATAAAAGAGTTTATCGACTATGCCACTTGAGGTATGCGGCCAGGTTATTTGAGTCGCCTCTGCAGGGTCCTGCTGGGGCTGGTGGAGTCATGCAGCTTAGGTGTTTTGGGCCCTCCGCAAGCAGGGCTAGGCCTCATCAGTGGATGATGGGGGTTATAGTAAGAAACAGTTAGTGTATGTGTACGGAGGTGAGAAGGAAATAGTCTACACTGGTATTGCAGTTTCAACTTGCCTTTTTACTTGTGGCTTTGTACCTGGACCCGCTGGTGCTGGTTTCAGGTGTTCCCGCTCCCCTTGTTCTCTGTGCCAGCTGTGACCTGGGGTAGCTGTCCTCCGTGCATTCTCGTTTGTATTGGGCTCCCATGGCTTAGAGCTTCTGGGGGAGCCCCTGTTTCAGTCTTGGTCCTATTGCAGGCAGCCTGGACTATGTTAGGGGTTCAATCCCCGGTCCCCTTTTTGCTGCTGATGCTTCAGACTATTTGGGTGATGAGGGACCCTGGAGATCCCCTTACCTGGCAGATTTAACAGTTGACCATAAAGTGTCCCGCTGTCTTAGGGTCTGCACCTCGCCTTGTGCTGAGTCCTGTGAGCCTAGGTTCCAGACTTACACAGGCGCCCAGCGGTTCCTGGAGTATTACACTTCTACAAGTAACCCACGGTTCCTGGAGTCCTGGCTCCTTACTCCACAGTCCCTCACTCCTATTACAGCGTTCCGTTGTTACTTCAGGTCTTTACACTTTTTCTTTCTTTTCTTCACTCCTCACTCCTCTTTCTTTCTCCTTCAACTCTCGTTTCTCTTTCAATGACTACCTCTCACTTCACTCTACTCTACTGACTTCTAACTAACTACTTCCTCTCGCCAACTTCTCAACTGACTACTGCCCTCCCCCTTCCTGGGTCTCTCCCTTCAGATTGGATAGCAACTATCCAATTAGTGCCCATCCCTTTTACCTGTTGCTAGGCAGTCTCCCAGTCTGTAATTGGGGTTATGTATGTGGCCTGAGGGTGCTGGTGTGTTGACTGGCATGGATATTCTGGGGTTTGAGTTTCCACGCTCACATTTTGTGGCACCTCATACCTCAGGGATGCTACAAAACGTTTGCTCCTATCTTCCTATCCCTTCTACCATCATTTTTAACCTCCAGATTCTGATACCCATAGACTTATATGAGGACTGGCATCCGGCTAGATAACTGTGACCAATCCCGAGCCAGAACCGGGTTTGTATTTTAACCCTGTTAGACCCGCCGGTCCCGGTTATCTTCGAGACTGCCTATCACTATTCAGATCCGCCTTAAAACTCTTCAAAAACTTATTGTTCTGCTCAGTTTCTGCTCACAGTACTCAGCAAAAGGTGTAAACATTACTGGACACGGTTTTAGCAAGGATTCATAAGCTCTTTACTGCTCTGTATGTATACAACCTACAAACAATAGACAAAAAAGGGGTAAAAGGGATAATAAGTAGTGATGAGCGAGTATGCTTGTTACTACTCGGTACTCGCACGAGTATCACTGTACTCGGGCTACTCGGCGGGGACCGAGTAATCTCGCGATACTCGTGCTGTACTCGTGGTCTTCATCCCTGCATGTTGGCGCTCTTTTGAGAGCCAGCCCTCATGCAGGGATTGGCTGGCAGACCACTGCAATGCCACAGCCCTGTTAGTTGTGGAATTGCAGTGATTGGCTGGCCTGCACAGCGTGACCGAGCCTTTATACCGGCGGGCGCGCTGTGCTCTGTACACAGCCATCTCATATTCCCTGCTTTCCACGCCCACAGGCACCTATGATTGGTTGCAGTGAGACACGCCCCCACGCTGAGTGACAGGTGTCTCACTGCACCCAATCACAGCAGCCGATGGGCGTGTCTATACTGTGCAGTAAAATAAATAAATAATTTAAAAAACCGGCGTGCGGTCCCCCCTATTTTAATACCAGCCAGATAAAGCCATACGGCTGAAGGCTGGTATTCTCAGGATGGGGAGCTCCACGTTATGGGGAGCTCCCAGCCTAACAATATCAGTCAGCAGCAGCCGCCCAGAATTGCCGCATACATTATATGCGACAGTTCTGGGACTGTACCCGGCTCTTCCCGATTTACCCTAGTGCGTTGGCAAATCGGGGTAATAAGGAGTTAATGGCAGCCCATAGCTGCCACTAAATCCTAGATTAATCATGTCAGGCATCTCCCCGAGAAACCTTCCATGATTAATCTGTAAATTACAGTTAAAAAACACACACACCTGAAAAAATCCTTTATTAGAAATAAAAAACAATAACAAAGTCCCTCATCACCAATTTATTAACCCCGACAAACCCTCCATGTCCGGCGTAATCCACAGTCCTCCAGCGTCGCGTCCAGCTCTGCTACATTCAGGTGACAGGAGCTGCAGAATGCACCGCCGCTTCTGTCAGCTTCACACAGCAACTGAGGTGAGTAGCGCGATCAGCTGCTGTCAGTCAGGTAACTCACGGCCACCGCTGGATCCAGCGGTGGCCGCGGGTAACCTCAGTGACAGCAGCTGATCGCTATACTCACCTCAGTTGATGCATGGAGCTGACCGGAGCGGCGGTGAGTAGCGCGATCAGCTGAGCTGTCACTGACGTTACCCGCGGCCACCGCTGCATCCAGGTAACCTCAGTGACAGCTCAGCTGATCGCTATACTCACCTCAGTTGCTGTGTGAAGCTGACCGGAGCGGCGGTGTATTCTGCAGCTCCTGTCACCTTCATGCAGCACAGCTGGACGCGACGCTGGAGGTCCGTGGATTACGCCGGACATGGAGGGTTTGTCGGGGTTAATAAATTGGTGATGAGGGACTTTGTTAGTGTTTTTTATTTCTAATAAAGGATTTTTCGGGTGTGTGTGTTTTTTAACTGTAATTTACAGATTAATCATGGAAGGAATCTCGGGGAGATGCCTGACATGATTAATCTAGGATTTAGTGGCAGCTATGGGCTGCCATTAACTCCTTATTACCCCGATTTGCCAACGCACCAGGGCAAATCGGGAAGAGCCGGGTACAGTCCCAGAACTGTCGCATCTAATGTATGCGGCAATTCTGGGCGGCTGCTGACTGATATTGTTAGGCTGGGGGGCTCCCCATAACGTGGAGCTCCCCATCCTGAGAATACCAGCCTTCAGCCGTACGGCTTTATCTGGCTGGTATTAAAATTGGGGGGACCGCACGCCGTTTTTTTTAATTATTTAATTATTTATTTCACTGCACAGTATACACACACACACACCGGCTGCTGTGTTTGGGTGCAGTGAGACACCTGTCACTCAGCGTGGGGGCGTGTCTCACTGCAACCAATCATAGGCGCCGAAAAGCAGGAAAGTAGGGAATACGAGATTGTTTAATGAGCGGCTGGCTTTTTCAAAAGAGAAAAAGCCGCCGGAGTTTAGTGAACAGCCGTGCAGCGCCGCGGCAGTGATCGGGGAACGGTAAGTAAGAGAGAGGGGGGAGAATGACCGACAGACTGTGAGAGGGGGACAGACAAGACAGAGAGAGACCGACAGAGTGAGACCGACCGACGGGAGATAGAATGAAAAAAAAAATGACCGACATCGCTAGTAAAAAGCACAAAACGTGCGTTTTGGACATCGGAGTGCCACACAATGTTTTACGTAAAATCTTTCATGTATTAATCTCAAAAAGTAACATACACCAGCTCTATCTCACTATTGGGTATGTGCCCTTAACATTTCCGCCATGAAAATTCATTTTGGTGTCATTTTGGAAGGTTTTCTGGTGAGTCCGTAAAAATGGCGTAAAACGCGGACAAAATTGTTCACAGCTGTGACTTTTGAGTGATAAATGCTTCAAGGGGTCTTCCCCATGCTGTTGCCATGTCGTTTGAGCACTCTTCTGAGACTTTTGTGACATTTTTAGGGTTTCTACATGCTGCCGGGGGTCATTTCATAAAAATACTCGGGTCTCCCATAGGATAACATTGGGCTCGGTGCTCGGGCCGAGTACATGAGTATCTTGGGATGCTCGGCCCGAGCCTCGAGCACCCGAGCTTTTTAGTACTCGCTCATCACTAATAATAAGAAATGTCTTGACATCTTGTAAGTTTATTTGGTCCAGGTTATCACATTCAGCAGAGAATCTTTATTTTCGTCAGTAAATCAGATTATGTTCATGTCCTCAGTCCATCTGTTACACTGTGAATAGTATCTAACACAATAATATGTTCCAGATTCTTCAGGTCTCACTCCAGTGAGTTTACAATAAACTTCTCCTTTATTTGTGTCTCTTGTTAAAGTGGTATGGCCCTGGACAGCTGCGTGATTATTGTAATATATTTCCCCCAACCACTCCAATCCTTTTCCTTCAGGTTGTCTGATCCAAGCTACACCGTGCATGTTAGTGCTGTCAGTGAGGGCGGCACCGGTCACTTTACAGGTCAGGTCCACAGTCTCTGATGGTCTCACAATCCCAGGACCAGACTCCACCATAGAGATTTGGGAAGTGACACCTATAAATAAATACATAAATAACACAAATATCTAATTAAGATGATCAGATCAGTCAGGATTTAATGTTCTTACTGAGATGTTCAGATATTTTCATTTTCTGCCACTCACATTGTAGAGACAATACAGCACTGAGGAGCCACAGAAGAGTCTTCATGTCTGGTCTGAGGAGGTTCAGTTCTGGACCTGCTCGTACTGAGTCACCTCCTCAGTTTCAGGTCTCTGCTCTCTTTTTATAGAGGCAGTAATCTGAATATATTTACATACACACATGCTGCACTGATATAGAGAGGTAACACCAATGGTGATGGGCTCGGTGTGTCACTTGGACGCATTTATAAAAAGAACCCATTCACATAAGTAATAGAGTTTATTTTTCTGATGTTCCTCCCAAGAAAGTAGTATTATAATGTAGTAACAATAATCTTTAAATCAATAAATGTGGAGATTATTACTGTAATTGTAACCTGTAGACATGGCATTTAGATCATCCCATGTACTATATATTGTACATTTTTTTTCTTTATCACAGTTTCCAGAATATTTTACCTAGACAATAAGGGGCTGTTTACATTGCATTTTACCCCCATATTAATGACTCTGTTTGGGTTTAGTCTTACTCTCCGAAAAACAAGATTCAGATGAAACCTCCAAATATGCTCTCGGATGCAATTGTTGAAATAGAGTCTAATTGCACTACTTCCCTTTCCACAATATGCATCGGTTCAGACAGGCACAAGAACAAAGCAGTGTGTTATTAGGACCAGGGCCGTATTTGGCATTCATGCTTCCCTAGGCACTTTAAGTTGTAACGCCCCTTACTGGTAAGGCTGCTTTCACACTTGCGTTGTTTTGCATCCGTCACAATCACTTGTGTGACTTATGCAACGGATGCGTTGCAGACAGTGGCACAACTGATATGACTGATGCTGCAAAACAACGATCCGTTGTTTTTTGTTTTATTTTACTGTTTTACCAGCAGCTGGCTATTGTGAACGATCAGGTGATCACCCAGCCGCCGGCCGCTGGGCGATTACCTGATTGTTCACAGTAGCCGAGCGATCAGATGATCGTTCTCAAAAGCCAGCTGATCAATCTCAAAATCCAGCCGCCAGGCAATCAGCTGATCGTTCGGCCGCCGAGAGAGAGAAAGAAACATTGATTTCAATTATTAAACACAAGAGCTGAGCATGCGCAGTAGAAAGAAAAAAAAAGAATTCCGACGCTCAAAAAACGCTACATGCTGCGCTCCTACATTCGTACATAACTACTTCACAAGAACAACCATCAGTACATGAATACATCACCAGAACCAGTCAGTAAATGCCTACATCACCAGAACAATCATCAGTACAGAAATACAGCCCCAGAACAACTGTCAGTACATGACTGCATCACCAGAACAATTGTCAGTACAGAAATACAGCCTGAGAACAACCGTCAATACATGACACATCACCGTTATACAGCGATCACTTTTAATGTCAGGTTAGCCCCTATCATATAAACTTGTATACCTTAACAATGGTAAGGAGATTGTTGGTAACAATTTCAATCATCATCAAACTAGGTACCACAGTACTGATTACTTACTAGTAGCTGCACTAGTAAACATTTAAAGAGTAACTTAAAGATTTGGTCCGAAGGCAAAACTAATTTTCATTCTAAATCCCTATCTATTTAGTGCCAAAATATAATTTTTTTTAATATACTTGCATTAATAATTTCCTATCCTGTCCCTTGATGACGCTTCATTTCAGGGAGGGGCAGAGGCTGTGGCAGTGACTGCAGCCTCTGCCCCATGATAATGCTTCTTTCGAGTATCCCAGCATGCACCATGCTCTAGGATTCTCAAAAGAAAAGTCATCAAAAAGGTCCATTAATTCTTAGACTGGTGAAGTAATGTGTCCTGAGTAGAGTTGAGCGCGGTTCGCGGTTCGCGGTTCTCCAGTTCGCGGTTCGAGTGATTTTGGGGGGTGTTCTAGATCGAACTAGAACTCGAGCTTTTTGCTAAAGTTCGATAGTTCTAGTTACGTTCGAGAACGGTTCTAGCAGCAAAAATCAGGGCTTTTTACAGCTACAGTGTGCAGGAGCCATCGCTGGCAGCCTGCCAGAAGCTGGTAACCAAGATAAAAATCGGGTATCCAAGCAAAGCGCTTTGGTTAGTAACCCGATATTTATCCTAGTTACGTGTGCAAGAAGCCCACACTTCCCCGCTCAGCTCGCTCCGCCCCCTCCTGCACGCGGCATGTACACACACACACACACACACACACACACACTCACACTCACCTGTCCCCAGCCATACAGTCCACTACACTGACGTCCTCAGCGCCACATGACCCCGCTAGGCTCCACCCACTTTGCACTCCGCCGCCAGCACACATGGCTCCGCCCACCTGGCACTCTGCACACATGGTCCCGCTAGGCTCCGCCCACCTGACACTCTGCACACATGGTCCCGCTAGGCTCCGCCTACCTGGCACTCTGCACACATTACCCTGCTAGGCTCCGCCCACCTGGCACTCTGCACACATGGTCCCGCTAGGCTCCGCCCACCTGGCACTCTGCACATGGCGCTGCTAGGCTCCGCCCACCTGACACTCTGCACACATGGTCCCGCTAGGCTCTGCCCACCTGGCACTCTGCACACATGGTCCCGCTAGGCTCCGCCTACCTGGCACTCTGCACACATGGCGCTGCTAGGCTCCGCCCACCTGACACTCTGCACACATGGTCCCGGTAGGCTCCGCCCACCTGACACTCTGCACACATGGCGCTGCTAGGCTCCACCCACCTGGCACTCTGCACACATTACCCCGCTAGGCTCCGCCCACCTGGCAATCTGCACACATGGTCCCCTAGGCTCCGCCCACCTGGCACTCTGCACACATGGCGCTGCTAGGCTCCGCCCACCTGACACTCTGCACACATGGTCCCGCTAGGCTTCGCCCACCTGGCATTCTGCACACATTACACCGCTAGGCTCCGCCCACCTGGCACTCTGCACACATGGCACTGCTAGGCTCCGCCCACCTGGCACTCTGCACACATGGTCCCGCTAGGCTCCGCCCACCTGGCATTCTGCACACATTACACCGCTAGGCTCCACCCACATGGCACTCTGCACACATGGCACTGCTAGGCTCTGCCCACCTGGCACTCTGCACACATGGTCCCGCTAGACTCCGCCCACCTGGCATTCTGCACACATGGTCCCGCTAGACTCCGCCCACCTGACACTCTGCACACATGGCGCTGCTAGGCTCCGCCAACCTGGCACTCTGCACACATTACCCCGCTAGGCTCCGCCCACCTGGCACTCTGCACACATGGTCCCGCTAGGCTCCGCCCACCTGGCACTCTGCACACATGGAGCTGCTAGGCTCCGCCCACCTGACACTCTGCACACATGGTCCCGTTAGGCTCTGCCCAACTTGCATTCTGCACACATTACACCGCTAGTCTCCGCCCACCTGACACTCTGCACACATGGTGCTGCTAGGCTCCGCCCACCTGACACTCTGCACACATGGTCCCGCTAGGCTCCGCCCACCTGGCACTCTGCACACATTACCCCGCTAGGCTCCGCCCACCTGGCACTCTGCACACATGGTCCCGCTAGGCTCCGCCCACCTGGCACTCTGCACACATGGCGCTGCTAGGCTCCGCCCACCTGCCACTCTGCACACATGGTCCCGCTAGGCTCCGCCCACCTGGCACTCTGCACACATGCTCCCGCTAGGCTCCGCCCACCTGGAACTCTGCATACATGGCGCTGCTAGGCTCCGCCCACCTGACACTCTGCACACATGGTCCCGCTAGGCTCCGCCCACCTGGCACTCTGCACACATTACCCCGCTAGGCTCCGCCCACCTGGCACTCTGCACACATTACCCCGCTAGGCTCCGCCCACCTGGCACTCTGCACTCATGGTCCCGCTCGGCTTACCTGCGGTGATGAAGTCCCGCAATCCCGACCTCAGCGCTGTCACTGTCCTCCATGGCCGCCGCTTGTCACATCACCTTCTCTCGCTTCCGACCCGAGACTGACTAGCGGTGACGTCACGGGCCGCTCGCGATACTTGGCTGTGAAGATGATTGAAGTTAGTGTGCAGGAGATCAGCGCAGGTAATGTACCTCGCTGACAGCAGCACTTGTCATCCCCTGCAGTGACCTGGGCTGACCCATTGATGTTAGCTCAGGTCACTGCACTGCTCTCCCAGCCAATGGGGAACATCCTGCTCTTCATTGACTGGGACAGTGTGGATCGTCATGGGAACCCCTTGGATTACAGCAGACCTGGATTTGTTTTTCTTTCTAATAAATTGGTTAAAGAGGGAATGTATTGGGGAGTGTTTTTTCAAATAAAAATGTGTTTGTCGTCTATTTTTTTTTATTACTTACTGGGTTGGTGATGTCGGGTATCTGATAGGCGCCTGACCTCACCAACCCCAGGGCTTGGTGCCAGGTGACATTACACATCTGGTATTAACCCCATATATTACCCCGTTTGCCACTGCACCAGGGCACGGGATGAGCTGGGGCGAAGCACCAGGATTGGCGAATCTAATGGATGCGCCACTTCTGGGGCGGCTGCAGCCTGCTATTTTTAGGCTGGTGTTAAAAAATATACTCTTAAATATATTTTTCTTCAAATACGTAAAAGCGCATGAAAGAAAGGACTTCAAAAATGTAAAAAATAAATGTATTTTATCTATTTAAAAATGGTTGCCAGGGTTCAGTTACAGAAAGGAAAAATAATATACTTCATTAGCTTACGTAAAAGAGTTCATTTAGTCCATACTGATCAATAGAAAATCTTCATCCATCTCTCCTTGGATTCTGAATAGCAAGGCAGCATGTGTTCGTCTTGCAGCCTGGGAGCCTTCTGACGACGTGCAGGAGCCTCCGTAGCCCCCTCCATCGTGTGTCATATGACAACTGTCCAGTCCATATAGGGAAATTACTGCTGGACGCATGTCACATGGTGTAATCTCTAGAAGCTTCCAAAAGAATATATATACATCCTTCCATATCAGCACTTATGTAAATTCAATATGGATATTTTAATATTTATTCCTTATAATAACTTTATTAATAAACTATGCCCTCCAACATAAACAGAACTGTGAACATATATGTCCTACTATAAAATATTTGATAACTAGATGTATTAATTTTAGTGTTTTTAACAATTCCCCCTTGAAGCGGGTGAATTTAACCCCGAAAATTAATTAATACATCATTAAAATAACAAATCTTCTTTCCTTATTTGGCGATAATGGATTAATATCAATAATAATGATGAATAACAATTAATTTGCATTATTCATGTTGTAAGTTCAATAATATAATAATGTGGATTCATGTTATGATAGGCCGTGACTGATCAATCATATAAAAAAAAAATATAATTATACTTCGCTAGACCTAAAAAGAAATGCAAAAAAACAAATCCGGTCACCATATGATGTCCTCTGAGTTGATGTCTTCTTATCTCCGATGTAATCCAGCATAAACACAGTCTCTTAGAAATAAATCCTTTGATAAAAAATGAATGGTTACCAATTTAATACAGTCCCGTATTGCGTTTATCATCGTTAGATCAAGTCCATAAACTTTATTCTTTATTATTTAAGTCCATAGCCAATGTTGATAAACCACAGTCCATGAGTGTAGAAGAATAGCATAAGTCTTTGATGTCTGTGCAGTGTAATTTACATTAGTCACCTTTATCCTCCATACTGCCTGTTGTCAAATCCTGGAACAGATGTTAAGACGTTCTTGATCAGCACGACAGGGGTTAACTTTAACACGTCATTGCTCTTCTTAGTAACTGTAGTGAGGTCTTAATGCACAGACCATGTGTCATTGTCCATCCTGGCACCATAGGATCACTGTGTTTCTGAGGTGCAAACGCGGTAAGTGTATTTTGTATGTAACACAGTCTTATTTTAGACGTTACCTTTTGGACCTTTTTGCAGAATCCCTTTTAACTTTAGGAAAATTATAAAGTCTTTTTATCTTCTGTAATCTTGATTGAAGACTTCATTCCCTAATCTAGATACCAAATATGGCAATAACTATCACTAATAAATGTCACAGCGTATCATAACTCTAATACTATAATACCATGTCATTATTATTATCGTAGAAGTATTAATATAATTGATACTTAGAATGATGTAATAATACTGCATAATGGTATAGACAATAGTATTCTAATATAATAACCTTTTTTTGTCATTGGTGTATTACCCTTCCAAACCCATAGGTGGCAATGTGTTGAATGTAACCAAAATGTAATATAAAATATGAAATAATATAATGTGTACCTATAACATGTATCATATTATAAATATGAAAGGCAACAATGTAGCTTATTTAGTTAGATCATTTGTAAAAGTATAAACCAAAGCAAATAACTTAGGAAAGACTGGATGATTCCATCAAAACACAATAATACCCATTATAAATTATTATTGATTAAAAATATAATATAAATATTATTTGTAAATATAGGAAGGTAAACCTAGATGTACCTCGATCTTCCATCTTTATTACTCTAATTTAATTTATTTGATTTGTCTATTATTTATTAAATAACCTACTATATAAGAAAATGTGGAACTATAAGTAATATTTCATCCTTATTGTGTTAACATATTCATATAAAAATAATGTATTACTAGGAAGTAAACTATTGTATATATTGATGAAGGAAGTATCTTTTCTTCCAAAAAGTGGAACTTTCCCTTTTAATATGATTCATATTTAATAAAGTAATATTCTTATATTAGATATTACTTAACTAAATATTGAAGTGTTTTCTCAATTGAGATATTTAAAATTTGAAGAAAAAATAAAAATTGTAGAATTAAAATTTTGATTAAAAATGTGAATATTAAATAATAATAATTAATATAAAAAATAGGAATAAAAGCAAAAATGAAAATCGGAATAAAAATAAAAATTGAAATAAAAATAAGGCCTTCTATGTATATAACACCTATGTCTTTAATAATACATAACCTTAATGTTACCAATATCTTATAGGATTTCCATACCTATCATATCAGTAACCTATAATTAAGTCATGTAACCTTGCAAATAATACTCTTCTCTTAGTATATAAATGCATTATGATATACTTCAAATATATTTTTTATTCCCAATTCTTCCTTTGTACTTGAAATATTAATTATTAAAGTATCCTGTAAACACATATATTTATCAAATATAAATGTGTGATTGAGACCAAACCCTTCCCTTTCAATATCATGAAATATGATATTATAAAAATTAATATGTCAAGATTAAATTAAATTAAAATTTATGTTGTATATCTTCAAGACCATATTATACATATCACTTCCATATTTGAAAAGAAAAAATGATTACCAATCTGTGCATCAGTAAAAGAAGTAACACATAACTGTATAAAAATCAAAACGTTAAAACCTTATTCTAGAATGTAATTCTTCAGAATAAACCCTTTAATAAAAAATCCTAACATCTCTATACTAAAGAAATATGTCTAAGAATAAGATATATTCGGTATAAATTCCTTCATTATTTATACTTATGTACTATAACTTATTTATTCTAATAATATACATACATATTATAACCTCGAAGTTAAAACAAAAATTCCCCTTTTTTTTTTTTTTTTGGAAGCTACAAAGACCTTTTATCCAAGTACTTGACATTGGCAGCTGCTCAAACAATCAATCATTCATAGACACATCTATGCACACAAGACTGTCATGGTTCTTTAACATATATCCACATAGAAACTGACAAACACAAATCCCTGTTTTTGATTTTCAATTTTTCTATGCGCATCTCAAAACTTCTTGAAGTATACGAATAAATTTATTACATATACTCCTAAAAAAATAGGTACCTTTGATAGTCACATACTGTACATTTGACCATAGAACAAACATTTATTATTAGCTTTAGTAATTCAAAAGTCACATGCTCTGGTTACGTGCAAAGAACACCATTCCAAAACAGCAAGCAGTTTTACTACACTCCAAAGCTGAGATTACATTTCTAATAACTCTAAAGAAGATATATATATTCATAAAAGAAACGTTAAACTAATGGTTCTCTGGCAATTGGTACCTGAGAAAATAATAATTATTATTAATCATGCCTTTGCGATTAACCTTACACAATAAGATATATGTTACCTGATTGAGGACAAGAACAAATGTATAAATAAAAAGTTAATACTTCATCAATCTGCTTTACTGATAAATTCTGAGGGAAATAAAAGAATAAAATTATTATCATATTTATGATAAAAATGAAACACTTAGAATCAGTTACTTTCTCTTATTATTACATTTTAAATATTATTATTCATATACAGAGATCAAATTATTAATTTATAACATAAACTATCATTTTACTAAATGAAAATATGACCTTGATTTACTATCACTACTTTTAATATATATATATATATATATATATATATATATATATATATATATATATATATATATATATGCAGAGATTCACTGTATATGAATAATCATATTTATCAGATAATAAAATTAATTTACCCAGAAATCCACTTTATTTAGCTGAAGACCAAACCTAAATTTTTCTTCAAAAATTCGGTCTATTAGATTCATTTTCAACTTGTAGGAATCTCTGAAATTTTGTAACTCAAGTTTGTCCCTTAAATGAGAAAGAATTTCTCTCTCTGAAAGACCCCCCAGCTGTTGCTGGCTGTCAAATTCTAACCCAGGGAAAGAATCTGCACAAGACACCTGTTTCTGTCTTTCAAAGCTTTTACTCATCATTTGTCTGGGATCATCAATCCCAGTGACCAATCCCTTCACTGGAGACAAGGGAAACAAAGATTTTTCCTGTGGAAAAAGATTTTTAGATGATAATAATTGGGATGGATTGTATGGTTTGTAGCACGTATGCATTTTCCTGCGAATTTCATACACCCTGTCACAGAAATATCTGGATCTGGGAGACACTGTTTGTTTTTTACAGAATCTCTCCCTTTTTCGTGTTGGTTTTTCAGAATTAATTAATTTCTGTTTTGATTGACTTTGGTGATTTCTAACAAAATCGATAAATGTCGTACATTCGAATAGGGACTTTTTATTTAATGCCACCGCACAAGCTGCATTATCAAGGAAATTAAATTTCTTGATGAATAAATGTATCATTCTATCCAATCTGACATTTGGAATGACCGCCCTATACAAACGTTCAAAAACGGACATAAATGAGAACATACTCTCATTCTGTTCAATTTATAATTCCTTCAACATCTCATAATTTGGATCAGATTCATTCCTTGCACAGAAGATGAGATTTTTCAGCCTTATGATATCGTTATCATTTGAACAATCAAATGTCTCATTGTCAGAAGACTTTTTTAATGCCAATTGTTCAAAGAAATGCTGAGGTATCCACATACGGAATAACTGATTTGCCTCACTATTGGTTAAATTTAACTTCTCAACGGAACTTTCAAATATCTCTGAATTTCTGCAAACATGTATTTTAGGATTATATGCGGGAATTAATTTGCATATGTCCAATAGATTCTTTCTAAGTTTAATTCCTAACTTAGTCTGTTCTATTTTTTTATACTGATTGTCGCCATTTTCTCTCTGCACGTGTCCCACTCTGGCCGCTCCCCCTTCTGGCTTCTCTACGTCATTTCCTGCTTCTTTCTCAGTATGCTGAAAGTCACCTTGATTACGTAGCACATGTCTGACGCCATTGTCAAGATTCTGATTGGAATTACAGTCTAAATCTGACTTTTTATTTGCAACATTACAGTCAGAATTCACAATATTACTGACTGACATTCCAGGTTCTAAGCAGTCTTTGGATTTCCCTATCACTGACTTTCCTGACAATTCAGGTTGTCTATTTCCACCATTTTTACATTTTTCTACAATTAACTTGTGAAATTCATAGACTAAATGACAGACATTTCTGATTTTCTGTTTCTCTCTATTAAAAGACCTTGCACATTCTATACGTGAATTCTCAAGCTCACACTCGCCATAAAGGCCTACCCATAACTCTTCCACATTAGAAATATCTGAATAAGTGAACTGAATTTTACTTTGCTTAACATAAGAAGAGATAAAATCCATTTTCTTACCTGAAATGATCAGATGATCTCATGGATGATCCTCTAAGACTTGATTCACCTTGCTCAGCACGTCCAATACTTCTTATGGACTGACTTTATCTTACTTGCTCAAAAATACGTCAAAAGTTAACTTCTGTGGCTTTTTAAAGTCTTTAAAGTTCATTTAAAAAAACTTTCATGCAACTTGACTTATACGTATTTCCTAGGTTCTGCGTGATTTTTATAAATTGTCGATTCCCTATCACTTTGCAGGAGGCATACTTGAGATACTTAGTACTCCAGACTAGAGTTGAGCGCGGTTCGCGGTTCGTGGTTCTCCAGTTCTAGGCTCGAGTGATTTTTGGGCTGTTCGAGATCGAACTAGAACTCGAGCTTTTTGCTAAAAGCTCGATAGTTCTAGATACGTTCGAGAACGGTTCTAGCAGCAAAAAGCAGGGCTTTTTACAGCTACAGTGTGCAGGAGCCATCGCTGGCAGCCTGCCACAAGCTGGTAACCAAGATAAACATCGGGTATCCAAGCAAAGCGCTTTGGTTAGTAACCCGATGTTTATCTTAGTTACGTGCAGGAAGCCGACACTTCCCCGCTCAGCTCGCTCCGCCCCCTCCTGCCCGCGGCATGTATACATACATATACACACACACACACTCTCACTCACGCACACCCCCCCCTCCCAGCTACAGTGTGCAGGAGCCATCGCTGGCAGCCTGCCACAAGCTGGTAACCAAGATAAACATCGGGTATCCAAGCAAAGCGCTTTGGTTAGTAACCCGATGTTTATCTTAGTTACGTGCAGGAAGCCCACACTTCCCGCTCAGCTCGCTCCGCCCCCTACTGCCCGCGGCATGTATACATACATATACACACACACACACACACACTCTCACCCCCCCCCCCCGCTCGGCTTACCTGCGGTGATGAAGTCCCGCCATCCCGACCTCAGCGCTGTCACTGTCCTCCATGGCCGCCGCTTGTCACATCACCTATCGCTTCCGACCCGAGACTGACACTGGCGGTGACGTCACGGACCTCTCGCGATACTTGATGTGAAGGCGCCGGTCATTGACCTCAGTGACAGGGGCTGTCAGTGTGCTGGAGATCAGCGCAGGTAATGTACCTCGCTGACAGCAGCGCTTGTCATCCCCTGCAGTGACCTGGGCTGACCCATTGATGTTAGCTCAGGTCACTGCATTGCTCTCCCAGCCAATGGGGAACATCCTGCTCTTCATTGACTGGGACAGTGTGGATCGTCATGGCAACCCCTTGGATTACACCAGACCTGGATTTGTTTTTCTTTCTAATAAATTGGTTGGTTGGTTGGGAATGTTTTGGGGAGTGTTTTTTCAAATAAAAATGTGTTTGTCGTCTATTTTTTTTTATTACTGACTGGGTTGGTGATGTCGGGTATCTGATAGACGCCTGACCTCACCAACCCCAGGGCTTGATGCCAGGTGACATTACACATCTGGTATTAACCCCATATATTACCCCGTTTGCCACCGCACCAGGGCGCGGGATGAGCTGGGGCGAAGCAACAGGATTGGCGCATCTAATGGATGCGCCACTTCTGGGGCGGCTGCGGCCTGCTATTTTTAGGCTTGGGAGAGTCCAATAACCATGGACCTCCCTAGTCTGAGAATATCAGGCCCCAGCTGTCTGCTTTACCTTGGCTGGTGATCCAATTTTGGGGGACCCCTACGTGGTTTTTTTTTTTAAATTATTTATTTAATTTAAAATAACAGCGTGGGGTGCCCTCAGTTTTGGATTACCAGCCAAGGTGAGGTTGCCAGCTGTGGTCTGCAGGCTGCAGCCGTCTGCTTTACCCTAGCTGGCTACAAAAATAGGGGGAACCCTACGTCATTTTTTTTTTTCATTTTTTTGGCTAAATACAAAGCTAAGCACCCCTTAGTGCCACATGAAAGGCACCAAAGGGTGCTCCACTTTTTCTCCATTTATTCTCCACTTTTTCTCCACTTTTTCTCCATTTTTTTCTCCACTTTTTCTCCACTTTTTCTCCACTTTTTCTCCACCTTCTCTCCACTTTTTCTCCACTTTTTCTCCTCTTAATCTCCACTTTTTCTCCTCTTATGCTCCACTTTTTCTCCACTTTTTCTCCACTTTTTCTCCACTTTTTTCTCCACTTTTTCTCCTCTTATGCTCCACTTTTTCTCCACTTTTTCTCCACTTTTTCTCCTCTTATGCTCCACTTTTTCTCCACTTTTTCTCCACTTTTTTCTCCACTTTTTCTCCTCTTATGCTCCACTTTTTCTCCACTTTTTCTCCACTTTTTCTCCACTTTTTCTCCTCTTATGCTCCACTTTTTCTCCACTTTTTCTCCTCTTAATTTCCTCTTAATCTCCACTTTTTCTCCACTTTTTCTCCACTTTTTTCTCCACTTTTTCTCCTCTTATGCTCCACTTTTTCTCCACTTTTTCTCCACTTTTTCTCCACTTTTTCTCCTCTTATGCTCCACTTTTTTCTCCACTTTTTTCTCCACTTTTTCTCCACTTTTTCTCCTCTTATGCTCCACTTTTTCTCCTCTTATGCTCCACTTTTTCTCCACTTTTTCTCCTCGTATGCTCCACTTTTTCTCCACTTTTTCTCCTCTTAATCTCCACTTTTTCTCCTCTTATGCTCCACTTTTTCTCCACTTTTTCTCCACTTTTTCTCCACTTTTTCTCCTTTTATGCTCCACTTTTTCTCCACTTTTTCTCCACTTTTTTCTCCACTTTTTTCTCCACTTTTTCTCCACTTTTTCTCCTCTTATGCTCCACTTTTTCTCCTCTTATGCTCCACTTTTTCTCCTCTTATGCTCCACTTTTTCTCCACTTTTTCTCCACTTTTTCTCCACTTTTTCTCCTCTTAAGCTCCACTTTTTCTCCACTTTTTCTCCTCTTAATCTCCACTTTTTCTCCACTTTTTCTCCACTTTTTTCTCCACTTTTTCTCCTCTTATGCTCCACTTTTTCTCCACTTTTTCTCCAATTTTTCTCCACTTTTTCTCCACTTTTTCTCCTCTTATGCTCCACTTTTTTCTCCACTTTTTTCTCCACTTTTTTCTCCACTTTTTCTCCACTTTTTCTCCTCTTATGCTCCACTTTTTCTCCTCTTATGCTCCACTTTTTCTCCACTTTTTCTCCTCTCATGCTCCACTTTTTCTCCACTTTTTCTCCTCTTAATCTCCACTTTTTCTCCTCTTATGCTCCAATTTTTCTCCACTTTTTCTCCACTTTTTCTCCACTTTTTCTCCTTTTATGCTCCACTTTTTCTCCACTTTTTCTCCACTTTTTTCTCCACTTTTTTCTCCACTTTTTCTCCACTTTTTCTCCTCTTATGCTCCACTTTTTCTCCTCTTATGCTCCACTTTTTCTCCACTTTTTCTCCTCTTAATCTCCACTTTTTCTCCTCTTATGCTCCACTTTTTCTCCACTTTTTCTCCACTTTTTCTCCACTTTTTCTCCTTTTATGCTCCACTTTTTCTCCACTTTTTCTCCACTTTTTTCTCCACTTTTTTCTCCACTTTTTCTCCACTTTTTCTCCTCTTATGCTCCACTTTTTCTCCTCTTATGCTCCACTTTTTCTCCACTTTTTCTCCACTTTTTCTCCACTTTTTCTCCTCTTATGCTCCACTTTTTCTCCACTTTTTTCTCCACTTTTTTCTCCACTTTTTCTCCACTTTTTCTCCTCTTATGCTCCACTTTTTCTCCTCTTATGCTCCACTTTTTCTCCACTTTTTCTCCTCTTAATCTCCACTTTTTCTCCTCTTATGCTCCACTTTTTCTCCACTTTTTCTCCACTTTTTTCTCCACTTTTTCTCCTCTTATGCTCCACTTTTTCTCCACTTTTTCTCCACTTTTTCTCCTCTTATGCTCCAGTTTTTCTCCACTTTTTCTCCACTTTTTTCTCCACTTTTTCTCCTCTTATGCTCCACTTTTTCTCCTCTTATGCTCCACTTTTTCTCCACTTTTTCTCCACTTTTTCTCCACTTTTTCTCCACTTTTTCTCCTTTTATGCTCCACTTTTTCTCCACTTTTTCTCCACTTTTTTCTCCACTTTTTTCTCCACTTTTTCTCCACTTTTTCTCCACTTTTTCTCCTCTTATGCTCCACTTTTTCTCCTCTTATGCTCCACTTTTTCTCCACTTTTTCTCCTCTTAATCTCCACTTTTTCTCCTCTTATGCTCCACTTTTTCTCCACTTTTTCTCCACTTTTTCTCCTCTTATGCTCCACTTTTTCTCCACTTTTTCTCCACTTTTTCTCCTCTTATGCTCCACTTTTTCTCCACTTTTTCTCCTCTTAATCTCCTCTTAATCTCCACTTTTTCTCCACTTTTTCTCCACTTTTTCTCCACTTTTTTCTCCACTTTTTCTCCTCTTATGCTCCACTTTTTCTCCACTTTTTCTCCACTTTTTCTCCTCTTATGCTCCACTTTTTCTCCACTTTTTTCTCCACTTTTTTCTCCACTTTTTCTCCACTTTTTCTCCTCTTATGCTCCACTTTTTCTCCTCTTATGCTCCACTTTTTCTCCACTTTTTCTCCTCTTAATCTCCACTTTTTCTCCTCTTATGCTCCACTTTTTCTCCACTTTTTCTCCACTTTTTCTCCACTTTTTCTCCACTTTTTCTCCACTTTTTTCTCCACTTTTTCTCCTCTTATGCTCCACTTTTTCTCCACTTTTTCTTTACTTTTTCTCCACTTTTTCTCCACTTTTTTCTCCACTTTTTTCTCCACTTTTTCTCCACTTTTTCTCCTCTTATGCTCCACTTTTTCTACACTTTTTCTCCACTTTTTTCTCCACTTTTTTCTCCACTTTTTCTCCACTTTTTCTCCTCTTATGCTCCACTTTTTCTCCACTTTTCTCCACTTTTTCTCCTATTATGCTCCACTTTTTCTCCACTTTTTCTCCACTTTTTCTCCACTTTTTCTCCACTTTTTCTCCTCTTATGCTCCACTTTTTCTCCACTTTTTCTCCACTTTTTCTCCGTTCTTTTTCTATGGTCGGTCTACCCATTAGCTCTGCCATGCATACTGTAGCTCTACACCTACTGCACATGTTACTTTATGATTGACATCTCTTTCGTACCAGAGCTGTCTAAGCCTACTCTGACCCCATATTTGTCATTACTTTATTGTCCTTGTACTGTATTATGACATTTGTATCATGTGTTTCATTTCTTGCTGTGTTGCAATTTTTTTGCTGCATCCCAATTGTACCTCTACATTGTTCGAGTTTATGTTATTGTTCTCTCACTCTTATGTGATACTGATTATTGTCATTTTTCATGATTACATGCAGATAAGTCCAATCTGACGAAGGCTCAGGCCGAAACGTCATTTGTAACTTGTTTTGGACAAAAACATATATGCTTATGAAAAAAAAATTTCTTAATACGGACCAATAAAGAGTGATTTTGCATTACTATCCATTGTGACTTACTGACTTAGTCTGGGAGATATAGAGTGCCGAGGTTACTCACTAATTTTATCTATTATTACCTCTGAGCACCTATATACCAGTGAGCAGAGCTTCCTCTACAGTAGTTCTCCTGATTAGGCATGCCCTTACCTCATGAGCAGGGCATTGCAGCTTTGGTAGCAACCATTACGACATGGACTCTGCTGCTGTGGACCCGGGGAGAGTGAGTGCAGATTCATTGCACCCACACTCCTCACATGAAGGGTCCGCACTCCTAGAAAATGGGGGATACATTCCCTGAGTGTCTCCCCCCCATATTCTAGATGGTCCAGAGTCGTCGTGGGACCCCTTTATTTTTTTTCTTACAATAAATTGGTGAAAGAGGAAATGTTTTGGGGACTGTTTTTTCAAATAAATTTCTTTTGTCGATTTTTTGTTTTTGTTAGTACTGACAGTTTATGATGTTGGGTATCTAATAGACGCGATGACATCACAAACTGCTGGGCTTGATCTCAGGTGACTTTACAGCTAGTATCAACCCGATTTATTACCCCGTTTGCCACTTCACCAGGGCACGGGATGAGCTGGGGTGAAGCGCCAGGATTGGCGCATCTAGTGGATGCGCCACGTCTGGGGTGCCTGCGGCCTGCTATTTTTAGGCTGTGAAGGCCCAATAACTATGGACCTTCCCACCCTGAGAATACCAGACCACAGCTGTCCGCTTTACCTTGGCTGGTGATCCAATTTGGGGGGGACCCTACTTTTATTGTGTAATTATTAATATTTATAAAATAATTATAAAAAAGAGCCTGAGGGGACCTCCACATTGGATCCCCAACCACGGTAAAGCTGCCAGCTGTGGTTTTCAGGCTACAGCCGTCTGCTTTACCCTAGCTGGCTATCAAAAATGGGGGGACCCAACGTAATTTTTTTTTTTTAACTATTTTTTAAATAGAAAAAATTAATGGGCTTCCCTGTATTTTGATTGCCAACCAAGGTAACGGCAGGCAGATGGGGGTGGCAACCCATAGCTGTCTGCTTTATCTGCTGAGAATCAAAAATACCGCGGAGCGCTACGTCATTTTTTTAAAGATTTATTTTTACAGCACTGTGATGTCCAGCAATCAAAATACAGGGAAGCCCATTTTATTTTTAGTTATTTAAATAAATAATTAAAAAAAATATATATGGGCTCCCGCTGCATTTTTTGTATTGCTAGCTAAGGGTAATCCAAGCAGCTACTGGCTGCTAACCCCCACTGCTTGGTGTTACCTTCACTGGCAATGGAAAATCCAGGGAAGCATTTTTTATTTTTTTTGCCAAAAAACTACAAAAAAAGGACGTGAGCTTCGCCATATTTTTGTATGCTAGCCAGGTATAGCAGGCAGGTGCTGGAAGAGTTGGATACAGCGCCAGAAGATGGCGCTTCTATGAAAATGCCATTTTCTGAGGTGGCTGCAGACTGCAATTCGCAGCAGTGGGGCCCAGAAAGCTCAGGCCAACCGGTGGTGCGGATTCCAATCCCCAGCTGCCTAGTTGTACCTGGCTGGACACAAAAATGGGGCAAAGCCTGCGTCATTTGTTTTCTAATTATTTAATGAAATTCATGAAATAATAAAAAAAGGGCTTCCCTTTATTTTTGGTTCCCAGCCGGGTTCAAATAGGCAACTGGGGGTTGGGGGCAGCCGTACCTGCCTGCTGTACCTGGCTAGCATACAAAAATATGGCGAAGCCCACATAATTTTTTCAGGGGGCAAAAAACTTCTGCATACAGTCCTGGATGGAGTATGCTGAGCCTTGTAGTTCTGCAGCTGCTGTCTGTCTGTATGGAGAAGAGCAGACAGCAGCTGCAGAACTACAAGGCTCAGTATACTCCATCCAGGACTGTATGCAGAAGTTTTTTGCCCACCAAAAAAATGACGTGGGCTTCGCCATATTTTTGTATGCTAGCCAGGTACAGCTGGCAGCCACGGGCTGCCTCCAACCCCCAGTTGCCTATTTGTACCCGGCTGGGAACCAAAAATATAGGGAAGCCCGTTTTTTTTAATTATTTCACTTATTTCATGAAATAATTAAAAAACAAATGACGTGGGCTTCGCCCTATTTTTGTGTCCAGCCGGGTACAACTAGGCAGCTGGGGATTGGAATCCGCAGCACAGGTTAGCCCGAGGTTTCTGGGCGCCTCTGCTGCGGATTTCAGTCCGCAGCCGTCCCAGAAAATGGCGCTCTCATAGAAGCGCCATCATCTGGCGCTGTATCCAACTCTTCCAACAGCCCTGGAGCCGGGTGGCTTGTTGGGTAATCATGAGTTAATACTGGCTTTGTTTTACCAGCCAGTATTAAGCCAGAGATTCTTAATGTCAGGCACGTTTGACCCGGCCATTAAGAATCTCCAATAAAGGGTTAAAAAAAAAACACCACACAGAGAAAAAATACTTTAATAGAAATAAATACACAGACACATTAGAGACTCCATCTTTATTACCCCCTGTCAGCCCTCCACGATCCTGCTCTTCTGTCTTCTTTCTTTCTAGTGTAGTAGTAGTGACGATTGTAGTGAGGAAGGATGAGATTCACCAGCTCATCACTTGGGGCTGGGGAACCTCCATCCTCACTACAATGCTCACTACAATCGCGAAGCAGCGTGCAGCCTTCACTCCGTGAGTGATCACTGCTGGCTGCTAGCGGTAACGCTGTCAGACGCGTTACCATAGCAACGGTGCTCTCGGAGCCGCGGTTAGCGGTGACGTCACCGCTAACTGCGTTGCTATGGCAACGGTGATCTCCGTTAATGACCGGCTGTGTCAGCCGGTCCCTAACGGAATGGGGAGTCGACCGTGTGCTAGAGCATGTCGCCGGTACACGGCGATACACATATGTGCACCGTGTACCGGAGAGATGCACTCGCAGGTCCTACATGACGTGTCATAGTCATGTGACCAGTCTGTAGCCAATGAGATAATAGCCACGTGACTGGTCACATGGCTATTTTGACGTCACGATAGGTCCTGCTTCTCTGCTGGCAGTGCAGGTCACCGGGAGGATTCAGCGATCATCGGATGGAATAGCGGCAGGAGACAGAGTGCAGAAGGGATCGCGAGGACCGGTAAGTGTTATGGCAATGTTTATTAACTGTTTGTGTACATTTATAATGCATTTTTATGTGTTTGTGATTGCCTCCCATTATAGCCTATACGTTCGAGTTCGGTTCGTCGAACGTTCGACGAGCCGAACTCGAACGGGACCTCCGTTCGGCGAACCACCTCGAGCCGAACCGCGACCGGTTCGCTCATCTCTACTCCAGACCCCCCTTATGCAAAGTGAAGGAAGAAGCAAAAAAATGAAAAAAAACACGAATGACTGAGCTCGCCAAATGTTAAAAAAATATACTCTTAAATATATTTTTCTTCAAATACGTAAAAGCGCATGAAAGAAAGGACTTCAAAAATGTAAAAAATAAATGTATTTTATCTATTTAAAAATGGTTGCCAGGGTTCAGTTACAGAAAGGAAAAATAATATACTTCATTAGCTTACGTAAAAGAGTTCATTTAGTCCATACTGATCAATAGAAAATCTTCATCCTTCTCTCCTTGGATTCTGAATGGCAAGGCAGCATGTGTTCGTCTTGCAGCCTGGGAGCCTTCTGACGACGTGCAGGAGCCTCCGTAGCCCCCTCCATCGTATGTTATATGACAACTGTCCAGTCCATATAGGGAAATTACTGCTGGACGCATGTCACATGGTGTAATCTCTAGAAGCTTCCAAAAGAATATATATACATCCTTCCATATCAGCACTTATGTAAATTCAATATGGATATTTTAATATTTATTCCTTATAATAACTTTATTAATAAACTATGCCCTCCAACATAAACAGAACTGTGAACATATATGTCCTACTATAAAATATTTGATAACTAGATGTATTAATTTTAGTGTTTTTAACAGCTGGGGAGAGTCCAATAACCATGGACCTCCCTAGTCTGAGAATATCAGACCCCAGCTGTCTGCTTTACCTTGGCTGGTGATCCAATTTTGGGGGGACCCCTACGTGTTTTTTTTTTTTTAATTATTTATTTAATTTAAAATAACAGCGTGGGGTGCCTCAGTTTTGGATTACCAGCCAAGGTGAAGCTGCCAGCTTTGGTCTGCAGGCTGCAGCCGTCTGCTTTACCCTAGCTGGCTACAAAAAAAGGGGGAACCCTATGTCATTTTTTTTTTTCATTTTTTTGGCTAAATACAAAGCTAAGCACCCCTTAGTGCCACATGAAAGGCACCAAAGGGTGCAAAATTACAAAATGCAGGAGAGTGGGACATTATGTGTCTTTCTGCCATTATAATGACAGAAAAGACTGATATGAAGTGTACAAGCACTGTAAAATCACCAGAGCACTCTACGCTGTGAAAAGCAGTAGAAAATGGCACTGCAGTGAACATGTGACCGCCTCATGTAGGTTGAAGCTATGGATCCTGGGTAAATTTATGTATTTTCCCTCCTTCAGTTTTTTTGCAGTACGCAAAAAAAACAGAAGGCACACGGATGACAAACAGATGACATACGGACCGTCTACAGAACGGAAACGGATGCCACACGGATGCACCCATGAAAAAAAATGGACTGTTTTTTTGCAGACCGCAAAAATGGATTGGTCGTGTTAATGTAGCCTTATTCTGATCTGCCGTTTATAAACAGCAGGCAGAAATAAGTGAATAGCGCCCCCCAGTGTCAGAAAATCTCCGGGGTTTCAGGCGTAGCTGAGACCCTGGAGATCCTGATTCAGGATGGTTTTTCCGGTCCCCGCTCACGTGATCACAGGTATACACCGTACACCGATGATCACGTTACAGTAAATGACAGTGTCGGTAAAAAATTATTTATCTCCTATCTGGTATGAACAAACATGATAAATCTCCTACCCAATCCCCTCCGGTCCCCCGGTGTCGCCAATGTGCCCCCCCGATGCCCTCCCAGAAATCCAAGATGGCCGCGCGCACAGCAGCGCGCCGGCCGCATTCACCCTACTCCTCTGATTTCTGTCGCATGTGCCATGACACATGTGACAGAAAACTCCTCCCCAGGCCCTGCCAGGTCACCCCCTATAACCCCACCGGTTTTCTCCGGTGTCCCACGGTACCTGTGCAGCGTTGATCCCCCGCGGCCCTCTCCTTCACAATAGACGCTGCCGCATGCACAGAGCGGCTGTTAGCTCAGCTTCCTGTGTTCAGACACAGTGAGTGGTGGTTATGCATCTGTAAGCTAAATGGGCGGCACGGTGACTCAGTGGTTAGCACTGCAGTCTTGCAGCGCTGAAGTCCTGGGTTCAATTCCCACCAAGGACACCATCTGCAAGGAGTTTGTATGTTCTCCCCGTGTTTGTGTGGGTTTCCTCCGGGTACTCTGGTTTCCTCCCACACTCCAAAGACATACAGATAGGGAATTTAGATTGTGAGCCCCAATGGGGACAGTGTTGCCAATGTATGCAAAGCGCTATGGAATTAATAGCGCTAAATAAATGAATACATTATTATTATTACTGCAATGCCCTGCTCATGAGGTAAGGAACATAGTTGATCAGGAGAGCTATACTACATTTCCAAATAGAGGCATTTGATTTTATAGTTGCCCTGCTGAACGACTACCAAACATGAGTCCGTTATACGCCACAAGAAAACACATCAAAATAGCGAGCTCTGTTGTTTAGTATTTATTCAGCTGGATAACTGGACTTAAAGGGGTATTCCATCTCCAAGATCCTATCTCCAATATATAGTAGATGGAATAGCAATAATATCAGCAAATACCAATATTTGGAAATGTAGAATAGTTCTCCTGATTAGGCATGCCCTTACCTCATGAGCAGGGCATTGCAGCTTTGGTAGCAACACTTACGACATGGACTCTGCTGCTGTGGACCCGGGGAGAGTGGGTGCAGATTCATTGCACCCACACTCCTCACATGGAGGGTCTGCACTCCTAGAAAATGGGGGATACGTTCCCGTTTTTTCCTTACAATAAATTTGTGAAAGAGGGAATGTTTTGGGGAGTTTTCTTTCAAATAAATTTTTTTTGTCGATTTTTTTTGTTAGTACTGACAGTTTGTGATGTCGGGTATCTGATAGACGCCATGACATCACAAACTGCTGGGCTTGATGTCAGGTGACTTTACAACTAGTATCAACCCCATTTATTACCCCGTTTGCCACTGCACCAGGGCACGGGATGAGCTGTGGTGAAGCGCCAGGATTGGCGCATCTAGTGGATGCGCCACATCTGGGGTGCCTGTGGCCTGCTATTTTTAGGCTGTGAAGGCCCAATAACTATGGACCTTCCCACCCTGAGAATACCAGACCACAGCTGTCCGCTTTACCTTGGCTGGTGATCCAATTTGGGGGGGACCCTACTTTTTTTTTGTAATTATTATTATTTATAAAATAATTATAAAAAAGAGCCTGGGGAGACCTCCACATTGGATCCCCAACCACGGTAAAGCTGCCAGCTGTGGTTTTCAGGCTACAGCCGTCTGCTTTACCCTAGCTGGCTCTCAAAAATGGGGGGACCCAACATCATTTTTTTTTAACTATTTTTTAAATAAAAAAAATTTAATGGGCTTCCCTGTATTTTGATTGCCAGCCAAGGTAACGCCAGGCAGATGGGGGTGGCAACCCATAGCTGTCTGCTTTATCTGCACTGAGAATCAAAAATACCGCGGAGCGCTACGTCATTTTTTTTAAAGATTTATTTTTACAGCACTGTCATGTCAGGCAATCAAAATACAGGGAAGCCCTTTTTGTTTTTAGTTATTTAAATAAATAATTAAAAAAAATATATATGGGCTCCCGCTGCATTTTTTGTATTGCTAGCTAAGGGTAATCCAAGCAGCTACTGGCTGCTAACCCCCACTCCTTAGTGTTACCTTCACTGGCAATGGAAAATCAAGGGAAGCATTTTTTATTTTTTTTACCAAAAAACTACAAAAAAATGACGTGGGCTTCGCCATATTTTTGTATGCTAGCCAGGTACAGCAGGCAGGTACGGGCTGCCCCCAACCCCCAGCTGCCTATTTGTACCCGGCTGGGAACCAAAAATATAGGGAAGCCCTTTTTTTAATTAATTCATGAATTTTATGAAATAATTAAAAAAAAAAAAAACGACGTGGGCTTCGCCCCATTTTTGTGTCCAGCCAGGTACAACTAGGCAGCTGGGGATTGGAATCCGCAGCACAGGTTAGCCCGAGGTTTCTGGGCCCCTCTGCTGCGAATTGCAGTCCGCAGCCACCCCAGAAAATGGCGCTCTCATAGAAACGCCATCATCTGGCGCTGTATCCAACTCTTCCAACAGCCCTGGAGCCGGGTGGCTTGTTGGGTAATCATGAGTTAATACTGGCTTTGTTTTACTAGCCAGTATTAAGCCAGAGATTCTTAATGTCAGGCACGTTTGACCCGGCCATTAAGAATCTCCAATAAAGGGTTAAAAAAAACACCACACGGAAAAAAAATACTTTAATAGAAATAAATACACAGACACATTAGAGACTCCATTTTTATTACCCCGTCACCCCTCCACGATCCTGCTCTTCTGTCTTCTTTTCCCTTCAACACATGCAGCTCTGTCTGCTCCATCAGACAGCACAGCTGCATGGGGGAAGACGCTGTGCTTCGTGCAGAAATCACTCTGTGAGAGTGACCACAGGCTCCCGGCTGTAAGCGGTGGCACGGGTTGCCATAGCAACGCTGCTCCGATCACGTGATTCCGGTGCCGCTGTGTGCTGGTAGCGGGACGTCCCCGTCACCGCTACCAAGTGCGTTGCTATGGCAACGGTGATCTCCGTGATTGACCGGCTGTGTCAGCCGGTCAGGAGCCGGCTTCTGCGGACGCTGGTAACTACGGTAAACATCGGGTAACCAAGAAGCCCTTTCCTTGGTTACCCGATGTTTACTGTAGTTACCAGAGTCCGCCGCTCTCACGCTGCCAGTGCCAGCCCCCTGCACACATAGCCAGACTACACATCGGGTTAAATTAACCCGATGTGTACTCTGGCTAGGAGTGCAGGGAGCCAGCGCTAAGCGGTGTGTGCTGGTAACCAAGGTAAATATCGGGTTGGTTACCTGATATTTACCTAAGTTACCAAGCGCAGCATCGCTTCCACGCGTGCTGCTGGCTGGGGGCTGTGGTCACTCGTTGCTGGTGAGATCTGCCTGACAGCTCACCAGCAACCCATGTAGCGACGCTCCAGCGATCCCTGCCAGGTCAGGTTGCTGGTGGGATCGCTGGAGCGTCGCTTAGTGTGACGGTACCTTAAGGGAACGGGAAGCAGAGTGGGGAGTCGACCGTGTGCAAGAGCATGTCGCCGGTACACGGCGACACACAAACGTGCACCGTGTAACAGAGAGATGCAATAACAGGTCCTACATGACACGTCATAGTCATGTGACCAATCTGTAGCCAATGAGATAACAGGCACGTGACTGGTCACATGGCTATTTTTCACGTCACGATAGGTCCTGCATCACTGCTGGCAGTGCTGGTTACCGGGAGGATTCAGCGATCATCGGATGGAATAGCGGCAGGAGACAGAGTGCAGGAGGGATCGCGGGGACCGGTAAGTGTTATGGCAATGTTTATTAACTGTATGTGTACATTTATAATGTGATTTTATGTGTTTGTGATTGCCTCCTATTGTTTCCTATGCGGTTCGAGTTCGGTTTGGCGAACGTTCGCCGAACCGAACTCGAACGAGACCTCCGATCGGCGAACCGAACTCAAGCTGAACCACGGCCGGTTCGCTCATCTCTAGTCCTGAGACCCCCATAGGTGAAGTGCACGGCTCAGGGACAGGACTCTGATTTTCTACTGAATCCACGCTGCTCTGTCCGCTCTCCTGCACTTTCCTAATAGGTCTTTGGAGCAATTGTGGGGGACTCGGGACCAGGTTCCCCTCAGATCTGTTCAAAATTAATTACCCTAAGGCTACTTTCACACATCAGGTTTTTTCCATCAGGCACCGCATCCGTTTTATCCCCATAGATTTACATTGTTACTGGATTGTGCCTGATGGCTTTGCGTTGCATCCATTTGTTTCCGGATGCGGCAAAATTAATTAAAGCGGCGGCCGGAGGCAACGTATCTTGTAACGTTTTTTGTCCGGCAAAAAAAACCGCATCGCGCTGGATCTGGCGCGATACGGCGTGTTTTACAATGGAAGCCTATGGACGCCGGATCCGGCAAAAAACGGATGCAGCTGCCGGATCCGTTTTTGTAAACTGAGCATGCTCCAATGTTTTGAAAAAAACGGATCCAGCAAAAAAAAACAAAAACGGACAAAACGAATGCAAAAACAGATGCAAAACGGATCCAACGGATCAGTTTTTTTACGCATCCAGCATAACGGATCCGTTAAAAAACGGATCCGGTGGTTACAGTTTTTACATTTTTTGCCGGATCCGTTGGATCAGGAAAAGAAAGGATTGTGCCTGAATGCAGAAAACTGAAGTGTGAAAGTAGCCTAAAACATATAAAATAATTTCTGAAACATTAAGTCGCTCTCTAAGGTGTGTTTACACTGCTGCGGATTATCGATCTACCTCAACAAACTGTCAATCACCTGATGCAGGAGCAAAATATCTGTCACCCACAAAATGCCGATAACCCTGCACAAATATTCATAATAGGGAACGTCGCCAATAGAAAAATAATACCAGATGTATACAGCCCATACAGAAATCATACCAGGTGTGTACATCCCATACAGAAATCATACCAGGTGTATACAGCCCATACAGAAATCACACCAGGTGTATACAGCTCACACAGAAATCATACCAGGTGTATACAGCCCATACAGAAATCACACCAGGTGTATACAGCTGAATACAGAAATCATACCAGATGTAAACAGCCTATACAGAAATCATACCGGGTGTATACAGCCCATACAGAGATGACACCAGGTCTGTACAGCTCATACAGAAATCATACCATGTGTATATAGCTCATACAGAAATCACACCAGGTGTACACAGCCTATACGGAAATCACACCAGGTGTATACAGCCCATACAGAAATCATACCAGGTGTATACAGCTCCCACAGAAATCATACCAAGTGTATACAGCCCATACAGAAATCATATCAGGTGTACACAGCCCATACAGAAATCATACCAGGTGTACACAGCCCTTACAGAAATCACACCAGGTGTATACAGCCCATACAAAAATCATACCAGGTGTATACAGCTGAATACAGAAATCATACCAGATGTATACAGCCTATACAGAAATCATACCGGGTGTATACAGCCCATACAGAAATCATACCGGGTGTATACAGCCCATACAGAGATGACACCAGATCTGTACAGCTCATACAGAAATCATACCATGTGTATACAGCTCATACAGAAATCACACCAGGTGTACAAAGCCTACACGGAAATCAAACCAGGTGTATACAGCCCATACAGAAATCATACCAGGTGTATACAGCTCACACAGAAATCATACCAAGTGTATACAGCCCATACAGAAATCATACTAGGTGTACACAGCCCATACAGAAATCACACCAGGTGGGCACAGCCCATACAGAAATCATACCAGGTGTATACAGCTCACACAGAAATCATACCAAGTGTATACAGCCCATACAGAAATCATACCAGGTGTACACAGCCCATACAGAAATCACACCAGCAGTATACAGCCCATAAAAAAATCATACCAGGTGTATACAGCTCACACAGAAATCATACCAGGTGTACACAGCCCATACAAAAATCACACCAGGTGTACACAGCCCATACAGAAATCATACCAGGTGTATACAGCCCATACAGAAATCATACCAGGTGTATACAGCCCATACAGAAATCATACCAGGTGTATACAGCCCATACAGAAATCACACCAGGTGTATACAGCTCATACAAAAATCATACCAGGTGTATACAGCTCACACAGAAATCATACCAAGTGTATACAGCCCATACAGAAATCATACCAGGTGTACACAGCCCATACAGAAATCACACCAGGTGTACACAGCCCATACAGAAATCACACCAGGTGTACACAGCCCATACAGAAATCATACCAGGTGTATACAGCCCATACAGAAATCACACCAGGTGTATACAGTTCATAGAGAAATCATACCAGGTGTATACAGCTCATACAGAAATCACACAAGGTGTACACAGCCCATACAGAAATCACACCAGGTGTATACAGCTCAACTTAACATTTGATGAAAGATTCACTTTTGTTTATGGCATAGGCCACTCCAAAAGTGCACAATGCCCCCTCACTGCCAAATAAATAAATAAATAAAATAGAAGATTTTTTTTATTGTTAGGTTACACTGTTTCTACCTGGCATGATTTTTATATGGGCTGTGTTCCCTAAAAAATCTTTGTACAGTTTAATTGGTATTTCGGGGGTGACAGACGCCTTTAAATATCTTTCTTGGCCGCACATTGTCCTGTGAACACATGCTGCCAAGAACAATGCTATTCTATGTGCACAGGACGATCATGGTAAAGATCATACTGTGCACATGAAAGTGCGGTCACAGGCTCAGCAGCTGTTAAACCATTGACCATCTGCTGCATATAGATCAGCGATCATTTAAAACCTGCATTTAGCAATGTGTTTAGCTATCACCTGCATTTATCCAGCCTCAAACCTCGGTACCTCACAGGTCCTGGCGCCAGGGCTGTATTTTGCCTTCATGCTGCCCTAGGCACTTTAAGTGGTCGCACCCCTTAGTGACCACGTAAAACTGAGTTTTCGCATACGACATCTGTTTAAGGCAGATCTACTCTGTAAAACACTTTTAAAAGTATCAATGAGAAACGAAGGGCACTAACCCCCCCAATGGGAATCACCACAGGCACATCAAAACATAACATGAGTATAAAATATTCCCATCACACCGTCCCCACTTATATACTGTGACTGTCACACTGCCCCTAATAAACTAAAACACCACACTGCCCTCCCTTATACATTATACCCACCACACCTTCCTCGATTATGAAATATGATCTGTACATTGTGAGGAGGGAGCAGCATGATGTGAGGACAATGTCCCATGCATGCTGCCCCCTCCTCACAATGTCCCATGCATGCTGCCCCCTCCTCACAGTGTCCAATGCATGGTGCCCCTCCTCACAATGTCCCATGCATGCTGCTCCCTCCTCACAATGTCCCATGCATGCTGCCCATCATCACAATGTCCCATGCATGCTGCCCCCTCCTCACAATGTCCCATGCATGCTGCCCCCTCCTCACAATGTCCCATGCATGCTGCCCCCTCCTCACAATGTCCCATGCATACTGCCCCCTCCTCACAATATCCCATGCATGCTGCCCCCTCCTCACAATGTCCCATGCATGCTGCCCCCTCCTCACAATGTCCCATGCATACTGCCCCCTCCTCACAATGTCCCATGCATGCTGCCCCCTCCTCACAGTGTCCCACGCATGCTGCCCCTCCTCACAATGTCCCATGCATGCTGCCCCCTCCTCACAATGTCCCATGCATGCTGCTCCCTCCTCACAATGTCCCATGCATGCTGCCCCTCCTCACAATGTCCCATGCATGCTGCCCCCTCCTCACAGTGTCCAATTCATGCTGCCCCCTCCTCACAATGTCCCATGCATGCTGCCCCCTCTTCACAGTGTCCAATGCATGCTGCCCCCTCCTCACAGTGTCCCATGCATGCTGCTCCCTCCTCACAATGTCCCATGCATGCTGCCGCCTCCTCACAATGTCCCATGCATGCTGCTCCCTCCTCACAATGTCCCATGCATGCTGCCTTTCCTCACAATGTCCCATGCATGCTGCCCCCTCCTCACAGTGTCCAATTCATGCTGCCCCCTCCTCACAATGTCCCATGCATGCTGCCCCCTCTTCACAGTGTTCAATGCATGCTGCCCCCTCCTCACAGTGTCCCATGCATGCTGCCGCCTCCTCACAATGTCCCATGCATGCTGCCCCCTCCTCAGGGTCCCATGCATGCTGCTCCCTCCTCAGTGTCCCATGCATGCTGCTCCCTCCTCAGTGTCCTATGCATGCTGCCCCTCTCCATGAGCTCCTAATGCTGTCTTCCTCTTTTCCATAATGACACCTCCATTTTGCCTCACTCATGCTAAGACCACCACACTCACGCTTATGCTGAGACACCCCCCCACACACACTACCCCACTCTTGATATTGACTCCCCTACATTGCTTCACTCCATACTGAGCCCACACATGTTGCCCCTTCTCCATAATGAGCTCCCAATGCTGCCCCCCTCTTATTCTGAGTCCTTACACTCCCCCACCAATCGATTTTGTCATTGCACTATCCCTCAACCCTTGTCCTCTGTCTCTAGCATTAGCCCCTATCTCCCACTCCCCCAGCAGCAGCCTCTCTCCCCCCGCCTCCAGCAGCAGCCTCTCCCCCAGCATCAGCCTCTCTCCCACCAGCCTCAGCCTCTCTTCCCTCAGCATCAGCCTCTCTCCCCCCAGCCTCCGCCAGCATCAGCCTCACTCCCCCCAGCCTCTGCCAGCATTGCTATCTCCTCTTCCTCATTCCCCTCCTGATTACCTCTGTCTCTTCTCCTTCTTCTTTTCTTATCTGCTCCTTGCCCTTTTCTCCTCCAGCTGATTCCTATCATCTGCACTGCAGCACTAATGCTGGGAGTTGTAGTGCAGAAATATTACTCCAGTCCTTGTGCCATTCTCCTCTGTCAAGTTCTTACTTTTGGGAAAAGTCGAGTATGGGTTAATGAAACCACGGTCGCATTGACAGCGAATATCCGCACCCCCCAAAAAAATAGAACCGAAAAAACTTACACACATACGGGGACAAGCGGGCTAACGTGTGCCGGGGGCGGGGCCAAGTGGGCCGTCGGGGGTGGGGCCGAGCGGGCCAACATGTGCTGGGGGCGGGGCCAAGCGAGGCAACGTGTGCCGGGGCGGGGCCGAGCGGGCAAACGTGTGCTGGGGGCGGGGCCGAGCGAGCGAGGCGTCAGCGTATGCCGGCTCCCTGCACATGTGTTACGGGAGCCGGGGTAAGCTAGTAACCATGATACATATCGGGTGACTAAGGGAAGCGCTTCCCATAATTACCCGATGTATATGATCGTTACCAGCGTACGCCGGCTCCGTCACGATCCCAGCATCGCAAGGTTATGTCTGGGCTGGGTTGCCGGTGTGGACTCCTGGGAGTGCAACAGTCACCTGGGAGTCGGGGCTTAGTTTGAATTTGGGGGAAGGGGCGTGGCCGAGCGGGCGATGCGTGCGGAGGGCCGGGGCAAGCGGCCAATCCGTGCGGGCGGGCGGAGCCGAGGCAAGGCGAGCAGCCAATACGACAGTTGTCACTGTAACGACATAATTTTGGAGCAGGACAGACAGATAGACAGAATAAGGCAATTATATATATAGATTGTACCGCACGATATAGACCCGCCCACCGGCGGCTGTGATTGGTTGCAGTGAGACAGCTGTCACTCAGCGTGGGGGCGTGTCTGACTGCAACCAATCATAGACGCCAGTGTGTGGGGGAAGCAGAGAATACGAGATTGAATAATGAGCGGCCAGCATTTTCAAAAGTAGGAGAAGCTGCCAGAGCAGTGTGACAGCTGTGCAGCACCGTGTCGGTGATCGGTGAGTATGAGAGAGGGGGAGGGAGGTGGGGAGGGGAGAGGAAGGGGAGAGGGGGGAGAGACCAGGAGTGATTTTAAACGATTTAGATCTTTTTGCTGGACATGCAGAGCATGCCCAGTAGAACGTGACGGGATCCGTCAGCGGATTCCGCCGCTTAGTGCATTGCAGCGGAATTTACCCCCATAGATAATCATTAGACACCTTGGCAGATTCTAATGGAATCCGTCAAGGTGCGATATTTTAATGACCCAAAAAACGCTACATGCAGCATTCTCCCCACCCGATGCTATGTCAAATTAACGACGCAGCGTCGTCCAGTGGATGCAACGCAGACACTTACGTTACAGTGCGTCATCAATACAAGTCTATGGAGAATAGCGCAGTGCGTTAACGGACTGCGCTATTCTCCATAGCGGTGGATTGCGCTGAACGCAAGTGTGAAAGCGCCCGAACACACACACACACACACACCTGGAGTGTTACCTGTCCCCAGCCATGCAGTCCCCAGCACTGACGTCTACCGCTCGGCTCCACCCCTCCACACTCCGTCCCCCGCACACATTACCCCGCAGGATGGGGGCACATGTCAGGATGGTGGCTGCACCATTGGGGCACATACCAGCATTGGGCCACATCACAGCATCAGCATGTTTTTATTTAACTACACTGTTCATGGCCTTCTTTCATTACAAGTCATGGACATCACTAATAACATCACTGTTATGAATTGCGCATATGAATCCTCATGTACTTCCTCCCCTTCCTGTTGAACCACCCCCTGACTCCGAATAGTGTTTAGCGTGTGCTCCAGCATGAAAATGACTGGAATTGTCATGCTGATAATGGCATTGTCAGCGCTAAACATATTCAGTGTTAGGAGAAAAGAACTGCATAATGGGAAGCAGAGTCCAATATTATTATAAAAAGCAATCTTTATTGTAGCCAAAATTACATAAAATCATTTAAAATACAAAAACACACTAAATAGCACGGTATGAATCTCCCCACCAACTCACAATATTATAATGGTATACCATAGTATCATGTAATAAGCTAAAGAGACAAGATATACCCCTTAACAAAAGCCACAATATGCCGTACTGCACATCTAGAATAATATACACTTTAAATACATAATATAACAAGTCATGAGACCAAGCAAATAACATAATATATAATCTACAGGAGTAGAGAATTGCGTGTGGCTCTGTTATATAAAGTAGCAGACCCAGATTATATTCGGTGGAATAAGGAGTGGATATAGAGGGATTACAACCCTATGGGTCCTTGTCCAGAACAGGACAAAGTGGTACTATACCAAGATTAAAGCCGGAGGACCATCCATGCTGTAAAATACCCCACCAAGGGGTCAGTCACAGGGGAAAAAAATCAAGGCTCGATAATAGCGGAGAGGGGAGGAAGAGTCAGAAAAATCCCGTGGGCAAGATTTTTCTGACTCTTCCTCCCCTCTCCGCTATTATCGAGCCTTGATTTTTTTCCACTGTGACTGACCCCTTGGTGGGGTATTTTACAGCATGGATGGTCCTCCGGCTTTAATCTTGGTATAGTACCACTTTGTCCTGTTCTGGACAAGGACCCATAGGGTTGTAATCCCTCTATATCCACTCCTTATTCCACCGAATATAATCTGGGTCTGCTACTTTATATAACAGAGCCACACGCAATTCTCTACTCCTGTAGATTATGTATTATGTTATTTGCTTGGTCTCATGACTTGTTATATTATGTATTTAAAGTGTATATTATTCTAGATGTGCAGTACGGCATATTGTGGCTTTTGTTATGGGGTATATCTTGACTCTTTAGCTTATTACATGATACTATGGTATACCATTATAATATTGTGAGTTGGTGGGGAGATTCATACCGTGCTATTTAGTGTGTTTTTGTATTTTAAATGATTTTATGTAATTTTGGCTACAATAAAGATTGCTTTTTATAATAATATTGGACTCTGCTTCCCATTATGCAGTTCTTTTCTCCTAACACTAGCTTGTTTCTTACTGCATGGGTTAGCATTGAGACCGTCTATATATTATAATTAGATATTAGTTGTGCACCCCTTCCCCTGGTCTCGCTAAACATATTCATCGCCATTTCGAAACTGTGCAGAAGGGTGCATAGGTCCTTGATGTGAGACCACTCCATCAGGGTGATCTGCCCCACCTCTGCATCTCGTTGGCCCAGGCTATACATCATGACGTATTGCACCAGTGTGAGGCGGTGCTGCCACAGTCGCTGTAACATGTGGAGAGTCGAATTCCAGCGTGTCGGCACATCGCATTTCAGGCGATGAACCGGCAGGCCGAAAGACTTCTGGAGCGATGCATGTCGCTCAGCTGCGGCGGTTGAACGGCGAAAGTGAGCAGACAGTTTTCGTGCCCTGTTCAGAAGGCTATCTAGGCCGGGGTAGTGTGTTAAAAATTGCTGGACAACAAGGTTCAACACGTGAGCCATAGAAGGCACGTGTGTCACCTTGCCCAGGCGATGGGCCGCACCCAGGTTTGCAGCATTGTCGCACACGGCCTTACCTGGTTGCAGGTTGAGTGGAGACAACCATTTATGAAACTCAGACAGCAGAGCTGCCCACAACTCAGCCGCTGTGTAACTCTTATTTCCAAGATATTTCAAGCTAAAGACCGCCTGATGCCGTTGCGCTCTGCTGCCAGCATAGTAATGAGGTGTGCGTGATTCCTTGTGCGCAGTTACAATGCTGGTGGCCTGAACAGGCAGGCTTGGGGCAGAGGTGGAGGACCCAGGGGGGGTTGAGGAGGCAGAAGCGTTGGAGGAACTTATACATACAGAGGATTGACGCACAAGTCGTGGGGACGGCAAGACTTGTTCAGCAGACCCTTCTCCATCTATCACCATAGTTACCCAGCGCCCAGTCAGCGACATGTAACGCCCCTGTCCATGCTTACTGGTCCAAGTATCGGTGGTGAAATGCACCCTTTCACACACAGAGTTTCTCAAGGAAGCGGTGATGTTGTGTTCGACATGCTGGTGTAGCGCAGGTACACCTTTTTTGGAGAAGTAGTGGCAACTGGGCATCTGGTACTGGGGCACTGCAACGGACATAAGGTCTCGAAAATCCTCTATGTCCACCAGGCGGAAATGCAGCATTTCCGTAGCAAAGAGCTTACAGAAGGATAAAGTCAACCTCTTAGCTTTGTCATGGGTCGGAGAAAATGGCCTTTTATTTGTCCACATCTGAGAGACAGAGATCTGGCTGCTGTGTGTAGACAGTGGTGAGTAGGGTGTCCCTGGAAAAATGCAGGCTTGTGAGGAAAGTGCAGGCGTAGACATGATGTTGCCTTCATCCAACGTTGATGCTATCGATGTCTGAGAAAGCTGTACACACGCACTAGTTTCCCCTTCCAAACCAACTGACGACCTAACAAGCAAACTGCCTGTTGCGGTTACAGTGGTGGAAGGTGTGCGTGGAAAACCAGATGTGACAGCTGTCCCCCTAGTAATAGAAGATGAAGAGCGCGCGGATGCACTGGAAGGCGCAGGTGGTGGTTGGCCCGCTACGCTAGGCTGCATTGCAGCACAGTGAGCTTCCCACTGGGAATTATGCTTGGTATTCATGTGACGATTCATGGAAGAAGTTGTCAAACTGGTGAGCTTTTAGCCTCTACTTATATAGAATCCCGACAAATTTTACAGATCACATGATTTGGGAGATCCTTTGCAAGGTCAAAAAAGGACCGGGCTAGGCAAGGCTTAGAGGACATGCAACCTGCAGAGCCACCCCAACTTGTGCTCAGAGGCAGAGTGGTGGCTGAGGATGCAGTTGTAGACGTGCTATCAATACTCCGACTCTGTCCAGGAAGGCACAAGGTAACTTTGTCGTCAGTTGCATCCTCCTCCACCGCCACTGTTGACCTCCTCAAGTGCCTGACTGTGGGTTGACAGTAAGTGGGATCTAGAACTTCATTATCAAGCGTTGTGTTTGCACTTCCCTCGCCCTCAGACCTAGCCTCTTCCTGCCCTGACTGAATATTTAAGTTGTCATCCCAATCTGGTATCTGTGTCTCATCGTCATCAGTATGTTCCTCATTGGCTCCACCAACAGGTGTTACAGTTTGGGAATGAGGGTCTACATTATGCTCAGAAAGTTGGTCATCAGGGCCTGAATCTGAGTCACAAAGGTTCTGGGCATCACTGCAGACCATTTCCTGGTCTGTACTCACTGTAGCTTGGGAGCAGACCTCTGAGTCGCAGGCTATAGTATGACTGAACAGCTCTGCAGACTCAGCCATTTCTGGTACACCATACTGTGCAGGGCGGGTAGAGACTTGAGAGCTGGGAGAAAGCAATTGTGATTGGGATGACAACTAAGAGGACTGGTTTTTTTTATTTGGTAGATGAGGTGGAGGAAAGTGCTTTTTGTTGGAGCATTTGAGATCCATTCAAGCATGTTCTTTTTTTTGCATTATATACTTTTCTTAAGGGGGCTTTACACGGTAGCGATATCGCTAGAAATTTGTAGCGATAGCGAGCGTGTAAGTACCCGCCCCCGCCGCGCATGCGATTGTTTGTGATCGCTGCCGTAGCAAACATTATAGCTATGGTAGCGTCACACGTACTTACCTGGTCGGCGGCGTCGCTGTGACTGCCGAACAATCCCTCCTTCAAGGGGGAGGGACGTTCAGCATCACAGCGATGTCACCGCAATGTCACACAGTGGCTGGCCAATCAAAGCGGAGGGGCGGAGCTGAGTGTGATGTAAACATCCCTCCCACCTCTTCCTTCCGTATTGGGGCCGGCGGCAGGTAAGGAGACGTTCCTCGCTCATGCGGTGTCACACATAGCGATGTGTGCTGCCGCATGAGCGATGAATCACAACGCTAAACAACCCTTACCGAATTTTGAGTTTGGGACGACCTCTCCATGGTGAACGTTTTTCACCATTTTTGTGGTTGCCTAAGGTCGCTGGTAAGTATCACACGCTGCAATATTGTTAATGACGCCGGATGTGCGTCACTAACAATGTGACCCCGACGATCAAACATTAACGATATCGTAGCGTGTAAAGCCCCCTTTACAGTTGTTCGGGTCCGTAAAAAAGGGAGCACATCGGATTGTCCACGGAAAGTAGTAGACATCTTACTTTTGCTGGAAGATGGCTTATCTTCAGCAGATGTTAATGTAGCTTTGCCACCTTCCCCACGGACACAAACTTTTTTTCCTTTTCCAACACGCCTGTTCCCCTTTCCAACAGCATCTGTCCTTTTGCCACTCATTTTGTTAGCGACAAGATTAGTCACTTACAATGTGGTAGCAAAAATTGAGAAGTGGTGTAGATTTCAGAGGTGGTGTAACTTTGTTGACAGCTGAAGAACCAACACTGACTATCCCTGACAATGCAACTATGGCCCTAAAACTGCTTTGCACAAGTGGGACACAAAATTAGTATAGCAGATACTTTTTGGATGCCACTCATGTCCAGCACTGTTTGCTATAAGAATAGCGTAGCTAAAATGTGCAGGAGGGTAGAAAGCAGAGGTGGTGGGACTTGCTTGGCACAAGTGGGACACAAAATTAGTAGAGCAGCCACTGTTTGGATGCTACTTATGTCTAGCACTGTTTGCTATAAAAATAGCGTAGCAAAATGTGCTTGAGGGTTTAATGCATAGGTGCTGAAAAATGCTTGGCACCAGTGGGACACAAAATTAGTAGAGCAGCCACTGTTTGGATGCCACTTATATTCAGCACTGTTTGCTATAAAAATAGCGTAGCAAAATGTGCATGAGGGTTTAATGCATAGGTGCTGGAAAATGCTTGGCACCAGTGGGACACAAAATTAGTAGAACAGTCACTGTTTGGATGCCACTTATATTCAGCACTGTTTGCTATAAAAATAACGTAGCAAAATGTGCATGAGGGTTTAATGCAGAGGTGCTGGCAAGTGCTTGGCACCGGTGGGACACAAAATTAGTATAGCAGCCACTTTTTGGATGACACTTATGTCCAGCACTGTTTGCTATAAAAATAGCGTAGCAGAATGTGCATGAGGGTTTAATGCAGAGGTGGTGGAAAATGCTTGGCACCAGTGGGACACAAAATTAGTAGAGCAGCCCCTGTTTGGATGCCACTTATATTCAGCACTGTTTGCTATAAAAATAGCGTAGCAAAATGTGCATGAGAGTCTAATGCAGAGGTGCTGGCAAATGCTTGGCACCAGTGGGACACAAAATTAGTATAGCAGCCAATGTTTGGATGCCACTTATATTCAGCACTGTTTGCTATAAAAATAGCGTAGCAAAATGTGCATCAGGGTTTAATGCAGAGGTGCTGGCAAATGCTTGGCACCGGTGGGACACAAAATTATTATAGCAGCCACTTTTTGGATGCCACTTATGTCCAGCACTGTTTGCTATAAAAATAGCGTAGCAAAATGTGCATGAGGGTTTAATGCAGAGGTGCTGGAAAATGCTTGGCACCAGTGGGACACAAAATTTAGCATAGCAGCCACTGTTTGGATGCCACTTATATTCAGCACTGTTTGCTATAAAAATAACGTAGCAAAATGTGCATGAGGGTTTAATGCAGAGGTGCTGGAAAATGCTTGGCACCAGTGGGACACAAAATTAGTATAGCAGCCACTGTTTGGATCCAACTTATGTCCAGCACTGTTTGCTCTAAAAATAGCGTAGCAAAATGTGCATCAGGGTTTAATGCAGAGGTGCTGGAAAATGCTTGGCACCAGATGGACACAAAATTAGTAGAGTAGCCACCTTTGGATGCCACTTATGTCCAGCACTGTTTGCTATAAAAATATCGTGGCAAAAGTGGGCAGGTGGGTACAGTGGCCGGGTTCTCTGGGTCAGTGGACAGGAAAGGAAACCTCACTTTCTATCCCTCCTAATGGTGAAATGCAACAAGGAATTCCCTGAGCTTAGGTATACAGACGCTGTTATCTGAAGCTGTATACAGAGCTTCCACGGACCTGACTGTCACCTATGGCTCTGAGCCCGAGAAAATTAGCCCTGAAAAGAACTGAAATAAACTTCTGTCCCTAATCTGTAGAGCGCTGTGTGTGTAGCGTACACAGCCGGAGCGGCGCCAGGAGCTGCATGAGCGGTGACTGTCATCTACACGCAGAAAGCAGATAATGGCGCCGTGAGAGAAAATACCCGTATTTATAATGCAAGGACATGTGACATGGACAGCCTATGACGCATGCCCTTGCTTGTCTGGCAAAAAAGACCACTTAGCTGTGTGTGTCTGGGATTGGCTGACATGCTGGCCCGCCCAACTGCACGCGCACTTAAGAAAAAAAAAAAAATGGCGATCGCCATTATCCCAGCAGCACTGATCTAAACGCACCGCCCCCGCACACTATACGCTGAAATGAGATAATAGTGTGAATCACAGAGTGACTCACACTATTACAGTGAAAAGCCAGCTAGTAAATAGCTAGGCTTTTTGCTGATCGAACCGTTCTCGAACGTAACTCGAGCTATCGAGCTTTTAGCATAAAGCTCGCGTTCGCGTTCAATCTCGAGCACCCCCAAAATCACTCGAACATGAAATTGGCGAACCTCGAACCTCGAACATCGCTCAACTCTACATAGAACAGGCAACATGGCAGTGGTTTGACCTGTAACGCCCCTACAACTGGGTCGTTACAGGGTATTAAATGTTATCCCATTTTTTCCCGGGCAGGAGGAGTGAAGTCCACACACACACTCACATCACACTGGCAGGAAGGAGTTAATAGCTTTTGCAGGATGTAGTTTTGAGCCTCATGACTCATCCTGTCTCCTTAATGAGCAGGTGGCTGCAGACAGGCAGGTTAAATGACAACCCAAGGGGAGGGGGGCCTGAATAGGAGTGAGTTTAGTGCAAACACACAGAAAGTTTAGCAGAACGTCAGAGGCTGCAAGGGAGTGCAGACGTCCACAGTACAGCTCCCTGCTGAGGAGATGCCACGAGACCAGGGCTGATAACATCTGAGGAAGGGAATGAATCTGAGGACTGGGGATCTTTGGAGAGTGTTGTACCCGGTGGCGGTTGGTGTTGTGTTCACTACCGGGCAAGAGAGACACAGAGAGGCGGCGAGTTCCCAAGATTCTCCATGCCACGGGGACGGCATTAATGCACCAAAAGAGAGTGACCCCAGATCACTCCACCGGACCCTTCCTCCTACCTGCCCGGGACTTACCAGAGGTTACAGGCGGCGAGGACCAGCACCCGACTGTGATGTGGAACGGACTTTAAATAAAGAAAAACTGGAACCGCACTCCATGACTGGTGTGAGTAATGCCGCCGCCCTGTGCCCCCGGTGTCCCTGAGGACTTTTGCCCTGGGTCTCATTAAGCTCCCGGGGCTCCCCCGCTCCACTCGTGGGGAGCGATTCCATCCGGCTGCCTGTAACACCTGCCCCGGAGAGAGACTGGGCAGCGGCGGCTGAACATCTGGCCGCACACCACGGGTGGCGCTGCTAGCATTCCCCGTACCATTTCCTGGGAGAGAGCGGTGGCAGAGGAGGCCGAGACTGCAGTGGCCACCATGAATGATAGCATGCTCCCCAGGAACCCCGTCACCCTCCTTCCTTCCCCACCTTGTAACACCAGACTGACTTTGGGACTTTCCTTTTATTGAAACCCGCTGGGGTCACGAAAGCCGGGTCGGGCCACTCACAGCCTGACCCTGAATACCACCGGCCCGGTGACCGTACGAGCCTTGCAAGCACCGGCGCGGGCGTTTCAGACCCGCAGACACAAACTTGGTACCCTGCCTGGTATTCTGCCCTTCTACAGTGTCAGCAGTTTCCAACATCATGTCTGCTCTCTATTTGAAACTGAATCTTTTCAAAACTGAACTACTTCTATTCCCTCCGTCTGTCTTCTAACCTCCCTAAACCTGACATCTCCCTTCCTGTGTGTTGCACTATGATAACGTCTAGTCAGCAGGCTCGCTTTCTGGGGGTTATGCTCAACACCGAACTCTCCTTTACCTCCTACATGCAATCGCTGTTGCTTGCACCTCAAGAACATCTCTATATACCATGGAAACTACAAAGACCCTTACCATGGCCCTGATCCACTCCCGCCTTGACAACTGCAATTTTCTATTGCAGCCAGGGTCACCTATCTGGCTAACCATTACTGAGATGCTTCTGCTCTGTGCCAGTCATTGCACTGGCTGCCCATATATCACAGGATTCAATTCAAATTGCTTGTTCTCACCCACAAAGCTCTCCACAGTGTGGCACCCCTATACATCTGCACCCTCATCTTTGTCTTTCACCCTAACAATTGTCTACACTCTGCAAATGACTTTCGACAAACATCCATGATTCCACACTAATCCAAATCTCCAATTCCCAGGTTCAAGACTTCTCCCGAGATGACAAATCCTCTGGAATGCTCTGCCTCAAGAAATCAGGATGAGCAGAAACTTACTCAGCTTCATATGCTCCCTAAAAACACATCTTTTTAGGGTGTCTTATCACACTCCTTAATCAAATTAAATTCACATAGTCCCTCCACGACTTCTCACAACATAACTCTCCATCAAACTCCACGGCATACAAAAGCATCTCAAAGACTGGCTGCCTGGTTCAGGCAGCTTTTATCTATCCCTCATTTCTTTGAGATGGCTGGAAAAGCACCTGTACCTTGTCCCCTCCCTCCTCATTGTAGATTGTAAGCTCTCATGAGCAGGGTTGTCTCTTTTGCTATAATTATTGTATTTTCTATAACTGTTACTTGCTTGTATATAAACCTCTATTAATATTACTGGGGTGCTTGGCTCCTATTTGGTTCAGATTATTGTTTTTGCTCAGGTTGTCTTTGCCCTGGCCTCTGCTCAACTTATGTCAGATGCTACATATTACAATGTTTTTTCTCTGAAGGACTTTCAGAAAACAACTTCCAGACAACGGCTGAATGCTCCCTTGGGCCACAGTGGAAATGCTCTTCGCAACAGCTGACCATGTTATCACTCTGGGCAAACCACTATCCCTTGGAGCCTGTGTTGGTACTACATATCCATCTTCCTCGGTGTTGCTGTGCTGACTATGCATGTCAATGGTCCAGTCGGATCAGTGGACTCACCATCGACCACCTCATCTTCCATCTCATCCTCCTTCCCAGTTTGAAATTGTAGGATGATCTAATGGCAACTGTGTATCATCATCATCAGCCTAAAACTCTGGAGACAGTAAGTCAGGTTCCTCAAAGTGGCTTTCTTGTGGCCGTACATCCTCATATACTTGCGCATCAATGTACGCCACCTCCTCATGTGCCTCTTCAATGCTGCACGGTTAGAGGCCAGAGCCAACCAAAGGATGCGTACAAACATCCTCACAGTGGCCAAGCTTGGGGTCATATGTCTCCTGTGACTGATGATGGGGGAGGAAGGAAGACCAGGTTAGAATTGGATGGGCCAGCTTTCTGTGTATCCACAGTAGAAATATTTGTTGCTGCTTGAGAAATGCGAAGAGACCTTGTTGTCTGCCATCCAAGACAGAATCTGCTCTCACGTATCTGGCTTCCATACACGTTTGCATTCCAGACTGGGAAATTTGGCAACGAACATAGTGGATGCATCAAGCTTCTTTTGACGTGACTCAGACTCAGTGCCTTGTTGCCCACCACTCACAACACCATGTCCACGTCCCTGTCCCTTAACAACTAGCTTTTTGTTATTTTGGGTTGTAATGACATATTTGCAGATGTTGACGGCCCAAGCCAAGCAAATTTGGCCCCAAAAATATTGTGGAAAAAGTACCAGTGAGTACTTTGCACCAGGCAGCCCAAAATGCTAATAGTACTGCTTCATATTTGTCAAGCCCATTAGCAACGTATTAATGTGGCTGATGTGGATGGCACAATTCAGGCTGTGACCCCCTACAATGGACGTATGGTAAACTGCTATAAAATATGTATTCCACTATATGAGTCTCAATGACGGAGGGACCGCCCAAATGTATACGTAAGAGCAGTCCCTCCCAAACATATGTTACTGGGCCACCTCTGGGTGCTCACCAAACTCAGATTTCCTGACACCTGCAGACCCTCTAAAATCCTGAATTGAGGACCGCAGAATGACATGGTAGAGGAGGAAGAGGAGGAGGATGGTAAAACCCACCACCACAATGGGCACATTGTAAACTGCTAAGGAATATGTATTCACTATCTGAGTCTTAATATAGGAGGGACCGCCCAAATGTATAAATAATAGCAGTACCTCCCAAATGTATGTTACTGGGCCACCTCTGGGTCCACAACAAACTCAGGTTTTTTGACACCTGCAGGCCTTCTGAAAACTTGAATTGAAGGCTGTAGAATGACATTGAGGAGGAGAAGGAGGGTAAAGCCCACCGCCACAATGGGCAAATTGTAAACTGCTATGGAATATGTATTTCACTATCTGAGTCTCAATGAGGGAGGGACTGCTCAAATGTATAAGTAACAGCAGTTCCTCCAAAACATATGTTTCAGGACCACTTTAGGCCCCTCAGGTCAGAGACTAACATACCAACGGGCACATTCTAGCTAGCCTTGTAAAGTGCTGGGGAATAGCTAACTAGAAATTATGTAAAACAGAGGGACCTACAAAATGTATGTCATGGCCCTCCCAATTGTAAAAGTAAAAAAAAAAATCCAAAACATTACACAAATGCTAAAAGGGATATTTTTTTCCTCCTGTTATTTAGCCTTATATTCAAGTGATCATGCAGGAAAAACTGTTTCTTAACTTTTTTGGCCTGTAAAATGCAATTTAGGTTAGGATTGGTAGGTGTTCTTGTGCATCTGTAAAAATGTCGTAATACTGTGACATCCTTACTCCCAGAAACCATATATGAATCAGAAATGCATGTAGGCATATTCTCCAGGCTCTTCCCATTCAGTTTCATCACTCACCCATCCATTTCAGCTTTTTCCTCAGGCCCCCAGACCTCTTTGTTGGGTCCAGCAGAAAATTACTCACATTTTCCATTGACTTGTATTGTACTTGCTATTTAGAACTGTACCGCCCAGGGCTCGACTGCGACCGAGCCGCTCGGATCTGGGCTCGTTGGTGGGTGGCTCGAGCGTGTCCAGACCCGGGGGCCCCGTGGTCACTTCGATCTGAAAGGGTCTGGCGCTTTAGGGGACGTAGGTGTACGGCCGGAGCTGTGGTTAAGTTCGTGACGTCACCCACGGGATGTGGTGAAGGTGGACACCACCGCTGCAGTTAGGGGGCACCCGGGGGAGATGTTATGCAGCAAGTTGTTATCCCCTCCGTGGGTAGGGATGGTGGCCCCGGGACCCGTTGGGGGAGTAGTTGGGCGGTGCAGGGAGATGGGCGGCCGGAGGGCACTGGTGTACTCACGATTAGTAACACACACAAGACTTTGGTAAACCAAGATGATGGTGGTCGGTGCCCGCAGCCGGCAGTGGTCTGGTCCCCCACCCGGTTGGTGGTCTCTGCCTTTCTCCTGCACCTGTTTGAATGTTGATGGACTACCTGAACTTGCAATACAGGAGTCCGCTCCCCGGCTTGTGATTGTCGGAAGAGCCCTTTTCCCACAGACGCTGGCCCGTGGGATCTCTCAGCCTGGGCGGTGGCTTCCTATCCCCCTCGTTGGGCTGTTGTCTTTAGTCGGGACTTCGGGTGGGAAAGGACCTATAGTCCTAGCCGAAATCATCTAATTAGCTAGCCCCCAGTAGCTTTTGGACCTAGCTTCAGGGTCTGAGTACCCGCCTTTGTGCTCTGGTTTCCAGTCAGTTCCCCGGGTCGGTTCTGGCGGGCCACTACCCTGTCCCGGTCCACCACGGTTCCACTGAGCCATCTTCCTGGCTCCTGCAGGCAGAGTCCTCCGTATGCCTCCTAGCCAAAGGTGCCCGGGCTCCAACCCTGGCACCTGTCAGTTGCAGACCTGCAGACACACAGGCCTGCCTCTACTTCACTTCACCTCCACTTACAAACTCCTCAAACTCAACTTGACAACGGTTACTCCTCCAGACCGGCTCTATCAACGGGAACTGTCCTCACTCCTTACAACTCCCTGCCGTCCTCAACCAGGGGCTCCAACCCCTGATGGCACCCTCCACAGCTCCGACCACAGTGGCGTTCAACAAGTCGGGCAAGGTCCTCCTCCTTTCACCCCGTGTGCTGGATGGCGTCTCTCGGGTAACTTGGGGACGTTCAACAAAGGTAGGAGCCATTACTGGAGCGGATCCTTTAAAACTTTTCAACTTTTAACTTGGGGGCTAACTTACAGGTGCGGCAACCACTGCAGGGGACCATACTGTGCTATCTTCGGCCGGGTTACCAGTCTTCCCATTCCAGGTGCAATAGATGCCTGGGCTATGGACCTCCATCGGGAATGGCGGCGGGGGCAGCGTAGACGGCACCTCTTCTTCCATGAGCTGCGCTATACTGGGCTCACTTGTCACGGTACTGGCGGGTTCCAGCTCCCAGCTGATGAGAGACGACATGGGGGTCTGCGTGGCTTTGTCTTGGTGCGGCACGGCTTATGCAGCCCTCTGTTCCCGGGCCCACACTACAGTGACCATCCTCCGGACCTCCACCTTCCAGTCAAACACCTGCTGCAGGGTCTGTACACTTACCCGCAAGCAGAATCGCACCAGCTCCTGCTCCAGCCAGGCAGCGGTCCCCGCGGGCAGCTGGTTCGGGCTGCAGTCCTCCGCATAAAAAACCACTCCGCCTCTGCCACTTCTGGGCCCCGCCACTCCGGTGGCGGGCACCGCTCCGGCCGCCTCCCTGAACGGTGACATCTTCCATCCGCTCCCCCTTGGTCTTTTTGCAGCACTCCCTTTTTCGGCCAGTTAGTTTCATCTTGCGACTTCCGGCTTTGCTGCATGGCCGTGTTCCCAGGGGGGGGGGCCTTCAGCTTTCGTGCCCTTTCTGCGGGGAAGAAGACTCTGGCGGGAATCTTCGCACCAAAAGATGGCGGCAAGATGGCGGATTCTGAAAACTTTACAACGGATCACCGCTGACTTCACTTCAAGGCGCACTTCACTAGGTAAGTGAATGGGTAAGTAATAATAATAACAATAATTTTTATTTCTATAGCGCCAACATATTCCGCAGCGCTTTACAATTCAGAGGTGACATATACAGACATTATGAGACAATGCAAAATAACAACATAAAGATACCAGGAGGAGTGAGGGCCCTGCTCGTATGCTTACAGTCTATGAGGAAATAGGGGAGACACAAAAGGTGAATGAGGGGGAGAAAAGCTTGTTATATATGGTCCAGCCATCGATTTAATAGGGCGTTCAAAAGCAGCTACATGAACCCGTCATTGGCCAGAATTTATACAGGTACAGGGGACAAGAATTGGAAGTACATTTTTGGGAGGGGCAGAAAGGGACTAGATTAGATCAGGTCAGTGAGGTGATAGGCTAGTCTAAAGAAATGAGTTTTTAGGGCCCGCTTAAAGGTGTGGATGTTGGGAATTAATCGGATTGCTCTTGGTAGTGTGTTCCAGAGCAGAGGTGCAGCTCATGAGAAATCTTGAAGACGGGAGTGAGAGGTTCCAATTGTTGAGGATGTCAGTCTTAGGTCATTAGCAGAGTGGAGGGCACGGGTGGGATGATAGACAGAGATGAGGGAGGAGATGTAGAGTGGTTCAGAACCGTGAAGAGCTTTGTAAGTGAGAGTGATAAGTTTATGTTGGATTCTGTTTCCTGTTCGTTACACCAGAAGAGTCGATGTGTATCGCCCCGGGCTCGGCTGCGACTGAGCCGCTCGGATCAGAGCTCGCTGGTGGGTGGCTCGAGTGTCTCCGGACCCGGGGGCCCCGTGGTCACTTCGATCTGAAAGGGGCTGGTGGTTTAGGGGATGTAGGTGTACGGCGGGAGCCGTGGTTAAGTTCATGACGCCACCCATGGGATGTGGTGAAGGTGGACACTACCGCTGTAGTTATGGGACACCCGGGGGAGATGTTATGCAGAAAAATGTTAACCCCTCCGTGGGTAGGGATGGTGGCCCCGGGACCCGTTGGGGGAGTAGTTGGCCGGTTCAGGGAGATGGGTGGCCGGAGGGCACCGGTGTACTCACAATTAGTAACACAAACAAGTCTTTACTAAACCAAGATGTTGGTGGTCGGTGCCCACAGCCGGCTGCGGTCTGGTCCCCCACCCGGTTGGTGGTCTCTGCCTTTCTCCTGCACCTGTTTGAATGTTGATGGACTACCTGAACTTGCAATACAGGAGTCCGCTCCCTGACTTGTGATTGTCCGAGGAGCCCTTTGCCCGCAGACGCTAGCCTTTGGGATCTCTCTGCCTGGGAGGTGGCTTTCTATACCCCTCGTTGGGCAGTTGTCTTCAGTCGGGACTTCGGGTGGGAAAGGACCTATAGTCTTAGCCGCAATCAGCAAATTAGCTAGCCCCCAGTATCTTCTGGACCTAGCTTCAGGGTCTGAGTACCCCCCTTTGTGCTCCGGTTTCCAGTCGGTTCCCCGGGTCGGTATCGGCGGGCCACTACCCTGTCCCAATCCACCACGGTTCCACCGAGCCGTCTGCCCGGCTCCTGCAGGCAGAGGCCTCCGTATGCCTCCTAGACAAAGGTGCCCAGGCTCCAACCCTGGCACCTGTCAGTTAGTTGCAGACCTGACACACAGGCTTGCCTCTACTTCACTTCACCTCCACTCACAGACTCCTCAAACTCAACTTGACTGACTGTGGTTTCCTGCCTTAGGCTCTCTGAACTCCTCGGTGGGCGTGGAAACTGCCTGGCTTCGCCCCCTGGTGTGTCCATCAAGCACTGAGGGAGGTGACTAGGGTTTAAAGTGTTTGGCTGCTGTCACCTTGTTAGGTGACTGGTGTTGTGCAGGGCTCTAACTGTGACTACCTGGCTAGTCCAGGGCATTAGAGATGAGCGAACCGGTCCCGGTTCGGCTCGAGGTCGGTTCGCCGAACGGAGGTCCCGTTCGAGTTCGGTTCGTCGAACGTTCGACGAACCGAACTCGAACCGCATAGGAAACAATGGCAGGCATTCACAAACACATAAAAACACATAGAAAACACCCTCAAAGGTGTCCAAAAGGTGACAAACAACTCACAACACAACACAAACACATGAGAAAGTGACAAGGACATATACTCATGTGAAAACAAAAGAGCAGGACAAGGAAAAAGGGGAGGAGACACAGATATAGGCATGGCACGCCCTTCTAAAATCATGTAAAACACCGCAAGGTGACTCCAAGCGGTGTCTTCCTTTTTTCCAAAAATTTGGCCCCACACACACCCACCCCTTCAGTGGCAGCAGTTGTGCCCCAGTTGTACACTTCACAGCTAGATTTGCATCAAGCACATTCAAAAATACGCCATAATTAACCGTCCCCAGGATGACACCGGGGTAGGTAGCAAAGTCTTTCCTGATCCCAGCTCTGTTCATCTTGGCTCCTTTTAAAAAACACAGCAAGCAAGGGTTACTCCAAGCGGAGTCTCCCTTTTTTCCAAAAATTGGGCCCCACACACACCCACCCCTTCAGTGGCAGCAGTTGTGCCCCAGTTGTACACTTCACAGCTAGATTTGCATCAAGCACATTCAAAAATACGCCATAATTAACCGTCCCCAGGATGACACCGGGGTAGGTAGCAAAGTCTTTCCTGATTCCAGCTCTGTTCATCTTGGCTCCTTTTAAAAAACAGAGCAAGCAAGGGTTACTCCAAGCGGAGTCTCCCTTTTTTCCAAAAATTGGGCCCCACACACACCCACCCCTTCAGTGGCAGCAGTTGTGCCCCAGTTGTACACTTCACAGCTAGATTTGCATCAAGCACATTCAAAAATACGCCATAATTAACCGTCCCCAGGATGACACCGGGGTAGGTAGCAAAGTCTTTCCTGATTCCAGCTCTGTTCATCTTGGCTCCTTTTAAAAAACACAGCAAGCAAGGGTTACTCCAAGCGGAGTCTCCCTTTTTTCCAAAAATTGGGCCCCACACACACCCACCCCTTCAGTGGCAGCAGTTGTGCCCCAGTTGTACACTTCACAGCTAGATTTGCATCAAGCACATTCAAAAATACGCCATAATTAACCGTCCCCAGGATGACACCGGGGTAGGTAGCAAAGTCTTTCCTGATCCCAGCTCTGTTCATCTTGGCTCCTTTTAAAAAACACAGCAAGCAAGGGTTACTCCAAGCGGAGTCTCCCTTTTTTCCAAAAATTGGGCCCCACACACACCCACCCCTTCAGTGGCAGCAGTTGTGCCCCAGTTGTACACTTCACAGCTAGATTTGCATCAAGCACATTCAAAAATACGCCATAATTAACCGTCCCCAGGATGACACCGGGGTAGGTAGCAAAGTCTTTCCTGATCCCAGCTCTGTTCATCTTGGCTCCTTTTAAAAAACACAGCAAGCAAGGGTTACTCCAAGCGGAATCTCCCTTTTTTCCAAAAATTGGGTCCCACACACACCCACCCCTTCAGTGGCAGCAGTTGTGCCCCAGTTGTACACTTCACAGCTAGATTTGCATCAAGCACATTCAAAAATACGCCATAATTACCCGTCCCCAGGATGACACCGGGGTAGGTAGCAAAGTCTTTCCTGATCCCAGCTCTGTTCATCTTGGCTCCTTTTAAAAAACACAGCAAGCAAGGGTTACTCCAAGCGGAGTCTCCCTTTTTTCCAAAAATTGGGCCCCACACACACCCACCCCTTCAGTGGCAGCAGTTGTGCCCCAGTTGTACACTTCACAGCTAGATTTGCATCAAGCATATTCAAAAATACGCCATAATTAACCATCCCCATAATGACACCGGGGTAGGTAGCAAAGTCTTTCCTGATCCCAGCTCTGTTCATCTTGGCTCCTTTTAAAAAACACAGCAAGCAAGGGTTACTCCAAGCGGAGTCTCCCTTTTTTCCAAAAATTGGGCCCCACACACACCCATCCCTTCAGTGGCAGCAGTTGTGCCCCAGTTGTACACTTCACAGCTAGATTTGCATCAAGCACATTCAAAAATACGCCATAATTAACCGTCCCCAGGATGACACCGGGGTAGGTAGCAAAGTCTTTCCTGATCCCAGCTCTGTTCATCTTGGCTCCTTTTAAAAAACACAGAAAGCAAGGGTTACTCCAAGCGGAGTCTCCCTTTTTTCCAAAAATTGGGCCCCACACACACCCACCCCTTCAGTGGCAGCAGTTGTGCCCTAGTTGCAAACAGGATGTTTTGATTTGCATCAAGCACATTCCAAATCCACAAGCATTTACTCTCCCCAGGATTACACAGGGGTAGTAAACGCCTTCTGGATCCATGACTTGTTCATTTTGATGAACGTCAGTCTGTCCACATTGTCACTGGACAGACGCGTGCGCTTATCTGTCAGCACACACCCAGCAGCACTGAAGACACGTTCAGAGACAACGCTGGCAGCTGGACACGACAAAATCTCCAAGGCGTAACTGGAGAGCTCTGGCCATTTTTCTAGATTTAAAGCCCAAAAGGAGCAAGGCTCCATTTGCAAAGTCATGGCATCGATGTGGAGATACTCCTGTATCATCCTCTCCAGCCGTTGACTATGTGTCAGACTTGTTGTCTCTGGTGGACTTGCAAAAGAGGGTCTAAAAAAATTATGAAAAGATTCCATAAAATTGCTGTTACCAGCACCAGATACGGTCCTACTGGTACGGGTAGACTGTTGAAGATGACGAGACCGTCTTATGTTTGGCAAGTTACAACTGGGAGAATCACTCCCTGCACCTGCACGGTTGTTTGGTGGAAAAGCCGAGCTAAGATCGAGTAACAGCTTCTGCTGATACTCCTGCATACGTGCGTCCCTTTCTATGGCTGGAATTATGTCACAAAATTTGGACTTGTACCGGGGATCTATTAGTGTGGCAAGCCAGTAGTCATCATCACTTCTAATTTTGACAATACGAGGGTCATGTTGGAGGTAGTGCAACAAGATAGCACTTATGTGTCTTGCGCAGCCATGCGGACCAAGTCCACGCTGTGTTTGTGGCATAGAGGTGCTAACCGTTCTTTCTTCCTCTGACATCTCCCCCCAACCTCTTTCAACTGAAATTTGACCAAGGCCTCCCTCATCTGCTGAGTCTTCCATGTCCATGGACAGTTCGTCCTCCATTTCTTCATGTTCTCCTGCACCTTCCTCAACATCTCGCCTGCTACCATGCGCCCTTGTTGATCCCTGCCCCCCATGGTCCCATGCCTGGCGCCTTGGTGATGATGAACGTCAGGACCTTGGTGATGTTGTTGTGTCTTGCGCATATGAATCCTCCTGTAGTTAATCCCCTTCCTGTTGTCCCACCCCCTGACTCCGAATAGTGTTTAGCGTGTGCTCCAGCATGTAAATGACTGGAATCGTCATGCTGATAATGGCATTGTCAGCGCTAAACATATTCGTCGCCATGTCGAAACTGTGCAGAAGGGTGCATAGGTCCTTGATCTGAGACCACTCCATCAGGTCGATCTGACCCACCTCTGCATCTCGTTGGCCCAGGCTATACGTCATGACGTATTGCACCAGGGCTCGGCGGTGCTGCCACAGTCGCTGTAACATGTGGAGAGTTGAATTCCAGCGTGTCGCCACATCGCATTTCAGGCGATGAACCGGCAGGCCGAAAGACTTCTGGAGCGATGCAAGTCGCTCAGCTGCGGCGCTTGAACGGCGGAAGTGAGCAGACAGTTTTCGTGCCCTGTTCAGAAGGCCATCTAGGCCGGGATAGTGTGATAAAAATTGCTGGACGACAAGGTTCAACACGTGAGCCATACAAGGTACGTGTGTCACCTTGCCCAGGCGAAGGGCCGCACCCAGGTTTGCAGCATTGTCGCACATGGCCTTACCAGGCTGCAGGTTGAGTGGAGACAACCATTTATTAAACTCGGACCGCAGAGCTGACCACAACTCCTCAGCTGTGTGACTCTTATTCCCAAGACATGTCAAGCTAAAGACCGCCTGATGCCATTGCGCTCTGCTGCCAGCATAGTAATGAGGGGTGCGTGATTTCTTCTGCGCAGTCAGAACGCTGGTGGCCTGACCAGGCAGGCTTGGGGCGGAGGTGGAGGACCCAGATGAGGTGGAGGATGCAGAAGCAGTGGCGGAACTTGGACAGACAGAGGATTGACACACAAGTCGTGGGGACGGCAAGACTAGTGCAGCAGACCCTTCACCATCTATCACCATAGTTATCCAGTGCCCAGTCAGCGACATGTAACGTCCCTGTCCATGCTTACTGGTCCAAGTATCGGTGGTGAAATGCACCCGTTCACACACAGAGTTTCTCAAGGAAGCGGTGATGTTGTGTGCGACATGCTGGTGTAGCGCGGGCACACCTTTCTTAGAGAAGTAGTGACGACTAGGCATCTGGTACTGGGGCACAGCGACAGACATAAGGTCTTTAAAATCCTGTGTGTCCACTAGGCGGAAAGGCAGCATTTCGGTAGCCAACAGCTTACAGAGGGATAGAGTCAACCTCTTAGCTTTGTCATGGGTCGCAGGAAGTGGCCTTTTATTTGACCACATCTGAGGGACAGAGATCTGGCTGCTGTGTGTAGACGGTGTTGAGTAGGGTGTCCCTGGAAAAATGCAGGTTTGTGAGAAAAGTGCAGGCGGAGACATGATGTTGCCTTCATCCAACGTTGGTGCTATCGATGTCTGAGAGAGCTGTACACACTCACTTGTTTCCCATTCCAAACCAACTGACGACCTACCAAGCAAACTGCCTGTTGCGGTTACAGTGGTGGAAGTTGTGGGTGGAAAAACAGCTGTGACAGCTGTCCCCACAGTCCTAGAAGATGACGAGCGCGCGGATGCACTGGAAGGGGCAGGCGGTGGATGGTTCGCTCCGCTAGGCCGCATTGCAGCACGGTGAGCTTCCCACCGGGCCATATGATATTTATTCATGTGACGATTCATGGAAGAAGTTGTCAAACTGCTTAGGTTTTGACCTCTACTAAGAGAACCATGACAAATTTTACAGATCACATAATTGGGGCGATCTTTTTCTATGTCAAAAAAGGACCAGGCTAGGCAAGGCTTAGAGGCCATGCGACCTGTTGATCCACCCCGAATAATGCTCAGAGGCAGAGTGGTGGCTGAGGATGCAGTTGTAGACGTGCTACCAGTACTCCAACAGCAGGGAGACGAAAAATCGACCGCAAACAGCTGCTATGCCAAACAATTTCTTTTATTTCGACGATTTTCTCCATAGGTGCAGGTAAAAATGCGGGAGGTGGCTTGGATGCGAGTCCCTCCACAGGACGACGGCCGTTTCGTCTGTAAGTCAGACTTCTACGGGTCCACGACATGGACCCGTAGAAGTCTGACTTACAGACGAAACGGCCGTCGTCCTGTGGAGGGACTCGCATCCAAGCCACCTCCCGCATTTTTACCTGCACCTATGGAGAAAATCGTCTAAATAAAAGAAATTGTTTGGCATAGCAGCTGTTTGCGGTCGATTTTTCGTCTCCCTGCTGTTGGATCCCCTAGCTGTCTGCTACCGACCAGCACGCTGCGCCTGAAACCAGCGCCACATGATAACCATCAGCACGTGAGCCACTGAACCAAAAGGTAAATTGAGGGCAGGCAGTGCAGGACTTGTTCTCGTTTGGCTGTGCTACCAGTACTCCGACTGTGTCCAGGAAGGCGCAAGGTAACTTCGTCATCAGTTGCATCCTCCTCCACCACCTCTGTTGACCTCCTCGAGTGCCTGACTGTGGGTTGACAGTAGGTGGGATCTAGAACTTCATCATCAATTGTTGTGTTTGCACTCCCCTCCCCCTCAGACCGAGCCTCTTCTTGCCCTGACCGAATATTTAAGTTGTCATGCCAATCGAGTATCTGCGTCTCATCTTCATCAGTATGTTCCTCATTGTCTATAACCACAGGTGTTACAGTTTGTGACAAAGGGTCAACATTATGCTCAGAAACTTGGTCCTCACGGCCTGAATCAGAGTCACAAAGGTTCTGGGCATCACTGCAGACCATTTCCTGTTCTGTACTCACTGTAGCTTGGGAGCAGACCTCTGATTCCCAGGCTATAGTGTGACTGAACAGCTCTGCAGACTCATCCATCTCAGTTCCACCATACTGTGCAGGGCTGATGGAGACTTCAGAGCTGGGAGAAAGCAAGTTTGATTGGGATGACAACTCAGAGGACTGGTGTTTTTTGGATGCGGTACTTGAAGTGGCTGAGAGGGCACTTGTTGGACCACTTGAGATCCATTCAAGCATTTTCCTTTTTTGGCCATCATCTACCTTTGTTCCTGTTGTTCGTGTCCGTAAAAAAGGGAGCACATCGGATTGTCCACGGTAAGTAGTAGACATCTTACTTTTGCTGGTAGATGGTCTCTCTTCAGCAGATGATAATGGAGCTTTCCACCAGCATCTGTCATTTTTCCACTCATGTTGATTGCGACAAGATTGTGCACTTAAAATGTGGTAGTAAAAATTGAGAGGTGGTGTAGATTGCAGCGGAGGTCTAGCTTTATTAACAGCAGAATAATAAAGAATAAATATCCCTGACAATGCAACTACGGCCCTTAAACTGGCAGCATCAATTGCTAGTATAATGGCTTAGTTATAATGAGTTGGAGTGTGCAATGCAGGTAGAGGTGCTGCAAATGTCTTTGCACTAGTGTGACTAGACAAAAGTCCAATAGCCACGTTTAGGATGCCACTAGGTACACTGAGTGTGTGCTAGTATAATGGCTTAGTTATAATGAGTTGGAGTGTGCAATGCAGGTAGAGGTGCTGCAAATGTCTTTGCACTAGTGTGACTAGACAAAAGTCCAATAGCCACGTTTAGGATGCCACTAGGTACACTGAGTGTTTGCTAGTATAATGGCTTAGTTATAATGAGTTGGAGTGTACAATGCAGGTAGAGGTGCTGCAAATGTCTTTGCACTAGTGTGACTAGACAAAAGTCCAATAGCCACGTTTAGGATGCCACTAGGTACACTGAGTGTTTGCTAGTATAATGGCTTAGTTATAATGAGTTGGAGTGTGCAATGCAGGTAGAGGTGCTGCAAATGTCTTTGCACTAGTGTGACTAGACAAAAGTCCAATAGCCACGTTTAGGATGCCACTAGGTACACTGAGTGTTTGCTAGTATAATGGCTTAGTTATAATGAGTTGGAGTGTGCAATGCAGGCAGAGGTGCTGCAAATATCTTTGCACTAGTGGGACTATAGCAAAGTCCAATAGCCACGTTTAGGATGCCACTAGGTACACTGAGTGTTTGCTAGTATAATGGCTTAGTTATAATGAGTTGGAGTGTGCAATGCAGGTAGAGGTGCTGCAAATGTCTTTGCACTAGTGTGACTAGACAAAAGTCCAATAGCCACGTTTAGGATGCAACTAGGTACACTGAGTGTTTGCTAGTATAATGGCTTAGTTATAATGAGTTGGAGTGTGCAATGCAGGCAGAGGTGCTGCAAATATCTTTGCACTAGTGGGACTATAGCAAAGTCCAATAGCCACGTTTAGGATGCCACTAGGTACACTGAGTGTTTGCTAGTATAATGGCTTAGTTATAATGAGTTGGAGTGTGCAATGCAGGTAGAGGTGCTGCAAATGTCTTTGCACTAGTGTGACTAGACAAAAGTCCAATAGCCACGTTTAGGATGCCACTAGGTACACTGAGTGTTTGCTAGTATAATGGCTTAGTTATAATGAGTTGGAGTGTGCAATGCAGGTAGAGGTGCTGCAAATGTCTTTGCACTAATGTGACTAGACAAAAGTCCAATAGCCACGTTTAGGATGCCACTAGGTACAATGAGTGTTTGCTAGTATAATGGCTTAGTTATAATGAGTTGGAGTGTGCAATGCAGGCAGAGGTGCTGCAAATATCTTTGCACTAGTGGGACTATAGCAAAGTCCAATAGCCACGTTTAGGATGCCACTAGGTACACTGAGTGTTTGCTAGTATAATGGCTTAGTTATAATGAGTTGGAGTGTGCAATGCAGGTAGAGGTGCTGCAAATGTCTTTGCACTAGTGTGACTAGACAAAAGTCCAATAGCAACGTTTAGGATGCCACTAGGTACACTGAGTGTTTGCTAGTATAATGGCTTAGTTATAATGAGTTGGAGTGTGCAATGCAGGCAGAGGTGCTGCAAATATCTTTGCACTAGTGGGACTATAGCAAAGTCCAATAGCCACGTTTAGGATGCCACTAGGTACACTGAGTGTTTGCTAGTATAATGGCTTAGTTATAATGAGTTGGAGTGTGCAATGCAGGTAGAGGTGCTGCAAATGTCTTTGCACTAGTGTGACTAGACAAAAGTCCAATAGCCACGTTTAGGATGCCACTAGGTACACTGAGTGTTTGCTAGTATAATGGCTTAGTTATAATGAGTTGGAGTGTGCAATGCAGGTAGAGGTGCTGCAAATGTCTTTGCACTAGTGTGACTAGACAAAAGTCCAATAGCCACGTTTAGGATGCCACTAGGTACACTGAGTGTTTGCTAGTATAATGGCTTAGTTATAATGAGTTGGAGTGTGCAATGCAGGTAGAGGTGCTGCAAATGTCTTTGCACTAGTGTGACTAGACAAAAGTCCAATAGCCACGTTTAGGATGCAACTAGGTACACTGAGTGTTTGCTAGTATAATGGCTTAGTTATAATGAGTTGGAGTGTGCAATGCAGGCAGAGGTGCTGCAAATATCTTTGCACTAGTGGGACTATAGCAAAGTCCAATAGCCACGTTTAGGATGCCACTAGGTACACTGAGTGTTTGCTAGTATAATGGCTTAGTTATAATGAGTTGGAGTGTGCAATGCAGGTAGAGGTGCTGCAAATGTCTTTGCACTAGTGTGACTAGACAAAAGTCCAATAGCAACGTTTAGGATGCCACTAGGTACACTGAGTGTTTCCTAGTATAATGGCTTAGTTATAATGAGTTGGAGTGTGCAATGCAGGCAGAGGTGCTGCAAATATCTTTGCACTAGTGGGACTATAGCAAAGTCCAATAGCCACGTTTAGGATGCCACTAGGTACACTGAGTGTTTGCTAGTATAATGGCTTAGTTATAATGAGTTGGAGTGTGCAATGCAGGTAGAGGTGCTGCAAATGTCTTTGCACTAGTGTGACTAGACAAAAGTCCAAAAGCCACGTTTAGGATGCCACTAGGTACACTGAGTGTTTGCTAGTATAATGGCTTAGTTATAATGAGTTGGAGTGTGCAATGCAGGTAGAGGTGCTGCAAATGTCTTTGCACTAGTGTGACTAGACAAAAGTCCAATAGCCACGTTTAGGATGCCACTAGGTACACTGAGTGTTTGCTAGTATAATGGCTTAGTTATAATAAGTTGGAGTGTGCAATGCAGGTAGAGGTGCTGCAAATGTCTTTGCACTAGTGTGACTAGACAAAAGTCCAATAGCCACGTTTAGGATGCCACTAGGTACACTGAGTGTTTGCTAGTATAATGGCTTAGTTATAATGAGTTGGAGTGTGCAATGCAGGTAGAGGTGCTGCAAATGTCTTTGCACTAGTGTGACTAGACAAAAGTCCAATAGCCACGTTTAGGATGCCACTAGGTACACTGAGTGTTTGCTAGTATAATGGCTTAGTTAAAATAAGTTGGAGTGTGCAATGCAGGCAGAGGTGCTGCAAATATCTTTGCACTAGTGGGACTATAGCAAAGTCCAATAGCCACATTTAGGATGCCACTAGGTACACTGAGTGTTTGCTAGTATAATGGCTTAGTTATAATGAGTTGGAGTGTGCAATGCAGGTAGAGGTGCTGCAAATGTCTTTGCACTAGTGTGACTAGACAAAAGTCCAATAGCCACGTATAGGATGCCACTAGGTACACTGAGTGTTTGCTAGTATAATGGCTTAGTTATAATGAGTTGGAGTGTGCAATGCAGGCAGAGGTGCTGCAAATATCTTTGCACTAGTGGGACTATAGCAAAGTCCAATAGCCACGTTTAGGATGCCACTAGGTACACTGAGTGTTTGCTAGTATAATGGCTTAGTTATAATGAGTTGGAGTGTGCAATGCAGGTAGAGGTGCTGCAAATGTCTTTGCACTAGTGTGACTAGACAAAAGTCCAATAGCCACGTTTAGGATGCCACTAGGTACACTGAGTGTTTGCTAGTATAATGGCTTAGTTATAATGAGTTGGAGTGTGCAATGCAGGCAGAGGTGCTGCAAATATCTTTGCACTAGTGGGACTATAGCAAAGTCCAATAGCCACGTTTAGGATGCCACTAGGTACACTGAGTGTTTGCTAGTATAATGGCTTAGTTATAATGAGTTGGAGTGTGCAATGCAGGTAGAGGTGCTGCAAATGTCTTTGCACTAGTGTGACTAGACAAAAGTCCAATAGCCACGTTTAGGATGCCACTAGGTACACTGAGTGTTTGCTAGTATAATGGCTTAGTTATAATGAGTTGGAGTGTGCAATGCAGGCAGAGGTGCTGCAAATATCTTTGCACTAGTGGGACTATAGCAAAGTCCAATAGCCACGTTTAGGATGCCACTAGGTACACTGAGTGTTTGCTAGTATAATGGCTTAGTTATAATGAGTTGGAGTGTGCAATGCAGGTAGAGGTGCTGCAAATGTCTTTGCACTAGTGTGACTAGACAAAAGTCCAATAGCCACGTTTAGGATGCCACTAGGTACACTGAGTGTTTGCTAGTATAATGGCTTAGTTATAATGAGTTGGAGTGTGCAATGCAGGTAGAGGCGCTGCAAATGTCTTTGCACTAATGTGACTAGACAAAATTCCAATAGCCACGTTTAGGATGCCACTAGGTACACTGAGTGTTTGCTAGTATAATGGCTTAGTTATAATGAGTTGGAGTGTGCAATGCAGGCAGAGGTGCTGCAAATATCTTTGCACTAGTGGGACTATAGCAAAGTCCAATAGCCACGTTTAGGATGCCACTAGGTACACTGAGTGTTTGCTAGTATAATGGCTTAGTTATAATGAGTTGGAGTGTGCAATGCAGGTAGAGGTGCTGCAAATGTCTTTGCACTAGTGTGACTAGACAAAAGTCCAATAGCCACGTTTAGGATGCCACTAGGTACACTGAGTGTTTGCTAGTATAATGGCTTAGTTATAATGAGTTGGAGTGTGCAATGCAGGCAGAGGTGCTGCAAATATCTTTGCACTAGTGGGACTATAGCAAAGTCCAATAGCCACGTTTAGGATGCCACTAGGTACACTGAGTGTTTGCTAGTATAATGGCTTAGTTATAATGAGTTGGAGTGTGCAATGCAGGTAGAGGTGCTGCAAATGTCTTTGCACTAGTGTGACTAGACAAAAGTCCAATAGCCACGTTTAGGATGCCACTAGGTACACTGAGTGTTTGCTAGTATAATGGCTTAGTTATAATGAGTTGGAGTGTGCAATGCAGGCAGAGGTGCTGCAAATGTTTTTGCACTAGTGTGACTAGACAACAGTCCAATAGCCACGTTTAGGATGCCACTAGGTACACTGAGTGTTTGCTAGTATAATGGCTTAGTTATAATGAGTTGGAGTGTGCAATGCAGGCAGAGGTGCTGCAAATATCTTTGCACTAGTGGGACTATAGCAAAGTCCAATAGCCACGTTTAGGATGCCACTAGGTACACTGAGTGTTTGCTAGTATAATGGCTTAGTTATAATGAGTTGGAGTGTGCAATGCAGGTAGAGGTGCTGCAAATGTCTTTGCACTAGTGTGACTAGACAAAAGTCCAATAGCCACGTTTAGGATGCCACTAGGTACACTGAGTGTTTGCTAGTATAATGGCTTAGTTATAATGAGTTGGAGTGTGCAATGCAGGTAGAGGTGGTGCAAATGTCTTTGCACTAGTGTGACTAGACAAAAGTCCAATAGCCACGTTTAGGATGCCACTAGGTACACTGAGTGTTTGCTAGTATAATGGCTTAGTTATAATGAGTTGGAGTGTGCAGAGGACAGGAGGGTACAGTGCCAGGATTGCGGGGCTCTGGGTAGAGGAATGGAAGCCTGCCTTTCTATTCCCTCCTAATGGGTAAATGCAGTGACGAAATCCCTGACCTTAGCTACACAGACGCTGTCTCTGTTTTCAGGACCTGTCACCTATGGCTCTGACCCTGCCGGTACGAGCCCTTTAAAGGACTGATGGAAAGTGCTATCCCTATGCTGTCCAGCGCTGTGTATGGAGCGCATACAGCTGTATCAGCGATAGGACTCAGGACGGAGCTGCCCAAGTGATGTCTGACACCAAGGACGCAGAAGAGATAATGGCGTCCTGGAGGAAAATGTCCGGTTTTATAATGCAGGGACATGTGACATGGACATCCTATCACACATGCCGTTGCGTCTCTGGCTAAAAGTCCACTTAGCTGTGTGTGTGTCTGGGATTGGCTGACATGCTGGCCCGCCCCACTACACGCGCGCGCTTAGGGAAGGAAGACAAGGAAAAAAAACAAACAGGAGTGATCTGAAGGCGCTGTTCCCGCACACTATACACTGAAATGTGATAATAGTGTGATTCACAGAGTGACTTACACTATTACAGCGGAAAGCCAGCTAGGAATTAGCTGTTTTTTTGCTGCTAGAACCGTTCTCGCACGTTTCTAGAACTATCGAGCTTTTGCAAAAAGCTCGAGTTCTAGTTCGATCTAGAACAGGCCCCAAAATCACTCGAGCCTAGAACTGGAGAACCTCGAACCGCGAACCGCGCTCAACTCTACAGGGCATCACAGAACGAATACACGATTATTACAAAGTACTCATTACAAGTATAACGATTAGGAATATTACGATACTCGGTCATCTCTACATTTTGTGTCTAGACCAATGTATCTCAGACTAAAAGAAATGTTCTGTAAAAAAATGTTCAAATAAATGATTTTATTTTAGTATGAATGTAGATTTAGTAGAAATGTCATTGTATTTGACCATGTACATGTAGATTGACATGCTTTTTAAATTATAATTATTTTCTCCTTTCCATAACTGCACACATTTATAAAATATAGAAGGTTTAATATTTAATGTCCTGGGTTTTCTCATGTGCTTCTTCAGTTCTATACTTTTTATAAATCAGTTTATGTTGATGTCCTCGGTCCATCTGTTACATTGTGAGTCTCTCTTGCACAATAATATGTCCCAGATTCTTCAGGTCTCACCCCAGTGAGTTTACAATAAACTTCTCCTTTACTTGTATCTCTTGTTAGAGTCATACGTCCCTGGAGAGACTGGGCATAGTTGATATCAGCATCATATTTTATTCTTCCTAACCACTCCAGATCTTTTCCTCCAGGTTTTCTGATCCAGTGTACAGCATACACGTTAGTGCTGTCAGTGAGGGCGGCACCGGTCACTTTACAGGTCAGTTCTAACGTCTCTGTAGGTTTCACGATGCTTGGACCAGACTCCAACAGCGAAATCTGTGCAGCGACATCTGAACAAACAGAAATTACATCATACTTCATTTAAAAAAGAAAGCACAATCTTTCTAAAATTATTTTAAGTAGTATAAGCAAAAACCCAGACTCACATTGTAGAGTTGATACTACACAGAGTATCCAATGAAGACCCTTCATGTTTGGACTGAGGCGATAGAACAACAAGTCACTTTCAAGTCTGGGTGCACAGGTCTTAATCAGTGATCTCTTCCCTATTTCTACAGGAGCATATTTAAATAAATTTACATACATGCAGCAGAGACCACCGCCTAATGTAGTAACAGAGGCTAGTTAAAATATAAGACAAGTTGCTGACCTGAATTTAGGACACATTTATATTTACATACAGCAGGTGAAATAAGTATTAAACACGTCACATATTTTCTAAGTAAATATATTTCTAAATGTGCTATTGCCATGACTTTATCACCAGATGTCAGTAACATTCCATACAATCCACACAGGAAAAGAAATAAAACCACAGATGACCATAAATTAACTTATGTGTAATAACACTGTTCTACACATTTTCAAAAGTTGTCAGTTTAAGGTATGAAATGAGCCATTTCCTAAAGATTTTAACCTGAATTCAATTTGGTCCATGAAAATGTTTAGTTGGCTCTTGTTTCTTTGATTAGGCCTAAAACACACTTCTGCAAAAAAAACGTACGTGTGTTACGGTCCGTTTTTCGGGTCCGTGTTCCGTTTTTTTGGGGTGTTTCTCCGGTACTGTGGCATCCTTACTCCCAGAAACCATATATGAATCAGAAATGCATGGAGGCATATTCTCCAGGCTCTTCCCATTCAGTTTCATCACTCACCCATCCATTTCAGCTTTTTCCTCAGGCCCCCAGACCTCTTTGTTGGGTCCAGCAGAAAATTACTCACATTTTCCATTGACTTGTATTGTACTTGCTATTTAGAACTGTACCACCCAGGGCTCGACTGCGACCGAGCCGCTCGGATCCGGGCTCGCTGGTGGGTGGCTCGAGCGTGTCCAGACCCGGGGGCCCCGTGGTCACTTCGATCTGAAAGGGGCTGGCGGTTTAGGGGACGTAGGTGTACGGCCGGAGCTGTGGTTAAGTTCGTGGCGCCACCCACGGGATGTGGTGAAGGTGGACACCACCGCTGCAGTTATGGGGCACCCGGGGGAGATGTTATGCAGCAAGTTGTTAACCCCTCCATGGGTAGGGATGGTGGCCCCGGGACCCGTTGGGGGAGTAGTTGGGCGGTGCAGGGAGATGGGTGGCCGGAGGGCACTGGTGTACTCACGATTAGTAACACACACAAGACTTTGGTAAACCAAGATGATGGTGGTCGGTGCCCGCAGCCGGCAGTGGTCTGGTCCCCCACCCGGTTGGTGGTCTCTGCCTTTCTCCTGCACTTGTTTGAATGTTGATGGACTACCTGAACTTGCAATACTGGAGTCCGCTCCCCGGCTTGTGATTGTCGGAAGAGCCCTTTTCCCACAGACGCTGGCCCGTGGGATCTCTCAGCCTGGGCGGTGGCTTCCTATCCCCCTCGTTGGGCTGTTGTCTTTAGTCGGGACTTCGGGTGGGAAAGGACCTATAGTCCTAACCGAAATCATCTAATTAGCTAGCTCCCAGTAGCTTCTGGACCTAGCTTCAGGGTCTGAGTATCCGCCTTTGTGCTCTGGTTTCAAGTCAGTTCCCCGGGTCGGTACTGGCGGGCCACTACCCTGTCCCGGTCCACCACGTTTCCACTGAGCCATCTTCCTGGCTCCTGCAGGCAGAGGCCTCCGTATGCCTCCTAGCCAAAGGTGCCCGGGCTCCAACCCTGGCACCTGTCAGTTGCAGACCTGCAGACACACAGGCCTGCCTCTACTTCACTTCACCTCCACTTACAGACTCCTCAAACTCAACTTGACAACGGTTACTCCTCCAGACTGGCTCTATCAACGGGAACTGTCCTCACTCCTTACAACTCCCTGCCGTCCTCAACCAGGGGCTCCAACCCCTGATGGCGCCCTCCACGGCTCCGACCACAGTGGCGTTCAACAAGTCGGGCAAGGTCCTCCTCCTTTCACCCCGTGTGCTGGATGGCGTCTCTCGGGTAACTTGGGGACGTTCAACAAAGGTAGGAGTCATTATTGGAGCGGATCCTTTAAAACTTTTCAACTTTTAACTTGGGGGCTAACTTACAGGTGCGGCTACCACTGCAGGGGACCGTACTGTGCTATCTTCGGCCGGGTTACCGGGCTTCCCATCCAGGTGCAATAGATCCCTGGGCTATGGACCTCCATCGGGAATGGCAGCGGGGGCAGCGTAGACGGCACCTCTTCTTCCATGAGCTGCGCTATACTGGGCTCACTTGTCACGGTACTGGCGGGTTCCAGCTCCCAGCTGATGAGAGACGACATGGGGGTCTGCGTGGCTTTGTCTTGGTGCGGCATGGCTTATGCAGCCCTCTGTTCCCGGGCCCACACCACAGTGGCCATCCTCCGGACCTCCACCTTCCAGTCAAGCACCTGCTGCAGGGACTGTACTCTTACTCGCAAGCAGAATCGCACCAGCTCCTGCTCCAGCCAGGCAGCGGTCCCCGCGGGCAGCTGGTTCGGGCTGCAGTCCTCCGCATAAAAAACCACTCCTCCTCTGCCACTTCTGGGCCCCGCCGCTCCGGTGGCGGGCACCGCTCCGGCCGCCTCCCTGAACGGTGACATCTTCCATCCACTCCCCCTTGGTCTTTTTGCAGCACTCTTTTTCGGCCAGTTAGTTTCATCTTGCGACTTCCGGCTTTGCTGCATGGCCGTGTTCCCAGGGGGGGGGGCCTTCAGCTTTCGTGCCTTTTCTGCGGGGAAGAAGACTCTGGCGGGAATCTTCGCACCAAAAGATGGTGGCAAGATGGCGGATTATGAAAACTTTACAACGGATCACCGCTGACTTCACTTCAAGGCGCACTTCACTAGGTAAGTGAATGGGTAAGTAATAGTAATAACAATAATTTTTATTTCTGTAGCGCCAACATATTCCGCAGCGCTTTACAATTCAGAGGGGACATATACAGACAATATGAGACAATGCAAAATAACAACATAAAGATACCAGGAGGAGTGAGGGCCCTGCTCGTAAGCTTACAGTCTATGAGGAAATAGGGGAGGCACAAAAGGTGAATGACGGGGAGAAAATCTTGTTATATATGGTCCAGCCATCGATTTAATAGGGCGTTCAAAAGCAGCTGCATGAACCCGTCATTGGCCAGAATTTATACAGGTACAGGGGACAAGAATTGGAAGTACATTTTTGGGAAGGGCAGAAAGGGACTAGATTAGATCAGGTCAGTGAGGTGATAGGCTAGTCTAAAGAAATGAGTTTTTAGGGCCCGCTTAAAGGTGTGGATGTTGGGAATTAATCGGATTGCTCTTGGTAGTGTGTTCCAGAGCAGAGGCGCAGCTCGTGAGAAATCTTAAAGACGGGAGTGAGAGGTTCGAATTGTTGAGGATGTCAGTCTTAGGTCATTAGCAGAGTGGAGGGCACGGGTGGGATGATAGACAGAGATGATCGAGGAGATGTAGAGTGGTGCGGAACCGTGAAGAGCTTTGTAAGTGAGAGTGATAAGTTTATGTTGGATTCTGTATCCTGTTCGTTACACCAGAAGAGTCGATGTGTATCGCCCCGGGCTCGGCTGCGACTGAGCCGCTCGGATCAGAGCTCGCTGGTGGGTGGCTCGAGTGTCTCCGGACCCGGGGGCCCCGTGGTCACTTCGATCTGAAAGGGGCTGGTGGTTTAGGGGATGTAGGTGTACGGCGGGAGCCGTGGTTAAGTTCGTGACGCCACCCACGGGATGTGGTGAAGGTGGACACCACCGCTGCAGTTATGGGACACTCGGGGGAGATGTTATGCAGAAAAATGTTAACCCCTCCGTGGGTAGGGATGGTGGCCCCGGGACCCGTTGGGGGAGTAGTTGGCCGGTTTAGGGAGATGGGTGACCGGAGGGCACCGGTGTACTCACAATTAGTAACACAAACAAGTCTTTACTAAACCAAGATGTTGGTGGTCGGTGCCCACAGCCGGCTGCGGTCTGGTCCCCCACCCGGTTGGTGGTCTCTGCCTTTCTCCTGCACCAGTCGGTTCCCCGGGTCGGTATCAGCGGGCCACTACCCTGTCCCAATCCACCACAGTTCCACCGAGCCGTCTGCCCGGCTCCTGCAGGCAGAGGCCTCCGTATGCCTCCTAGACAAAGGTGCCCAGGCTCCAATCCTGGCACCTGTCAGTTAGTTGCAGACCTGACACACAGGCTTGCCTCTACTTCACTTCACCTCCACTCACAGACTCCTCAAACTCAACTTGACTGACTGTGGTTTCCTGCCTTAGGCTCTCTGAACTCCTCGGTGGGCGTGCCAACTGCCTGGCTTCGCCCCCTGGTGTGTCCATCAAGCACTGAGGGAGGTGACTAGGGTTTAAAGTGTTTGGCTGCTGTCACCTTGTTAGGTGACTGGTGTTGTGCAGGGCTCTAACTGTGACTACCTGGCTAGTCCAGGGCATCACAGAACGAATACACGATTATTACAAAGTACTCATTACAAGTATAACGATTAGGAATATTACGATACTCGGTCATCTCTACATTTTGTGTCTAGACCAATGTATCTCAGACTAAAAGAAATGTTCTGTAAAAAAATGTTCAAATAAATGATTTTATTTTAGTATGAATGTAGATTTAGTAGAAATGTCATTGTATTTGACCATGTACATGTAGATTGACATGCTTTTTAAATTATAATTATTTTCTCCTTTCCATAACTGCACACATTTATAAAATATAGAAGGTTTAATATTTAATGTCCTGGGTTTTCTCATGTGCTTCTTCAGTTCTATACTTTTTATAAATCAGTTTATGTTGATGTCCTCGGTCCATCTGTTACATTGTGAGTCTCTCTTGCACAATAATATGTCCCAGATTCTTCAGGTCTCACCCCAGTGAGTTTACAATAAACTTCTCCTTTACTTGTATCTCTTGTTAGAGTCATACGTCCCTGGACAGCCTGGGCATAGTTGATATCAGCATCATATTTTATTCTTCCTAACCACTCCAGATCTTTTCCTCCAGGTTTTCTGATCCAGTGTACAGCATACACGTTAGTGCTGTCAGTGAGGGCGGCACCGGTCACTTTACAGGTCAGTTCTAACGTCTCTGTAGGTTTCACGATGCTTGGACCAGACTCCAACAGCGAAATCTGTGCAGCGACATCTGAACAAACAGAAATTACATCATACTTCATTTAAAAAAGAAAGCACAATCTTTCTAAAATTATTTTAAGTAGTATAAGCAAAAACCCAGACTCACATTGTAGAGTTGATACTACACAGAGTATCCAATGAAGACCCTTCATGTTTGGACTGAGGCAATAGAACAAGTCACTTTCAAGTCTGGGTGCACAGGTCTTAATCAGTGATCTCTTCCCTATTTCTACAGGAGCATATTTAAATAAATTTACATACATGCAGCAGAGACCACCGCCTAATGTAGTAACAGAGGCTAGTTAAAATATAAGACAAGTTGCTGACCTGAATTTAGGACACATTTAGATTTACATACAGCAGGTGAAATAAGTATTAAACACTTCACATATTTTCTAAGTAAATATATTTCTAAATGTGCTATTGCCATGACTTTATCACCAGATGTCAGTAACATTCCATACAATCCACACAGGAAAAGAAATAAAACCACAGATGACCATAAATTAACTTATGTGTAATAACACTGTTCTACACATATTCAAAAGTTGTCAGTTTAAGGTATGAAATGAGACATTTCCTAAAGATTTTAACCTGAATTCAATTTGGTCCATGAAAATGTTTAGTTGGCTCTTGTTTCTTTGATTAGGCCTAAAACACACTTCCGCAAAAAAAACGTACGTGTGTTACGGTCCGTTTTTCGGGTCCGTGTTCCGTTTTTTTGGGGCGTTTCTCCGGTACGTATGGCATCCGTGCGATGGCGTATGCGAGCCGTGTGTACGTGTAAAATGTCCGTGTTTGTGTGTAAATTGCCCGTGTATGTGTACATGGAATGTCCGTGTGGAATGTCCGTTTGTGTGTTGCACAATGTCGTTGATAAATGTCGGCTGACAGCAGACAGAGTTGCGCGATGAGAATGAACTCGGGTGAACTTCACCCGACTTCATTGTCATGCCGGGGCTCTGTCTGTGTGCCGCGTACTGATTAGCGGTCACCTGTGAAGGATTCACCAGTGACCGCTAATCCCCTGAGTGACTGAAGTTAGCAGCCCTCTTTCATACTTACCGCTCTCCGATCACCAGCGCGGCGAGGAACAGCTGTGCAGAGAATACGCGGCAATAATTACTTTGAAAATGCCGGCCGCTCATTAATCAATCTCGTATTCCCTGCTTTCCCCACCCACCGGCGCCTATGATTGGTTGCAGTCAGACACGCCCCCCACGCTGAGTGACAGCTGTCTCACTGCACCCAATCACAGCAGCCGGTGGGCGTGTCTATGCTGTGCAGTAAAATAAATAAATAATTTAAAAAATTGGCGTGCGGTCCCCCCCTATTTTAATACCAGCCAGATAAAGCCATACGGCTGTAGGCTGGTATTCTCAGGATGGGGAGCCCACCGTTATGGGGACCCCCCCAGCCTAACAATATCAGTCAGCAGCCGCCCAGAATTGCCGCATACATTATATGCGACAGTTCTGGGACTGTACCCGGCTTTTCCCGATTTGCCCTGGTGCGTTGGCAAATCGGGGTAATAAGGAGTTATTGGCAGCCCATAGCTGCCAATAAGTCCTAGATTAATCATGTCAGGTGTCTCCCCGAGATTCCTTCCATGATTAATCTGTAAATTACAGTAAATAAACACACACTCCCGAAAAAATCCTTTATTAGAAATAAAAAACACAAACATATACCCTGGTTCACCACTTTAATAAGCCCGTAAAAGCCCTCCATGTCCGGCATAATCCGCGGACCTCCAGCGTCGCATCCAGCTGTGCTGCATGGAGGTGACCGGAGCTGTAGAATACACCGCCGCTCCTGTCAGCTCCACGCAGCTAATGAAGGCAATAGCGCGATCAGCTGAGCTGTCACTGAGGTTACTCGTGGCCAACGCTGAATACAGCTGATCGCGCTATTGCCTTCATAAGCTGCGTGGAGCTGACAGGAGCGGCAGTGTCTGCTGCAGCTCCGGTCACCTCCATGCAGCAGAGCTGGAAGTGACGCTGGACCATCCTGGAGTACTCCGGACATGGAGGGCTTTTTCGGGCTTATTAAAGTGGTGAACCAGGGTATATGTTTGTGTTTTTTATTTCTAATAAAGGATTTTTATGATTGTTATGCCAATTTTCTGATATTTATTTTGAGTAAACTTAGGAAGAAATCAAATATCAAAAACAAGTCTAACCCCTTCACAATCAAGGACGTGTGCCGCCCCTGCAGCAGTCGAACTGCTGAGATCCGGGGTTGCTGTGGCTCGAGGGTCTCCAGACGTGAGCCTTGCGGCCACTCAAATATAATGTATAATGGGGTATTTACAGGGGATAAATGTTCGAAGGCCCCGGACAGTGGGGGATTTAGTGAGCGGGTGGCTTGGCTTTGGGAAGCAGGGTGCAGGGGTCAAGTTACTCACTGCGGTAGTCGTGGTGCTGGATTAGGTGGTATAAGCAGACACTCACACAGATGGTAAATCAAAGTCTCTAGGTACCACAGTTTCTGCGGGGGGAGCCTGTCCAGGTTCCGCTGCCACCGGTGTCACTTGGTAAGACCGGAGCCCTGCCTCGTTCAAATTTATTGACCGTTGTGGCCCCTCGGTTTGAAGCTTTCGGGGCCCTGCTCACTATGTGTAGTGTAGCTGTGCTCTGTCTTGATGGCTGGCACTTGAGATTTTAGTGGGTTGTGTACTTTGGAGAACCCTATCCCCCACGTTGTGCTGACACCTTCAATCTCTGAGCTCCTGAGAAAGCCCTTGAAGGTCTCTTTCTTCTGCAGGTTAATTGCCAGGACGTTGAATCGGCTCCTAACCTAGGGTCCTGTACTCCATAGTGCCGGTAAGGTAATTAGGCTTTCTGGTGCCGACAGTCTTCCTAGACTACGTCCGTCACACACCTGTCCAATGTTCCAGCTACCAATCCCCGACTCCTGTGGTCCCGACCCAATCTGTCGCCTCCCTGGGAGCTACAACTCCCCAGCTCCTCACTCTTTGAGGGATAATACTCAATTCTCTATCTCCGCTCCCACTAGTCTGCCTGACCCCTAGGTGGGTGGCCCTGCTCCAACTTGACCAACCCACTGGTGTGTCTGTACAGGTCATGATGTGAGGTGTGGTTGGGATTTGTAGTGCGGATGTTAGTTACACCATTGTTGGGAACCTGGAACCATGGGATGTGGGCCCAGCACCCTGGGGAACAGGATGCCGTTCCCTGTAGCACCCTGATGTATTCAGGGGCGCTACAGACGTACCTATACATCCTTGGTCATGTCCCTGACTTTGAAACAAGCTCTTTTGCTGAGCTCGCATGTTTCCCTGCACAATCCTGCTCATCTGATTAGCCAATGTGCAGCTAACAGGCACGGGTATTAACTAGTTAGTTAGATTGCGCTGTCAAACTCTGACACTGTGATCTAACACGCGCTGGCTGAGCTTGCTCCATTCCACGCTACCATTGTGTCACGGGGCACCAATAGCTTGTCATGACAGTTGAGATAAGCTGGTGATCCCTGTTGCTGTCATGATAAAGTTCCTGTGAATACCGGCTGAGCAATGGCATTCACAGGAGATCAGCATTTCTCCTCTTCTGAGAGATGCTGAAGCTTTTTTCTGAACAGCGATCGGACAGTGCAGGCTTCAGGTCCTCTAAGGGGACTAGTAAAACCAAAAAAAGTAAAAAGTTTTTAACAATATATATAAAAAAATGAAAATACAAAAGTTCAAATTACCTCCCTTTGCCCCATTGAAAATAAAACAATAAAAAATGGAGGAAATAGTATATCTAAAAAATACTAGAGATCAATCTTTAAGGACATGTTAGGGCGGCTTTGCACGTTGCGACATCGCAAGCCGATGCTGCGATGTCGCATGCGATAGTCCCCGCCCCCGTCGCAGGTACGATATCTTGTGATAGCTGGCGTAGCGAAAATTATCGATACGCCAGCTTCATATGCACTCACCTGCCCTGCGACCGTCGCTCTGGCCGGCGACCTGCCTCCTTCCTAAGGGGGCGGGTCGTGCGGCGTCATAGCGACGTCACACGGCAGGCGGCCAATAGGAGCAGAGGGACAGAGATGAGCGGGATGTAAACATCCCGCCCACCTCCTTCCTTCCGCATATCCTACGGAAGCCGCAGTGACGCCGGTAGGAGATGTTCCTCGCTCCTGCGACTTCACACACAGCGATGTGTGCTGCCGCAGGAGCGAGGAACAACATCGGACCGTCGCATTAGCGTAATTATGGATTACGCTGACGCTGCACCGATGATACGATTACGATGATTTTGCGCTCGTTAATCGTATCATCTAGGCTTTACACACTACGATGTCGCATGTGATGCCGGATGTGCGTCACTTTCAATTTGACCCCACCGATATCGCACCTGCGATGTCGTAGTGTGCAAAGCCCGCCTTAGGCTACTTTTACACTTCCGTCTTTTTTCCTCAGTCACAATCCGTCGCTTTGAGAAAAAACTGAATCCTGCAAAATATTTTGCAGGATTCAGTTTTTTCCCATAGACTGGTATTAATGGCGGATAGTGTTTCTTCCTCCTACTTAAATCTATATATACACTGGAGATCAATATTAGAAAACAATGTATGATAACTTGCTTTTTTCAGAAATAATGTAATCTACATTGATCAACATTTGAAGGTTTTTTGTAAGGGGTATGCCATGCCACTAGAAGAGTATTTTACAGAAGATCCAAAGTTTAGAAACATAAAACCTTTCCTTTGCCCAAAGCGTGATGATCATAATTAGAGAACTGCAATAACTATACACAGAGAAAGATTATAACTAAATTTTCTGAAGGTAACAACAGTCACCAAACAGTAGGAAGTGTACAGGCCTTTGTAATCAATGACTTCAGCATGTCTGCAACCACAGGACATCACTAGTTTCTCACACTGCTCTGGTGATAGCCAAAAATGTTTGCACCCTTGCGTTTGTTCCAGAAAATGAAGTATTTCACTCAGAAAATTAATAATACACCCGCTACACTGCCCCTCTCCATAATACACTCCTATTTACCTCCTCTCTCAATAATACACCCTCTACACAATACACCCTCTATACCACCCTTTTAAATATTATCTCTTTCACATTACCCCTATGTATAATGTCTCCCCACACACACACACTGCCTCTCTGTATAATATCTCTCCCCCACACACTGCCTCTCTGTACCTCTGTATAATATCCCCACACACAAAAATATACCCAACACACTGCTACTCTGTATAATGGTCCCCACACACTGCCCCTCTGTATGATATCCTTCTACCCCCCCTCACATATGCTGGACTTCTGTAGGCTATCCCCCACACAATCTGACCCTCTTTATAATATTCTCCCACACACTGCCCCTCTGCATAACACTCCCAACACCCTACTTCTCTACAAAGAATTACCCCCACACACACTGACCCTTTGTATAATATCCCCCCATACACACACTGCCCCTCTTTATAATAATGTCAAGGCTCGTCTACAGTTTGCTCATGATCACTTGGAGGAATCTGAGAGACTGGTTCAAGGTTCTCTGGTCTGATGAGACCAAGATCGAGATCTTTGGTGCCAACCACACACGTGACGTTTGGAGACTAGATGGCACTGCATACGACCCCAAGAATACCATCCCTACAGTCAAGCATGGTGGTGGCAGCATCATGCTGTGGGGCTGTTTCTCAGCCAAGGGGCCTGGCCATCTGGTCCGCATCCATGGGAAGATGGATAGCACGGCCTACCTGGAGATTTTGGCCAAGAACCTCCGTTCCTCCATCAAGGATCTTAAGATGGGTCGTCATTTCATCTTCCAACAAGACAACGACCCAAAGCACACAGCCAAGAAAACCAAGGCCTGGTTCAAGAGGGAAAAAATCAAGGTGTTGCAGTGGCCTAGTCAGTCTCCTGACCTTAACCCAATTGAAAACTTGTGGAAGGAGCTAAAGATTAAAGTCCACATGAGACACCCAAAGAACCTAGATAACTTGGAGAAGATCTGCATGGAGGAGTGGGCCAAGATAACTCCAGAGACCTGTGCCGGCCTGATCAGGTCTTATAAAAGACGATTATTAGCTGTAATTGCAAACAAGGGTTATTCCACAAAATATTAAACCTAGGGGTTGAATAATAATTGACCCACATTTTTATGTTGAAAATGTATTAAAATTTAACTGAGCAACATAACTTGTTGGTTTGTAAGATTTATGCATCTGTTAATAAATCCTGCTCTTGTTTGAATATTGCAGGCTCTAACTTATTTGCATCTTATCAAACCTGCTAAATCTGCAGGGGGTTGAATACTACTTGTAGGCACTGTATATGTCCACATCCTTGTTTATTTGTCCCCACTCTAGTATATATGCCCCTTCATTGGCCCCTCCTAGTATATATAAACCTCTCCTGGGAACATTCAGGTATATACTGTATGTCCCCATCCTGGTATATATATATATATGTCCTCCCCTGGGCACATTCTGGTATGTGTGTCCTTATCCTTTTTACTATCCCCTTCCTGGCATATGTTTTCTTACTGGTATATATTGCCCCTTCATTGGCCCCTCCTGGCATATTTGTCTGCAGCAAAAAGAAAAAAAAAACATTCTTTTCACTCTTACCAGCTCCCACATCCCCTTCTCTGAGCCACAATGTATTTCAACTGGATGTACGCCCACCGACGCACATACAGCTGAAGGAAAGCAGGGACGGGGTAGACGGGCCCCCACCGCCCCAGCGATCATCTTGCTCTCTCTTGTCTTAAGCTCACCAAGTGCTTACCTTTTCCCACCGCCTGCTGTGTCCTAGCCACCCCCACAGCTCTATTACCTGCAGCAGTGTGATGAGGTTGCCGAGTGATGACTTCATCATGTTTCATGTTTCAGCATTTGGCCACAGGATGACACGCTGACACCCTGCTCTGCTCCACTTACCTTGCCTCCAGCACATGGCTAGTTTGGATGCGCTGCTCCTTTGCATGCAAATTAGCCATGTAGTGTGGCCAAAGCGACACGGCCGAGCCCCTCTCCCACGACTATAACTGGGGCCTGGTGAAGAGGGGGGTCCGGGCCATGATCAGGGCTTAATAAAGCTAAGTAATTACCTTGGGCCCTTGCTGAGTCCCCTTCTTCACAAGGCCCCATACACCAGTCATCATTGTCATGCCCTGATGGTGGCCCTGCTCAATACAACAGACTGCCCGGTGGGGTCTCCTGACCCGAGTGTGATGGCTTCATAGAAATATATAAATTTGTCATGCTCTGATCGAGAGAGACATATTGCATGGACTGAAAGAGCAATAACTTGAAGGAGCTAGAGCAGTTTTGCCTTGCAGAATGGGCAAAAACCCAGTGGCAAGATTTGGAAAGCTCATGGAGACTTAACCAAAGCTACTTACAGCTGTAATTTCCACAAATGGAGGCTCTACAATGTAGAGACTTTAGGGCTGAGGGCGGCAAATAGTTACGCACAGTGAAGTTTTCAGTTATTTTGTCCTATTTGTTGTTTGTTTCACAATTAAAAGAAAATCAAATATTCACAGTTGGAGGCATATTCTTTACATGAACTGTTGCAGACCCTCAAAAAAAACCAATAAAAACAATGAAATTCCAGGTTGCGAGTTAGCAAAACACAGAAAATGCTAAGGGGGTGAATACTTTTGGTTTTGATGCATTTTTCTTTCAGGAGATGCAGATTTGGTGGAAAAATTTGTTGCAGAAATTTGCACGAAATCTGTATTTTCCTGGCAGAAAAACACATCAAAACAACGTGATGTGTTTTTTTGTGTTTTTCTTCCAGGTGATGAAGATTTGGTGCAGAAATTCCTTACAGAAATCTACACCAAATCTGCATCTCCTGGAAGAAAAATGCACCAAAAAACATGATGCGGTTTTGATACAGTTTTGACCTTTAGGGCTTATGCGCAAGTTGCGTAATAGCATGCATTTATGCTGCGTATTGCACTGCAGCATAAATGCATGTGTCCTGCGTCCCCTGCACAATCTATGTAGATTGTGCATGAGACGTGCGCACGTTGCTTTTATAAACACAGCGATTTGGATGCTAAAATTTTGACCCAAATCCGTGCGTTCATAAAAGCAGCATGTCAATTATTTCTGTGTTCTGGATGCAGCTCCCACTCTGTCTATGGTGGGGGCAGCAGCCATAGCGCAGGAAATCAGCTTTTTTTTAACAAAAACACTGCATTCATTTCACATGTGCTGTCAAATCGCTGCAGAATATTCTGCAGTTACATGCGCATGAGCCCTTATTTCTGCCAGGAGATGCAGATTTGGTGTGGTTACATTAGAAAACATGTAGAGATTTGTTGCAGAAATCAGCACCAAATCTGAATTTCATGGCAGAAAAAAAGCATCAAAAAACATGATGCGATTTTGACACAGTTTTTGATACAGTATTGACTCATTTTTCTGCCAGGAGATACACATTTGGTGCAGATTTCTGCAACACATTTATGCACATTTTCTAATGTGATTGAACCAAATCTGCATCTCCTGGCAGAAAAATGCATGAAAAGCACATCGTGTTTTTTGTGCATTTTTCTGCCAGGAGATGCAGATTTTCTGCAATCATATACTCAATGTGCTCAAATAGCCTAAGCCAGTAATCCGGCATTGAATTCACCTCAGGTGAATTCACTGAGTGCATTAAGTTCAGCTCTGGTCACATCTGTGAGAACCACCAGCTGTGACCTCAAGTAAACTCACTGACGTCACTGCTCTCACATCTGCGGTTCCGTCAGCGTGTTCTGCAGGCCGCAGTGATCGGTCACATTGTTTCTTAAACCTCTCCCCATTACTAAGCCAGGGCTTGATTATGGCTATGATTTTTTGACAAATCACAGCTGTCATTAACCCCTTGTATTACCCCGATTTTCACTGCTCCAGTGCGATCATGATGAGCCGGGTAAGCGCCGGGATTGTCGCATGTAAGCAAATCCAGGAAAAACCTGCTAAGCAGTCACATCAATGTGCTCCACAATGGCATCCATACATCAATCATCTGTAGACCCACAGGTAAATGCAAAAAAGGAAAAGGTTGGCGGCATTAGTACTGTGTTGGTCGCGAACTATTGGACACAAAGATCCAGCTCCCTGCTGTGACTGACAGGAGCCAAATCCCCAGTGAGAGTCACTAAATTCTCTTAACGGCTCTCACTGGGCGTAAAAGTTTGGTGCTTGGTGGGCAAAACCCCGCACATCTGAACAAAACCCCGCCCTCTTAGCAAACTATTGGCCTGTTGTGAGTGGGCGGGGTTTAGCCGTGGGTGGGCGTGGTTTTTAAATATGTGCTCAACTGCGGTGAACACATATTTAATTGGGAGCCAAGAATGAGCCACAAGAGCTGGCTCTTTTTGGTGAGCGGAGCCATGGGAACCGGATCACCAAAAAGAGCCAGACTGCCCATCACTAGTTGGCATCCACAGAAGTAAAATATTTCAATTTTATTGACAATCCCTTTAAAATACATAGGTAAGGATGATTGACCTCGGGGAGATCAACATCCAACACCGCGGAGACACCATCACGTGTTTCTCAACGCAGTGATACTAGAACAAGAACCCCTGGGAAAATATGCAAAACAAGAATGCCGCGGAGACACCATCACATGTTTCTCAATGCTGGAAGGAAACTAGCCAGGTCTTTCACTGGGAAGGAACAATCATGGGAAGGGCAGTCTCCAGTCAAGGAAACCGCCTATATCAAAACATGGTATCCATCCACAGACAGCTGTTTCGGGGTATTTTCCCCTCATCAGTGTGGAGTAGAAAACTGGCTAGTGGGAGCAATGTCCAAACAAAGAGCCACATGGTCATAGCTTGGAGTCTCATATGGGTCACACCGGATAGGGCATGATTAGAACCTCCCAGTGTGGCCCCGAGACGGCACACTCCAACAAGCATGTAATAAACAAGAGCACTAGGAGTACTGGTGCAAATAGTATAAATTTTATTTTGTATTTATAAATAACAAGTAGACAAATAGAAGGACGTTTACAAGTGACTCGCCCACCCCAGGGCTATGGGACACCCGGTGCCGGGCCGGACTAGTCCGGTGGTAGTCAGTGGTGGCTGGGCCCGGCTCCGTGGCCCTGGTGGGTGTCAGTAGAATATGTGGCTTGGTGAATAAAGTTTGTGTTCGTGACGCCACCTGTGGTATGCGGCTACTAAGCCGCCACTGCTGTGTGAGGCCTCCGGGATGATGTTATGGCAGCAATGGTGGTACTGCTCCCCACAGGTGGAGTAATGCCCGGGACACAGTTGGTGCTTGTGAATGTCTATGCAACTGAAATAACAGAGACCACTCCAAGGGTGCAGTTCAAGTTCTTTACTCACAGTTCTTGTCTCTGTAGGACCCTCGGACTGCTGGGACCACTATCAGGGACCTCCGCCGTTTCTGGGTGATTCTGAGAGTGGAAGCCGGTACCCTTCTCTTAGTGTCTCTTTCCTCTGCTGTCTTCCTTAGCCTTGCCTTTGTTAGGATGGACCTGGCTTGGCCTCCACTACAGCCTCCAGGCTGGGGGGTCACCTGTCGGCTGATTACCCCTTTTCTGGAAGTCTGCTATGGGTTCTGGCCCTGGGAGTCTACAACCTTCCCTGGGCCTCGGTTTTTACTGTTTGGAGATGATTTTGCACTCCTCCAGTCTCTAGGGACCGTCCTCTGTCGCAGCTTGATCCCTCCACCGATGTTACTGTGGAACAGGCCACCGTAGCCTACAACTACCCGTGGCGCCTCTAGGACCTCTCCGTGGTACCTCTAGGACTGCCCGTGGTACCTCTAGGACTACCCGTGGCCCTGCAACTCCTTCTGTCTCTTACGTGGTGTCACCTGGACCTCTGAGTCCCAGGGTCTTTACCAGGAAGCGTCTCCTTCTGTTCCTCTGCTCCTGACTGCCTTGGAGCGTTCTTTCCTTCTTTCCTTCTTTCTTTCTTTCTTTCTTTCTTTCCTCCTTGCCTGCCTCCAGCAGGCCTCCTCCTCCCTCCTTTCTCTCGTTCTTCTCCTCCAACTACATGCTCACTCTCTCACTCCCTGAGGTAAACTAACTAACCTTGACCTTCCTCTCTGTGTCTGCTCTCAGATGGCTCCTCCCACCTCCCCAGTTGCTAAGCTGTACCCTATAGGAGCAGGGATGGGTCTTACGGCCCCTCCCAGCATGCAGCATGGGGGGGTAACTGCCACTTTCCCTGGTCCCAGTATGTACCTAACAATGGGTGTAGTGTGGATTTACCAGGAGACCGGAGTTCACTCTCTTCCTCTCCCAGAATGGGGCATCACACCGCTGGATGGGGTGCAATGACCTGTGGCGACGGAAGCCTCAGGGGCGCCACACTCCCCCACAGCAAATCCCAGCACGTCCTCGGGCTGAAAAACAACAAAAACATGTGGGAGAACTGCAAAACATTTTTTTGTATGCAAAGCAATAGAACAATTAACATTTCTTCCCTTTATGGGAGGCACAAATACTTTAACGTTGCAAACTTCTTATAAAGAAACTATGTGTGCACTTCCAGTTCATTGCACGGTTTGGGCACTTCCCCCATAATTCTGGTAGGGGGCACAACGGGTGCAACTATATACATTTTCGGCTACAACAAGTCCAGTAGCCTGGCAGTTCGTTTCCTTTCAATCAACAATAAGACATAATCAACCAGCCATTAAGTCCAATGGCCTGGTTACATAAGACACATACACATCCACCGGGGCCCACATTCCAGTTCAGTGGCCCGGTACACATAAACATGGGGGGGTGACGTCTTCAAAAAGCATCAGGGGCAGTACAGCAGGAAAGGGTGTCATCTACGAAAAGAACATTGGGGCAGAACACAAGGGACTTCTTCAAAAAGAATGAGGGGCAGACAGGGGCTATATACAGTTCAGCATCTCTTCATCTTCACTCACGAGGATAGATGCGAGGGTCCCACTCCGGCATTGCTCCTGGCAGCAGGTACGCCGACGATATCATCGTCTGGGTCCCCTGGGCGCTGGTCCCCGACCTTCTGCGCTGTTCTGCAGCCTGGATTGGAGTGGGACTGCTTGCAGGGGTTGCACGGCGTTGCTGCAGAGGGCTGCTCGTCTGCAGGGGGCTGTTGCTGTGGTCTCTAGGGCCCTGCTTTGGCCGGGCTCCCTGCATCACACACGCCATGGAGATCCTGGTCTGCGTCTCCTGAGTGGCTGTCGCAGGACCTCTGCTCAGTTCTGTGGCCTGGGTCAGCCTTGAGGTGGTGCTGCTGCTAGGGGAGATGCTGCGCTCTTGCATTGTGCGGTGCCACTCTGGTTCTTCTGGGGCTGCTTCTTCCCTTAGGATACGCACATGCAGCGCATACCAGCCACGGTTCCCCATCAGCCGTGTGTACTCTACGACATCACCCAGCTTTGCATCTCTCCCTGGGTGGCCTCTGGGCAGGTGCTCCTCGATGTCTCTTCGGGCCACAAACACGTCCTTGCCCAGACCGGGCTCCCTGATGAAGCCCCAGCGCCAGCTTGTCGGAAGTCCACTACTAGGCCCCGTCGCACTGGGCCCTCGGATCCCCTCAGGGCCTTCCTGACTTCTTCTTTGGAGGCCAGATTAGCGGCTTCTCTGGCCTTCCGTTTCTCCTCCCGGAGCTCCCGCTCCCTCTGGTACTCTACCACCAGCCTCCGGCACGTCAGTTCGTTGGCCAGGGGAGTCTCCTTGGGGAGCAGCGGCCGCTGCAGTCCCCCGCTTTCAATGGGCGCTGTGTCCCAATTCACTCCCGGGGATGCCATTCCCAGGAGGCTCACAGGGGGACTCGGCAGGGGGCCCGCTAGCTGTTCAGGATCCACCCCTCCCCAAGCTCCGTCTGTGGGGGTCTCAGGCAGGCCTCCGGTGCCCCACCGGGCGTCCGCGGGGTAGGCTGGGAAGGCCAGGGGGTCAGTGAAGGGGCTAAGCGGGGGCGCGTGGCGGGGCCCTGGGTCCGGACTGGACGGGGTTTCTGGTTGCTCACCCTGCTTCCACTCCGCGGCATCCATCCACCGCTCCAGATCCTCCGGCACCCTCGGCGTTTCTTTCTGCCGGTCCGCTTCCACTTCCACACTACTCAGCCTCCGGGCCAGAACTCGCATTTCTTCTCTCAGCAGGTCCAGCTCGGGATCCACTCTTTCGGTCCCTGGTGCACCTTGCTGCAGCTCCTCCGCCATGCTACCGACCTGGGGAATGCTGCCTGGAACACTGCTCGAGTGCTCGACCACGCCACTCGGCTGCTCCCTTTCCCTTCTCGGAGGCGGGGCCAGAGGCTGCACTAGCAACTGGCGCCAGATTGGCGCCCAGCCCATCACGGCCGGCACCGCTCCGCTTACTATCAAGTACATTTTCTTTATCTGCTGGTCTGGCATTTAGACTCTTTCTGCCAGCCGGCCAGCTTATCTGGTCGCCATTTCTTCTTCTTCCGCCTTCTCTGGCGGGCACCGCTTCGCGCTCTTTTCTTGGACAAGGGGGCGGGGCTTCTCTTCGCGCCCTTTCTTCTTGCACTCAGTGTCTTCAATGGCGGCAGTTTCTCACAGTAAAACACAGGCTATTTCACGATTCTTCAGGCGCACAGTACCCGGTGTGACCGGGCACGAAATCCTGTTCGTGACGCCAAAAGTTGACTCGCCCACCCCAGGGCTATGGGACACCCGGTGCCGGGCCGGACTATTCCGGTGGTAGTCAGTGGTGGCTGGGCCCGGCTCCGTGGCCCTGGTGGGTGTCAGTAGAATATGTGGCTTGGTGAATAAAGTTTGTGTTCGTGACGCCACCTGTGGTATGCGGCTACTAAGCCGCCACTGCTGTGTGAGGCCTCCGGGATGATGTTATGGCAGCAATGGTGGTACTGCTCCCCACAGGTGGAGCAATGCCCGGAACACAGTTGGTGCTTGTGAATGTCTATGCAGCTGAAATAACAGAGACCACTCCAAGGGTGCAGTTCAAGTTCTTTACTCACAGTTCTTGTCAGAGCTCTGTAGGACCCTCGGACTGCTGGGACCACTGTCAGGGACCTCCGCCATTTCTGGGTGATTCTGAGAGTGGAAGCCGGTACCCTTCTCTTAGTGTCTCTTTCCTCTGCTGTCTTCCTTAGCCTTGCCTTTGTTAGGATGGACCTGGCTTGGCCTCCACTACAGCCTCCAGGCTGGGGGGTCACCTGTCGGCTGATTACCCCTTTTCTGGAAGTCTGCTATGGGTTCTGGCCCTGGGAGTCTACAACCTTCCCTGGGCCTCGGTTTTTACTGTTTGGAGATGATTTTGCACTCCTCCAGTCTCTAGGGACCGTCCCCTGTCGCAGCTTGATCCCTCCACCGATGTTACTGTGGAACAGGCCACCGTAGCCTACAACTACCCGTGGCGCCTCTAGGACCTCTCCGTGGTACCTCTAGGACTGCCCGTGGTACCTCTAGGACTACCCGTGGCCCTGCGACTCCTTCTGTCTCTTACGTGGTGTCACCTGGACCTCTGGGTCCCAGGGTCTTCACCAGGAAGCGTCTCCTTCTGTTCCTCTGCTCCTGACTGCCTTGGAGCGTTCTTTCCTTCTTTCCTTCTTTCTTTCTTTCTTTCCTCCTTGCCTGCCTCCAGCAGGCCTCCTCCTCCCTCCTTTCTCTCGTTCTTCTCCTCCAACTACATGCTCACTCTCTCACTCCCTGAGGTAAACTAACTAACCTTGACCTTCCTATCTGTGTCTGCTCTCAGATGGCTCCTCCCACCTCCCCAGTTGCTAAGCTGTACCCTATAGGAGCAGGGATGGGTCTTACGGCCCCTCCCAGCATGCAGCATGGGGGGATAACTGCCACTTTCCCTGGTCCCAGTATGTACCTAACAATGGGTGTAGTGTGGATTTACCAGGGGACCGGAGTTCACTCTCTTCCTCTCCCAGAATGGGGCATCACACCGCTGGATGGGGTGCAATGACCTGTGGCGACGGAAGCCTCAGGGGCGCCACACAAGCACAAGTTAAGGGAATAAAAAATCTGGATCCCATGGACCACAAAAAAAACCTCAGTGGTAGGTACGGTAAGTATAATAAGGCTTAAGCTCAGGCCACTCACAGGTAGTATGAATACAGCAAATCAGACAAAGTCCTATAGAATCACAAATGAGCACCACTGGTCAAGATAGCAATGTAGCAAATAAATTTACACATTCACGGTGGTAGTGCAGGGGAGCCAGGCCCAAGGGACTGAGTCACCAGGAGCCTGAGTCCCGTGGACCACAACCGTGAACTCTATGGTTCATGTATAGGTATTGTTAACAAAGTGATGCCCATATGGATACACAGGAGTGTGGTTTTAAATTGTCAGATTAAAGACAGGTATGAAAAAAGAGGGGGGTTTTAAGCACTTATAATATCAGTGGAAAAGGGGCTATGTGTAAACAATATCACAGAGTATCGCAGCAATTAGTAGCAAGTCAAACATAGCCCATATCCACAATAAGTCATAACGCTTACCTAATCAAAGGTGGTGCAGGGGAACCAGGCCAACCCAGAGGGGACTTCCGATGGCCGTTTCGCGGGATATACCCGCTTCTTCCGGGTATACACACCACGGTTGTGGTCCACGGGACTCAGGCCCCTGGTGACTCAGTCCCTTGGGCCTGGCGCCCCTGCACTACCACCGTGAATGGGTAAAATTATTTGCTACATTGCTATCTTGACCAGTGGTGCTCATTTGTGATTCTATGGGACTTTGTCTGATTTGCTATATTCATACTACCTGTGAGTGGCCTGAGCTTAAGCCTTATTATACTTACTTACCACTGAGTTTTTTATTGTAGTCCATGGGATCCAGATTTTTTATTCCCTTAACTTGTGCTTGTAAACGTCCTTCTATTTGTCTACTTGTTATTTATAAATACAAAATAAAATTTATACTATTTGCACCAGTACTCCTAGTGCTCTTGTTTATTACTAGTGGGAGCAATGCCTAGTAGAAGACTACATAGGTAAGGATGGTTGACCTCGGGGAGATCAACATCCAACACTGCGGAGACGCAATCACGTGTTTCTCAACGCAGTGACACTAGAACAAGACCCCCTGGGAAAATATGCAAAAGAAGAGTGCCACAGAGACACCATCTCTGAGTACACGGCACTCACATGCCATACACAGCACTCATACCCCATATACAGCACTCACAGACGCTGTATACAGCACTCACAGACGCTGTATACAGCAATCACAGACACCATAAACAGCACTCACACCCTGTATACAGCACTCACACCCCATATACAGCACTCACACACTGGACATATACAGCATACATACACTAAACATTGAAGTCACTAATATATTGGATATATAGTTGGATATATTAGATATAAACACACTTAGCTCAGATATAAGTACCTGTTGCTTAGTTGCCCCTGTAAGGTCAGGTGCAGCACAAGTTCCTGTCTGACGCTCCCTCCTCATGGAAGATGGATGCAGCAGCTGAGCTCATGGGCTACAGCAGATAGCAGCCAGGCACTGACTGGTTAATGTGTGGCCCATCAGCGCTGGCTTCTTCCTCATCTCCTGTCTCCCCTGTGTTGCTAGACCTGAATAGCATGAAGGACTGAGTGCACAGAATGGGAGGGTGAGAGGCTGAGCACATGGCACTATGCAGCCTCCTCAGCGCCGAGCAGGCCCCTCCCACATCACTCTGCTTCTAACTGCAATCTGACAGGAGATCGTGCAGGAGCCAGAGGCCGGGGTTATTTCCCCTTAGTGCAGCCTGCTGGCTGGAGCCCTTTGTGACTGCATAGCTTGCACATAGCTAGAGGCGGCCATGCATGCAACGCATATGGTGATTTAAAGTGCCAGTAGCTGACAAGAGGAGCATCTGCCCGAGCACTGTGTCCACCAGGAATCTGCACAGGGGCCGCAGAAAAAGACACGGTGGGCTGCAAATGTTACCCACCCCTGATCCAATGGATGTCTCCCTTCTGGAACAGCTGTGAGCTACTATTTTTTAGGCTGGGAAGGGCCCAATAACCATGGACCTTCCCAGCCTAAAAATACCAGCCCCCAGCTGTCTGCTTTATTTTGGCTGGGTGTCAAAATTGGAGGGGACCATGCGCCACTTTTAAAATGATTGATTTAAATAATTTAAAAAAATCTGCATGGGGTCTCTCCCTCATATTTTGATACACAGCCAAGATAAAGCACACAGTTGGAAGCTGCAGCCTCCATCTGTCTGATTCATCAGCACTGGGTAGCAAAATATGAGGAATCCTATGCCATTTTTTCTAATTAACCCCTTCCTGACCAATGACGTAATGGTACTTCATTGGTCGTGTCCCTGCGGTCACCACGGGCTCCGACGGCGAGACAATGGTAATCCCGGCATACGTCTGCTGATCTCATTAGCAGAAATGTGTGGCTAACAGATGCAGGTGGATGAGAGATCTACCCACGTCTGTTAACCCCTTAGATCTTGCTGTCAAATCCTGACAGTGCAATTTAAATGGCCATGGTGGGGATTGCGCTGTTCCTCGCCGCCATTGGCGGCCCCGTGCTGTGATCATGAGGTATCAATATGTTGCCATGGTAGCATGGGGTGAGCTGATGACCCGTGACGCTACCAAGACGAAGTTCCTGCGAGAGCCAAGAGAGCTCCGGCACTTACAGGAATGCAGCATTTCTGCTGATCAGAACGATGCTGCTCTGATCAGCAGAAATGAAAAAGCAATTGTACACTGCAGTGATAAAGTCCCCTAGGGGGACTAGTAAAATAAATACAATTTTTTTTTTTTTTAATAATGTGAAAAAATAAAAAAACTTAAAGTTCAAATCACCCCCTATTTGCCCCATTGAAAATAAACTAGTTAAAAAAATACACTTATTTGCTATTGCCGTGTTCAGAAATGTCTGATCTCCAAAAATATAAAATCAATTAATCTGATCAGTAAACCGCGTGTTGAGAAAAAAATTCCAAATGCCAAAATTATGTTTTTTGGTCACCACAAAAATTTGTTCAAAATAGAATAACAGGCGATCAAAAGGTAAAAGGTAGCATCCACTCAAAAATGGTATGATTACAAATGTCAGTTCAAAATGCAAAAAGTAAATTGTCACTGAGACACAGATCCTGAAAAATGAGAACAGTACAGGTCTCAGAAATGGCAACAAAACCAAAAATCATTTTCTGGATTAAATTCAGAATTTTTTTTAATCCCTTGGGTAACAGTAAAAGCATATATGTTTGATATCTACAAACCTGTACCAACATGGGACATCATACTGATACATCAGTTTTACCATATAATAAACACTGAATCAAAGACCCCAAAAACTAACGTTCAATTACACTCTTTTGCAGTTTCACTGAACTTAGAATCTTTTTACTGCTTTTCAGTACAATATATGGTAAAATTAATGATTTCATTCAAAAGTACAGCTCATCTCGCAAAAAATAAGCCCTCATATGACAATATTGACGGAAAAATAAAAAGTTATGGCTCTCGGGAGTATTGGAGGAAAAAATTAAAATAAAAAATGGAAAACTGCCTGGTGGTGAAGGGGTTAATAATTTATTTTTGTGCTCCACTCTGGTGGCAAGACAGGAATGCGGGATTCACAGGGTACGATTTATAATGCGATTGCACGAGCGATCGTACCCGCCCCATCGTTTGTGCATCACGGGCAATTAGTTGCCCGTGGCGCACAAAATCGTTAACCCGCTGTCACATGTACTTACCTGCTGAGCAACCTCGCTGTGGGCGGCGAACATCCTCTTCCTGAAGGGGGAGGGACGTTCGGCGTCACAGCGACGTCACAGAGCGGCCGGCCAATAGAAGCGGAGGGGCGGAGATGAGCGGGACATAAACATCCCGCCTACCTCCTTTCTTTCGCATAGCCGACGGGTGCCTCGGGATGCAGGTAAGCTGTGTTCATCGTTCCCGGGGTGTCACACAGAGTGATGTGTGCTACCCCGGGTACGATGAACAACCGGTACAAAGTAGAATAAACGATTTTTTAAAAATGAGCGACCTGTACACGATTTGCGATTCGTAACTGATTTGCGATCGTTTACAGACGCTCATAGGTGTCACACGGGATGATGTCGCAAGCGATGCCGGATGTGCGCCACGAAAACCATGACCCCAATGACATATCGCACGATAGATCATCTCATGTGACACCCGCATTAGGCCCCTTTCACACGTCAGTGATTCTGGTACGTTTGTGCTTTTTTTAAAACGTACCAGAATCACTGACATATGCAGACCCATTATAATCAATGGGTCTGCTCACACATCAGTGATTTTCCACTGAATGTGTCTCCATGCAGCGTGCACGTGTGGCCGTGATTCTGCACGGAGACATGTCAGTTTTTTTCTGGCATCACTGATGACCCACGGACCACACTATGGTGTGATCCGTGTGTGATCAGTGAAACACGTACAAGAAAATCACGGACATATTAAATATTAAATATTTTCAACTTACCTTGCCTGCGATTCGCTGTATCTGCTCCGTTCTCGGCAGCTCCTGCCTGGCTCATGAATATTCATGAGAGCAGGAAATGCTGACCAGGAAGTAAATGCTGAGAGCGGTGGGCGGACGCTGCAGAGCTGGAGACTTCAGCACCATGGACAGCAGCAGTGAAGGCAGGTGAGTAACGTCCATATGCAATCACGGGATCACGGATCATGGATTGCACATGGACAACCGACGTGTGTCGTGAATCACAGCACACAGAGGGACATGTGCGTGTTTTACACGTCAGTGAAGAACGTCAGTGTTTTTCACTGACGTGTGAAACGGGCCTTAAGGCTGCTTTACATGGTACGACCGTTTGTGCGATTTCACAATCGATCGTACCCGCCCCCGTCCTTTTTGCGTCACGGGCAAATCGCTGCCCGTGTCGCACAAAGTCAGTAACCCCCGTCACACATACTTACCTCTCGTGCGACCTCGCTGTGGGCGGCGAACGTCCACTTCCTGGAGTGGGAGGGACGTTCGGCGTCACAGCGACGTCACACGGCCGCCGGCCAATGGAAGCGGAGGGGCGGAGATGAGCGGGATGTAAATATCCCGCCCACCTCCTTCCTTCACATAGCCGGCGGCGGCCGCGTGACGCAGGTGAGCTGCTGTTCTTCGTTCCCGGGGTGTCACACGGAGCGACGTGTGCTACCCCGGAAACGATGAACAACTAAATTAAACGATATTATAGAACCTAGCGAGCAGTACACGACTCACGATTTGTGAGTGATACTGCGTCGCTAGGAGGTGTCACACAGGCCGGCATCGCCTGCGATGCCGGATGTGCGTCACAAAAACTGTGACCCCGACGATCTATCGCACGATAGATTGTCTGGTGTAAAGCAGCCTTTAGTGTGAGAGCAACCAATCACAGACATCAGCATGCCAGCAGTCTGACTGCAACCAATCACAGACACCAACACTCCAGCAGTCTGACTGCAACCAATCACAGAGAGCCGCACGGAGATTCGGTAAGTATAACTGTCCTGCTTTAATTCCCATTTTGGTTACTTTTTTTAATTCTTATCCATGTGCCCGAACTTGAACAGTAACACAGACTTAAATATCAAAATATCCCAACAACAACCATAATCAATTAAAAAGTTTGTTTTTATTGAGGATATTAAAAATATACAAAAGCAAAAACATTTTAGACATAGACATTAATAAAATATTTAAAAGAACCTGAAAGCAGGGAGAGCACGTCAAAACACCATAAAAAATGGAAAATGTGCCATAAAAATTAAATTGTTATATTCTGGCACTTATATATAATGGCTGCAGGTATCAGTGTTTGCTAATCAAAACCAGTACGGACATAACAACCATGATATAGATTACAATATCTCAATATCCTGAACAGTAACACAGACTTCCCGGAAAAGTCCGTCTTCGGGCTCCATGCAAGGACACTAAAGGGTACTTTACACACAACGATATTGCTAACGATATATCATCGGGGTCATGGTGTTCGTGACGCACATCCGGCGCCGTTAGCGATATCGTTGTGTGTGACTAAAAGGAGCGACAATCAACGATTGCAAAAATGGCAAAAAACGTTGATCGTTGACACGTCGCTGCTTTTCCTAATATCGTTGGTGGTGCATGCCGCTGGTTGTTCATCGTTCCTGCGGCACCACACATCACTGTGTGTGACACCGCAGGAACGACGAACATCATCCTACCTGCGTCCACCAGAAAGGAGGAAGGAGGTGGGCGGCATGTTCCGGCCGCGCATCTCCTCCCCTTCTCTTCTATTGGGCGGCTGTTTTGTGATGCCGCTGTGACGTTGCTGTGACGCCGAACGCACCTCCCCCTTGAAGGAGGGATTGTTCGGCAGCAACAGCGATGTCGCTGAACAGGTATGTGCGTGTGACGCTGCCATAGCGATATTGTTCGCTACGGCAGCGATCACTACATATCGCACCAACGAAGGGGGCGGGTGCTATCGCTCGTGACATCGCTAGCAAACGCTAGCAATGTTGCAGCGTGTAAAGTACCGTTAAGTGTCTTGTACAGTCCTCAGAATTTACATTTGGGTTTGCCAATCACTAATCTTTGACTTTTCGATCTGTAACATCATTTGTAGAACAGCCTGATGAAGGGGCCTTTGTGCTCTGCTAACTTGCTAATATAACGATTCTGGTTAAACAATACAGATATCACTAAGATTAGAGTTTTTGTTTACTTTTTACTCAAAAGTATTTAGCATCGCATGAATATAGAAGATTATAAAATTTCTATTACTGTTACATATTTCACAAGGTTCATAAACATCTGTCCATACAGTTAGGTCCAGAAATATTTGGACAGTGACACAATTTTCGCGAGTTGGGCTCTGCATGCCACCACATTGGATTTGAAATGAAACCTCTACAACAGAATTCAAGTGCAGATTGTAACGTTTAATTTGAAGGTTTGAACAAAAATATCTGATAGAAATTGTAGGAATTGTACACATTTCTTTACAAACACTCCACATTTTAGGAGGTCAAAAGTAATTGGACAAATAAACCAAACCCAAACAAAATATTTTTATTTTCAATATTTTGTTGCAAATCCTTTGGAGGCAATCACTGCCTTAAGTCTGGAACCCATGGACATCACCAAACGCTGGGTTTCCTCCTTTTTAATGCTTTGCCAGGCCTTTACAGCCGCAGCCTTCAGGTCTTGCTTGTTTGTGGGTCTTTCCGTCTTAAGTCTGGATTTGAGCAAGTGAAATGCATGCTCAATTGGGTTAAGATCTGGTGATTGACTTGGCCATTGCAGAATGTTCCACTTTTTTGCACTCATGAACTCCTGGGTAGCTTTGGCTGTATGCTTGGGGTCATTGTCCATCTGCACTATGAAGCGCCGTCCGATCAACTTTGCGGCATTTGGCTGAATCTGGGCTGAAAGTATATCCCGGTACACTTCAGAATTCATCCGGCTACTCTTGTCTGCTGTTATGTCATCAATAAACACAAGTGACCCAGTGCCATTGAAAGCCATGCATGCCCATGCCATCACGTTGCCTCCACCATGTTTTACAGAGGATGTGGTGTGCCTTGGATCATGTGCCATTCCCTTTCTTCTCCAAACTTTTTTCTTCCCATCATTCTGGTACAGGTTGATCTTTGTCTCATCTGTCCATAGAATACTTTTCCAGAACTGAGCTGGCTTCATGAGGTGTTTTTCAGCAAATTTAACTCTGGCCTGTCTATTTTTGGAATTGATGAATGGTTTGCATCTAGATGTGAACCCTTTGTATTTACTTTCATGGAGTCTTCTCTTTACTGTTGACTTAGAGACAGATACACCTACTTCACTGAGAGTGTTCTGGACTTCAGTTGATGTTGTGAACGGGTTCTTCTTCACCAAAGAAAGTATGCGGCGATCATCCACCACTTTTGTCATCCGTGGACGCCCAGGCCTTTTTGAGTTCCCAAGCTCACCAGTCAATTCCTTTTTTCTCAGAATGTACCCGACTGTTGATTTTGCTACTCCAAGCATGTCTGCTATCTCTCTGATGGAATTTTTCTTTTTTTTCAGCCTCAGGATGTTCTGCTTCACCTCAATTGAGAGTTCCTTAGACCGCATGTTGTCTGGTCACAGCAACAGCTTCCAAATGCAAAACCACACACCTGTAATCAACCCCAAACCTTTTAACTACTTCATTGATTACAGGTTAATGAGGGAGACGCCTTCAGAGTTAATTGCAGCCCTTAGAGTCCCTTGTCCAATTACTTTTGGTCCCTTGAAAAAGAGGAGGCTATGCATTACAGAGCTATGATTCCTAAACCCTTCCTCCGATTTGGATGTGAAAACTCTCATATTGCAGCTGGGAGTGTGCACTTTCAGCCCATATTATATATATAATTGTATTTCTGAACATGTTTTTGTAAACAGCTAAAATAACAAAACTTGTGTCACTGTCCAAATATTTCTGGCCCTGACTGTATGCTGCAGAAAGAAAGTATGAATTACAATTACTTTTTCCAATAAGGGTATGTGCACACATTAAGTATTTGATTGCAGAAATTTCTGCACCATTTCTACATCTCTCACAGGAAAAGCGCAGCAGAAAAAAAGGGCATTTTTGCATGCGTTTTCAATGGTGAAATATGCAGGCAAAAATACTGAAGGATTTGCTTTCAGATTTGTGACAAAACTGCACTAAAAAAAAATGCATGACAAAATGTGATAAACATGCACTGTGAGCGCACAGCCTAACTCTGACATTTCAGCACTCGCAGTAGGGAACTGTGAGTGTTACCTTCAGCTGTTTTTTTCAGTTACCCTCATACAATCCCTTGGTTCAGTCTCTAATATGTTAGTTCATGTTCATCTCCTCAGTCCATCTGTTACACTGTGTATCTAGCACAATAATATGTTCCAGATTCTTCAGGTCTCACTCCAGTGAGTTTACAATAAACTTCTCCTTTACTTGTGTCCCTTGTTAGAGTCATACGTCCCTGGACAGACTGGGCATAGGCTTTGCCATCTTGATGGAGTATTCTTCCCAACCACTCTAGACCTTTCCCTTCAGGTTGTCTGATCCAGTGTACCCCATACATATTAGTGCTGTCAGTGAGGGCAGCACCGGTCACTTTACAGGTCAGGTCCAGAGTCTCTGATGGTCTCACAATCCCAGGACCAGACTCCATCATAGAGATTTGGGAAGTGACACCTGCAAATAATTTGCACTGTATAAATTAAAGATTAGATCTCATAAATGTAATCAATAATTTCTGTATTAATTCAGACTCACATTGTAGAGAAGATACAACGCAGAGGAACCACAGGAAACTCTTCATGTCGGGTCTGAGCAGTTAGTAAAGCTTGGTGTGTCTCTGATTCTCCAGTGGATATTTCCTGGTGTCTGTTCTCTATTTATATTCTAAATAATCTGAATATATTTACATACTTTTTGCATTAATTTATTAACCAGTGATAGTATGTGCTACCTTTAATGATCTATGGGTCACACTGTTAGATTATGTAGGATTAATTTCTTAAATCTTAGCATTTATCTTTCACTCCTCAACATTGAAATTGCAACTCCAAGAAGGAAAACTAGAGGAGTTATGGATATGATAGGATTAATAAACATGTAGAACCATTTCTCCAGTGTCTCAGGAACTGAGCAGCCTCTGTGGCCTAAATGGGCTGCAATGGCATCTAATATCTCCGGACTTGTCTCCCATCAAGCCAATCTGAGATGTAATTGGTTGGCATTTGCAAAGCAAGCGGATTTTGATGGTTTGAGTTCACAAAAGCATACTGTTCGACAAAGCATTCTTCAGACAACCATTAATACCCTCATAGATAGCAGGCCAAGGTATTTAAGTGTATGTATTTGTGCACAAGGTGCTCATACTCATTAATAAATAAATTGAGGTGTTTTGAAAATGTAGTTTCTATTTTTTCATCAGTTGCATTTCATTAACATGTCTATCAATCTTATGAGTTCCATAATTCCCCAACTTTTCCTTTACAGTGTTACAATTTTATCATTGAGACTGTTACTTGCTTCACTTATTAGCTCCTTTATGACATTTGTATTACAAGGCCAGTCTCATTCACTTACATTACTTTGTATGAATGGAGATGACGCGGAGAATTCTTATATGGTAAAAGGTCCTTGATAAACCAGCTAGGACAGAAGTTACTAAATTAATTAACATCCCACATTCATATAAAATAAAGCTGATCTGTTGCACTGTTTGTTATCCAGGATTTTACTGAAAAAAATGTAGTGAGGCAATGTACAATAAAAATATATATTTTTTATTGTATGCATTGTTCCATTAAATATGTTCGAAAATTTAGGGCACAATTCATTATTGCATTTCTGCTTTTTGTCCCTTGTAGTTCTTGATGGATTTCAACAGTTTTTAATTTGGGATTAAATGTTTCATAAACCTTATGAATATGTTGCTTTCAATGAAAGCCCTAAGCAGCTGTCAGTTCATTTATAATTTGGGAATTTTATGTCTAAGGAATGGTTACATAATGTCAAATTTGAATACAGGTACTCTACAAACTTTAACCCTTTCTGGACCATAGGTTGATTCAATTGAATTGGGGGAGGTTTAAAACTATGGGTAAAATATGTCCCTTAGGGCTCATGTAGACATTAGGCAAATTCAGTCCAAGTAAGGTCGGCAATACATGAACTGACTATGAATATGCCTATAAGGCTAATGAGTTCGAGTTGGGATATTTGCCAACAGTCATGTGTAACCCCTTAGGGCGGCTTTGCACACTACGACATCGCAGGTGCGATGTCGGTGGGGTCAAATTGAAAGTGACACACATCCGGCATCGCATGCGACATCGTAGTGTGTAAAGGCTAGATGATACGGTTAACGAGCGCAAAATCGTCGTAATCGTATCATCGGTGCAACGTCGGCGTAATCCATAATTACGCTGACGCAACGGTCCGATGTTGTTCCTCGCTCCTGCGGCAGCACACATCGCTGTGTGTGAAGTCGCAGAAGCAAGGAACATCTCCTACCGGTGTCACCGCGGCTTCCGTAGGATATGCGGAAGGAAGGAGGTGGGCGGGATGTTTACATCCTGCTCATTTCCGCCCCTCCACCGCTATTGGCCGCCTGCCGTGTGACATCACTATGACGCCGCACGACCCGCCCCCTTAGGAAGGAGGCGGGTCGCCGGCCAGAGCGACGGTCGCAGGGTAGGTAAGTGCGTGTGAAGCTGGCGTAGCGATAATTTTCGCTACGCCAGCTATCACACGATATCGTACCTGCGATGGGGGCAGGGACAATCGCGTGCGTCATCGCAGCATCAGCAACGTGCAAAGCCTGCCTTAGTGTGGAAAGATTAAGAAGAAGTGAGACAAGATTTAGCCTGTGTACATGAGATTTACAAACTTTAGGCCACACCTTAGTGTGCTTTGGTTGAGGGGATCGAAGGAGTTGGGGCAACAATGTAGAGGAGAAAAAGGTTAAGAGTAAGAAAAGACCAAATTGCATAAATAGGACCTTTATTTCTGTGCGTAAAGAGGAAAAAAAGAGAAGAATAAGCAATGCACATCTAAGATGGTTATATTCTGATGCACATGTAGGAATGAAGCTTACCGTGCTTAGCCTATGGTTTGTCTAGACTCTTAGATAGGGATTGACATTTTCAACGACCATTTTTAGTCGTCAAAAGTGTTTGAACATAATAAAATCTGAACAGGATCTGACTATCTTAATTGATATCATTAGGTATTTCCATTCTAGATATTTCCCTCTATACTGCTTCATCTCTTTTCACGGTGCTCGTAAATGCAGAATAGACACAGCTCCACACACGGCTACAATGTACAACAAGAAATTAAGTCTGATATCATGTTATCCAGAAACATATATGTGATCATATCTGTATTCTAAAAAGATAAAAAGTTATGGCTAATCAGAACAGTTATGTTGATAGTTTTCTGACAGTAAATAAAGAAAACAAAAACTGTTAATACTGAGGAATAGTTTCTACAAGGTCACTAACTGGAAACAGAGGTACAAGGATTCTTGGATTAGAGTGTAGTCACATACAACTCTTACTTGGCATCCTGAGGAAGTTTTCTGTTAATCTCCGATCCATACTGGATGGTACAAAAACAAACTGAGTTCCCATTTTATACAAACAGCCACCAAACCTCAAGAGTCACCTTCATTCTAATGTTTATTTTATAAAACAATATTGCATTTGGAAATAAGCAACTCTAATAAAAAATAATTCTGCTTCCTATACCTTGTGGATTGATGTTTCACTTTCAAAAAAAACGCTCAGCGCCGTTTCTCCACCGCTCCTCCACCGATCAGCGCCGTTTCTCCACCGCTCCTCCACCGATCAGCGCCGTTTCTCCACCGCTCCTCCACCGATCAGCGCCGTTTCTCCACCGCTGCACGCCGCCGCTCCTACACAGATCAACGCTGCTCCTCCCCCGCTGCACGCCGCCGCTCCTCCACCGATGAACGCTGCTCCACAGATCAGCGCCGCCCCTCAACCGATCAACGCTGATCTTCAGCCGTCGGTAAAGCTGGTTCTGTTCTCTAGGACTCTAGGAGGCGGAGCTGTTAGGAAGCTGGTGCTGCTTGTTCCTGTTCAGATCCTGGCGGTAGGGGGAAAAAATACAGCCCAGCCAAAAGCGTGGGCTATGGAAAAATGGCGGCTGAACCCACCCACGGCTGGGAATTGGGCAGCCCACATAGGCGTTACCATTTGAGTAGTAACAGAACTAAAGGGGTCGGAATCCGACTACTATCCCCTATGTCCATGAGGTGCTGTAAATTGAGGCTGTACTGTCGTGCTAGAACTTGGAATGTGACATGGCAGCCCCCATTGCCAGCTTTCAAAGATTATAAAAACTGAAAGACATCTTTATTTATTGCAAGATAACATTATAACTTCATGTTATCTTACAAGGAATCATTGTTTGGATTATAAAAATCCGCGACACCTTCCCTTTAATGGGTAAAAAAATCCCGTCATATCTGTATTCACGGCCGACAGATTCTACAACTATTGAGATACCAGCTAGTGATTATAAATCCTATGGAGACAGGAAGGGACCTGGAGGCGGACAGACATTGTAATGCACCGTCTTCTGAAATGTCAGTTACACTTCTGAATTTATCTTTATCAGCAACAGCGGCCATCTTTTATCTCAGTAACGTGAAAATCTGTTTTCACTGAAGACAGATTTTTTTCCCATGAATTCAGAGTTTTGAGAATGAAAAGTGAACTTAAGGGTATGTGCGCAAATTTTCTGCACCAAAAACTTTGTGACAGAAAAATGGAGCAAAAAGCACATGTGCTTTTGGTACGTTTTTGGTCCATTTTGGTGCAATGTGTTTTTTTATTGAATCATTACCTGGAAGGACTAAAAAATGCAGGAAAAAACACACCAATAATTGAAGTTCTGCACCCAAAACTGCAGGAATAAAAGAAGCAACATGCGCACAGCACTTCAGAATTTTCATAGACTTTGCTGGTATATGAATAGACATGAAGATTTGGGCAACAAACTGAACTAAAAAAGGCCTAAAAAAAACTGCAGCGTGCGCACAAGGCCTAAGAGGAGAAAGACGCAGATTTATCTAATAAGACACATAACGAAGTTTCCTATTTTCACTAGTACTAATAATTTATGGGGATAAAAAACTTAAAACAACATTTACTCTTGAGGAATCTCATAGTTCAAAGAGCCTTCTCATCACAATAAGAAAATGAATAGCACATTCCACTGTGGCACATAGTCCAACACATAGTCCTACTTAACAAAACCAGCTGAAAAGAGTTTGATGTGTACACTTCTGCTAAGTTTCTGTCTTATAGGGCTCTTGTCCACTTGCGATTCTCATGTGCGAGTGTGATCCGATAAAAAATCGCATCGCACTCACACCAGTGTTAATCTATGAGGCAGTGTCCTCTTGCTTAATTTTCTACGGCTCGAATCGTGCTCTCGGTGCAATCGCAGCATGCTGTAATGCGACTGCAGTGCGGTGAATGCAGAGACAGACAACGGAGGAGATGGGAGAAAGTGTTCCTTCCCTCTTCTCCGCTCCTGTTATATGATCGCAAGATCACATCACAGTTGTATGACCCTCAGTTGACACCCACAGCAGAGGGTCAGTAGCGTATCACTTCCGATGCTGCCACATTGGAAGCGGGGCACAAGTGGACAAGAGCCCATACTGTGCAAATAAACAAGCCAGGCAGTGTGGTAGCAAGGAACTGTGTAACTGTACTTTTCCTGCTCCATTTAGCCATTCTATGTAATTGTGGCTACTCACCTGCAAAGCTAATATATGGTATAAAAAGGCAAAGAGTTTACAATATGATGTCTATCTCTGTTCTCGTGGAAAACTATTGAAATCAAAACGATGGTTTGGTTAGGAGTAGAGATTATCAGCACTAACGTACTCGGGTGCTCGTTACTCAAATTGAGCAATTTCTAGTGCTCGGGTGCTCATCTCAAGTAATGAACATAATGGTAGTCAATGGAAACGCAAGCATTTTTCCTGCAGACGCCTTCAGGAGGTGTGGGGGGACGGGAAGATCATTGAAATGGATGGAAACACCACTGAAATAGAGTGGGAATGGCATTAGGAGCTCGCCTGGACACATCTGACTCCCAGGATGCTGCTGGGAACCATGTTGTCAGAGTATTACGCTCCTTTTATGGACTGACAATAACACACATAATACATATAAATACAAAACCAAAAGATAAAATGGAATAAAAGGACAAAATGTAAAAGAAATATTCTTTACTGTATAATGACTTGTATATAAAGGAAATTAATAAAGATAATAAAATGTCCTCCTTTATCTTTTTGTTATATTCACACTTTCAAAACAGCATCAGTTTCCCAATTCAGGAAAAATAAACAATCTTGTGCATTAGCATTAGTAAATCTCTTAGGTTTTGCTGAGACTGCAAAATCAGCTTTTAACTTGTATCAAACTAATTAAAAACAGTGCCAAAAAAGCTGAGCCATTACTCATCTTATTTGGAAATTTTAATCTTACTTAATCTTATTTCCCAGTTGCCTATGAATACAGTAGATGACATATTAGAGTGAGAAATAAAACCACGCCCGCCGGTAGTCACCAGTAAATGTAACTTTAACATTTCACTAATTTTCCTGGGCATGTGGTGTGTGTGAAATGGTCAGACATATCCTGTTTAATTTATGAAGGAGGGACTGTGAACCTTACAAAGTCTATGCGGATAATGCAAGAACTGCCAAACATTACAGTGAAGGAAATAAGTATTTGATCCCTTGCTGATTTAGTAAGTTTGCCCAATGATAAAGACAGGATCAGTCTATAATTTTAAGGGTAGGTTAATTTTAATAGTGAGAGATAGAATATCCAAAATAAATTTTGCCAAAAGTTATGTGGATTGTGCGAACACATGTTGCACTCTAAGAAATTTTCTAGTTTCAGTAATAATAGGTTGTACTAATTAATTGTTTGACTCCATTTGACATTTACCTGATCTCATGTGAATTGGGCCATATCCAATATGTGGGAAGCACAATTAGACCACTCATGTGCATGTGTATGATGCCAATAACAAGAGTACGAGGAGTTCTGGTGTATCGCAACACTTTACTAACATGCATGGAGGCAACACAAGTGCACTTAAAGTAGTTGCAATTGAAAAAAATACACCAACCTGAGAGATGTGACAGGGTTAAATTGCTACATAGACGAGAGGCAATGTGGATCTTAAGGCCTGTTTCACACATCCGGCATACTCCAGTACAGTGCAATACTGTACAATGGCATCACGGCAAGCTCCGGTCACATGCTGATCTTTCATATATTTATTAAATTAATTGATCCCTTTATACTGTATCCTGTGCCATGTTTTGAGTTTTTTATATCATATTATATATATACAGTGCTGGCCAAAAGTATTGGCACCCCTGCAATTCTGTCAGATAATACTCAGTTTCTTTCTGAAAATGATTGCAATCACAAATTCTTTGGTATTATTATTTTCATTTAATTTGTCTTCAATTAAAAAAATAAAACAAAAATTGTCATAATAAATTGGATATAATTTCACACCAAACATAAAAAGGGGGTCGACAAAAGTATTGGCACTGTTTGAAAAATCATGTGATGCTTCTCTAATTTGTGTAATTAACAGCACCTGTAACTTACCTGTGGCACCTAAAAGGTGTTGGCAATAACTAAATCCCACTTCCAGCCAGTTGACATGGATTAAAGTTGACTCAACCTCTTTCCTGTGTCCTTGTGTGTACCACATTGAGCATGGAGAAAAGAAAGAAGAACAAAGAACTGTCTGAGGACTTGAGAATCCAAATTGTGAGGAAGCATGAGCAATCTCAAGGATACAAGTCTATCTCCAAAGACCTGAATGTTCCTGTGTCTACGGTGCGCAGTGTCATCAAGACATTTAAAGCCCATGGCACTGTGGCTAACCTCCCTAGATGTGGAAGGAAAAGAAAAATTGATGAGAGATTTCAATGCAAAATTGTGCGGATGGTGGATAAAGAACCTCGACTAACATCCAAACAGGTTCAAGCTGCCCTGCAGTCCGAGGGTACAACAGTGTCAACCCGTACTATCCGTCGGCGTCTGAATGAAAAGGGACTTTATGGTAGGATACCCAGGAAAACCCCACTTCTTACCCCGAGACATAAAAAAGCCAGGCTGGAGTTTGCCAAAATTTATCTGAGAAAGCCTAAAACGTTTTGGAAAAATGTTCTCTGGTCAGATGAGACAAAAGTAGAGCTTTTTGGGAAAAGCCATCAACATAGAGTTTACAGGAAAAGAAAAAGAGGCATTCAAAGAAAAGAACACGGTCCCTACAGTCAAGCATGGCAGAGGTTCCCTGATGTTTTGGGGTTCCTTTGCTAAACTCTGGCACTGGACTGCATGACTGTGTGCATGGCATTATGAAGTCTGAAGACTACCAACACATTTTGCAGCCTAATGTAGGGCCCAGTGTGAGAAAGCTGGGTCTCCCTCAGAGGTCATGGGTCTTCCAGCAGGACAATGACCCGAAACACACTTCTAAAAGCACTAGAAAATGGTTTGATAGAAAGCACTGGAGACTACTAAAGTGGCCAGTAATGAGTCCAGACCTGAATCCCATAGAACACCTGTGGAGAGATCTCAAAATGGCAGTTTGGAGAAGGCACCCTTCAAATCTCAGGGACCTGGAGCAGTTTGCCAAAGAAGAATGATCTAAAATTCCAGCAGAGCATTGTAAGAAACTCATTGATGGTTACCGGAAGCGGTTGTTCGCAGTTATTTTGACTAAAGGTTGTGCAACCAAGTATTAGGCTAAGGGTGCTTATACTTTTGTCTGGCCCATTTTTGGAGTTTTGTGTGAAATGATCAATGATTTGATTTTTGTTTCATTCTCTCTTGTGTTTTTTCATTGCAAGCAAAATAAATGAAGATAATAATATCAAAGAATTTGTGATTGCAATCATTTTCAGGAAGAAACTGAGTATTATCTGAGAGAATTGCAGGGGTGCCAATACTTTTGGCCAGCACTGTATGTATATATATATATATATAATATATATATATATATATATATATGAATATTTCATAATTTCATATGGTGAATACTCACATGGATTTATATTTTGTATGAGATCATTTCTTGGTGTTGATGATGGTGTTTCCTGTCCTAGTGGTATAAATAGGGTTTGCATTTTGATTTGGATATGCTATGAGTAAGGACTGTCATGTCTGAAGCACATAAGCGAACCATGGATTGGTTTTTTTATTACCCTGTTGTTTTTTTTATAATGATTTTTCAATAAACCTACAAGATTTTATGATAACGAATATGCTGCTGGATTTACTCTTTTTGGTTTGGTGTTCCTTCTCACCCAGTGTATTACTTATGGTTTCTTAGCCCATTTCAGCCTTGTGCAGATCTTTGATATTGTCCCTGACAGAGCAGAGGTGGGGAACCTTTTTTTCTGCTGGGGCCATTTGGAAATTTTTACCAACCTTCAAGGGCCGCACAAAATTATCAATGTGAAAATGACCCTGCTATATTTAGTCAAACAATTAATTAACTCACTCCTATTGTGGAGGCCAGAGCTGCTTCTCTTTGGTGTGGCTGTGATGTTTAGTATCCTAATCATGTTGCTTCTAATAAAGACTTCTTCAGGTTTGTCTCGGTCTGGAGCGCTGACAACTCTTTGCGATAATTAGATTGGTAAACCATATACATCACATAACAGACATTGTATATACTACACAGGAGATGCTGAAGGCACATACATACCATAGTAGACGCTGGGACTGGTGTAAATACATCAAAGGAGACACTGGGGACACATGCATCACTGGAGGGGCTGGGGGCATATACATCACATAGGAGACGCTTAGACTGCTGTATATAAATCACAGGAGACACTGGGGCAAATACATCACACAAGGGGCTGGGGATATATATATATATATATATATATATATATATATATATATATATATATATATATATATATATATACATATATATGCCCACAGCCCCTCCTGTAATGTATATGCTCCAAGCCCCTCCTGTAATTTATATGCCCCAAGACCCTCCTATGATGTATATGCTCTTAGCCCCTCCTATGAAGTATATGCCTCAGCCTCTCCTGGATTGTGCATGCCCCAGTATCTTCTGTGATGTGTATGCCTCCAGCATCTCCAATGTGATGTATGTTCCCCAGCATCTCCAATGGGATGTACTGTATATGCCCCAGCATCCCAAATGTGATGTATATGCCCCCAGTGTCTCCAATGTGATGTATATGCTCCATCCCCTCCTGTGGCGTATATGACCCTAGCATCTCCAATGTGATGTATACATCACAGGAGAGACTGGGGCATACATGTGGCGCCCATGAGTGTCAGGTGCCACAAGGTACTACATCCAACCCCGGACTCATGGAAGACCAGTGCTGGTAAAACACCACAAAACCACACACATCCACTCCATTTTACCCAGACTGGGTGACAAGCTAGAGATGGAACTGATGGATGGCCACCTTTTGGTGGGGACTCATCCAATCCATTAGTTAGAAACCAGGGAGGAGGGGCTAGTCAGTGGAGTGGGCGGACGACGGACATCTTGTCAGATAGTAAGAGATAGTGAAAAGTCAGTCAGAAGTCAGTACACAGACGGAAAGTGTAAAGTGACTAACTGAGAAAAAGGAGTACAGTCGCTGGGAGAGTACAGGTCAGTACTCACGGGACTGGGCACCGGCGAGGCACAGGACGCTAGTTCAGGAGGACACTACAAGCTCACCTGATAAATACCTGCCCGGTGAGGGGACCATCAAGGACCTCACCGACGTTAGTCTCCGGGCCACAGCAGCAAAGAGGTCCGACCCAAGAGAGGTTCAAGCTGTCTGCCATATGGGCCAAGACAGTGGCAACAGATGGGGACCCCCAAAACTCTCCAGGCCACAGGGACCCACAAACTACAGATGGGTGCAAGGAAGTGAAGCTCACCAGGTCACTACACTGGCACTAGAACAAAGGGAATGCCAGATTGATAAAGACCAGCACCAGCCGGGTTGCAGCAACTCCAAACCAGTGAGTAAAACACAAGTTAAACCGTAGCCCCTGGTTGTCTGAATTCTTCCTATACGTCTGCAGCACCACACTACAAACACCATCATCCTCCCCTGGGGCCTAGCTCTACTTGCGGAGAGCCATTACACCTAAGCTGCGTAAAATCATCAGCCCCAGCAGTGAAAGACTTTGCAGCGGTGGCTTTCCCCATATAACCGCATACTGGAAGTGGCGTCATGAAAAACACTTCATTTTTATTTCTCCCTTGTACAAAATTCCCTTTTCAAGTGACCCCAAGGGTCACGGAACCGGGCAACGGCCACCCGTGAAAAGTCCCAGTGAGCACAAGGCCCAGGACCAAGTACCCCAAAGCCTCGGGATGAGTCATACACATAACAGGAGACGCTAGGGGCATACACATCACATGAGATGCTGTGGCATATACATGAAAGGAGGGGCTTGGGGCATAGACATGACAGGAGGGACAGGGGCATATACATCACAGGAGGGGTTGGGGGCATACACATGACAGGAGAGGCTGGGGCACAGGCATCACTGGGAAACATAAACATGACTGTGGGGCACAGTCAGCATTGGAGGGGCACAGAAAGTAGCACTGGGTGTCACAAATCTAAATAGGGGGGCATGGACATCACTAAGGGGCATGGACATCACTTGGGGGGCACAGACATCACAAGGTGGGCACAGACATCACTGGAGGGCATAGACATCACTGGGGGCAAACAGCACTGAGTTGGGGAGGCAGTTCTAGCGGGGGCACACAACACTGCAGGGGGGCACAGCACTTGCAGAGCACATACATCACTGGGGGGAACACAAACTTGGGGTGACACACAGCTTTGGGGGGCACACAGCACTGAGGGTTGCACACAACACTGGGGGGTACAGAGAACTGTAGGGGCACACAGACCTTGAGGAACCCACAAAGCACTGGTGGGGGCACACAGCACCAGAGGCCAGGTGGCGGACACACTCAGCACTGGAGGCCAGGTTCGGAGCACACCCAGCACTGGAGACTGGGTGCCGGTCACACAGTACCGGAGGCCGGGCACCTGGCACACAGTACCCGAGGTTTGGTGCCGGGCACACAGCTCCAAAGGGCAAGCACTGGGCACACAGCTCTGGATGGCGGACACTGGGCACACAGTACCGGAGGGTGGGAGCCGAGCACAAAGCTCTGGAGGGTGGGTACACAGCACTGGAGCCTGTGAAGCTGCTGTGGGACAGAAGCGCAGAGCGAGAAACCCACCCATACAGTAAGTTCTGAGCACACTGGTACTGGCCAGCCTGAGAGCCCATTGGCACGTGAAAGCAGAGCATGTGGAGATTTAAATGGCCGACGATCAACAATAGCCTGAGTGCTGTTGCCCTGGAATTTTAAGGTTAGAGTCTTACTGATTAATTGAGTCTGTGGACAGGAGTCTTTAACACAGGTGACAATTTAAGACAGCTGTCTTCAATGCAGGTAATTAGTTGATCAGGAGTGTCTAACTGATCTGTAGGAACAAGAACTCTTAATCGTTGGTAGGGGATCAAATACTTATTTCTCTCTGCAAAATGCAAATAAATGTATATAATTTATACAATGTGATTTTTTGGATTTTATTTTTGAATTAAATTAACCTACCCTTAAAAGTATAGACTGTTCATGTCTTTGTCAGTGGGCAAACTTACAAAATCAGCAAGGGATCAAATACTTATTTCCCCCACTGTAGAAGGAAGATTCCGATACACCTTGTATTAGTTGTAAAGGAGGGACTCTGTATTCTGTTAAAATTGTTAGGTAATGGGACTCCTTGACTCATAAAGTGTTACGGTTGCTGCGAGCACTGGAGACTATGTCCAGATTTCTTGCTACTGCACATGTGCGAGCGCTGGAGACTAAGTCCAGATTTCTTGCTACTGCACATGTGCGAGCGCCGGAGACTAAGTCCTATCTTGGAGCCATTGCACATGTGCGGGTGACATCATCGCTGACACGAGGTCACATGTCTCTGACACCTTCTATGCCGATTGGGCGCTGGTTATGTGCTTGTGACGCCTTGCTCGGTGATAGGCCAGCATGACGTCACTCCTGTCGTTCTGGCAGCGGATTGGCTCTGGTGTCCTCCATCTTGGATGAGGCACAGAGTCTATATAAGACCCTGACACACGCCGCATGGTGCTCAGTCCTCTTGGTTCTTGCATAAGAGTAGACGCTCTGTGCGCGTTCCTCTAGGCATTCCTCTGTCTATGCTAGGTGAGCGCTACCGGCAGGGTAGCGTTCTTATACCTTACAGCTTCGGCTGCTGTCCGTATCCTTACCTCTTAGGGGAGCGGACATAGGCAGGTGCCTGAGGCACATGGTCTGGCTGGGCCTTGTGATTCGACTCGTAGGTGGACGTTGCCGCTAGGGTAACGTTCCTTATACTGCGTCTGGCAGTTGTTCGTATCCTCGCACACTAGGGGAGCGAACAGAGGTAGGAGCTTTGTGCGGCTTACGCTGCTGTTCGTCTCTTTTGCACCACTAGAAGAGCGGACCTAGGCAGGTGCCATATCTAGTGGTTCGTATCCTCGCACACTAGTGGAGCGAACGCAGGTAGGAGCTTTGTGCGGCTTACGCTGCTGTTCGTCTCTTTTGCACCACTAGAAGAGCGGACCTAGGTAGGTGCCATTTCGCACACATTGCCTTTGTCTCTGTGATTATTAACAGAGATCATTCTACACACCCTCCAAGTAAGGGAGGAATTGCTTTACTTACTTATTATATCCTTCTGTGAGTTAACAGAGGTATTGCACTCTGCCATAGTCTGCAGCAAAGTCTTTGCACGGTGGACCCTGACTGTCTGATACTCCTTTTAGGTTATTATCAGACAGCCCCCCGTAACATAAAGGCTATGCTCTAAGTGCAAGGGCTGCCAAAAAGTAGAAGGAGGGACTGCAAGATAGTCTGCAAGAGATGTACAAGATAGCCTCTAATTAAATTCTGGTAAAATATTACAAAGAATCTGACTCCAAAACTGGCAAAGGATATGCACTCAGTGCAAGACCAACCTAGAATTCCAAGGAGACATTGTAATACACATAGCAAGACACAGAGACGAAAGCCTCTGCAGACATTCTTGTCACTTCTAAAAAGAATCAGACTCCTCCTCCTATGCACTCATTGCAAGTCCTATCTAGAATTCCAAGGAGGGACTTCACACTAGAGTTAAGCCACCCCCCTAGCGTTCGAGTTCGGTTCGGTTCGTCGAACGGGGGCTCCTTCGAACCCCATTGAAAACAATTGCAGGCAAACACAAACACATAAAAACACATTATACATATACTGTACACATACAGTTAATAAACATTGCCATTACACTTACAGGTCCCCGCGACGCGTCCTGCACTCTGTCTCCCGCCGCTTTTCCTTCCGATCATCGCTGCATCCTCCCGGTAACCAGCACTGATGATAGGACCTTCCGTGATGTCAAAATAGCATGTGACCAGTCACGTGTGTATTATCTCATTGGCTACAGACTGGTCACATGGCTAGAGGTCATGCTAGGTCCTGTCAGTGCAGCTCTCCAGTACGCGGTGCTCGTTTGAGCATCTCCGTGTACCGGCAAGATGCTTGAGCACATGCTTGGCTCCTCGTTCTTGCATGTCGGCGCTCTTTACAGAGTCAGCCCACATGCAATAACTGGATGCCACAGCCGGTGAATAACGGAGATCACCATTGCTATAGTAATGCACCTGTCAGCGGTGACATCACTGCTTACAGCCCGCAGCCTCTGCTCACTCACTGAGTAATTAGGCGGCACGGGAGCAGCAGCGTATTCCTCCCGTGCAGTGCTGTCTGATGTAGCAGAGCTGAATGGATTGAAGGACAAAGAAAACAGAAGACCAGGATCGTGGTGGGGTGAGAGGGAGTAATAAACATGGAGTCTCTAAGGGCTAAGTGTGTCTGTGTATTTATTTTTATTTTAAAGTATTTTTTTCTCTGTGTGGTGTCTTTTTTTAACCCTTTATTGGAGATTCTTAATGACCGGGTCAAACTTGCCTGACATTAAGAATCTCTGGCTTAATACTAGCTAGTAAAACAAAGCTAGTATTAACTCATTATTACCCAGCAAGCCACCCGGCTTCAGGGCTGCTGGAGGAGTTGCATACAGCGCCAGATGATGGCGCTTCTATGAAAGCGCCATTTTCTGGGGCGGCTGCGGACTGCAATTCGCAGCAGAGGGGCCCAGAAAGCTCAGGCTAACCTGTGCTGCGCATTCCAATCCCCAGCTGCCTAGTTGTATCTGGCTAGATACAAAAATGGGGTGAAGCCCATGTCATTTTTTTTTAATCATTTCATGAAATTCATGAAATAATTAAAAAAAGGGCTTCCCTATATTTTTAGTTCCCAGACGGGTACAAATAGGCAGTTGGGGGTTGTGGGCAGCCGTACCTGCCTGCTGTACCTGGCTAGAATACAAAAATATGGCAAAGCCCACGTCATTTTGTTGGTGGGCAAAAAACTCTTGCATACAGTCCTGGATGGAGTATGCTGAGCCTTGAAGTTCTGCAGCTGCTGTCTGCTCTCCTGCATACACTAGTGAATGGAGCATGCTGAGCCCTGAACCTTCTTTTGAGGTCCACACTGTCAGGCTTTACAGACCCTTCTCCCTGCAAGTAGCAGTTGTGTATCGCCCTCCAGGCCCAACCAGTCAGTTCTTGGATCATTTCGCCACCTGGCTTCCACATTTCCTAGCCTGTGACCTCCCCACTCTTGTCATGGGGGACTTTAACATTCCTATTGATGATCCCCTCTCCCCAGCTGCCACTCATCTTTTATCTCTAACCTCCTCTCTTGGCCTTTCACAACTAACTAACTCTCCTACACATGAAGGTGGGAATATGCTGGACCTAGTCTTCTTCCGTCTCTGCTCAGTGCATGATTTCACTAACTCCCCTCTCCCACTCTCTGACCACAACCTTCTTTCATTCTTGGTCAAGAGCTGTTAACCCACTCAGGACAGCCCCATTTACCTCCCATATAGGAATATACATGCCATTAACAACCAGGAATTTCTGAAGAAGTTGCAGTCATCACTGGCCCCAATATCCTCCCTCTCATGTCCTGACTCTGCTGTAAAACATTATAATGACACCCTACAGAGCGTCCTAGATGAAGCTGCCCCTGCTACACACAGAGCAACTCGGTGCAGATGGCAGCAGCCCTGGCACACGTTGCAAACACGCTTTCTCCAGCGGTGTTCCAGGTGCGCTGAACGTCTGTGGAGAAAATCCAATCTAGCCGAAGATTTCATCCATTATAAGTTTATGCTCAAAACATACAATGCTGCCCTTCACCTCTCCAAACAAGCATACTTTAACACCCTCATCAACTCTCTAGCCAACAATCCTAAACGACTCTTTGATACTTTCCATTCCCTCCTAGGACCAAGAGTTCTGGCCCCAACCAACAACCTCAGCACAGATGACCTGGGCAATTATTTTAAAGAAAAAATTGACCATATACGCCAGGAAATTTCCTCCCAGCCTCATAACACCACACATTGTCTGCCCTCCTACACTTCATCTAGCTCACTTTCACTCTTTGATCCAGTCACAGAAGAAGTCACCAGACTCCTCGCATCTTCTCGCCCTACTACCTGCACCAGTGACCCTATTCCCTCACATCTCCTTAAATCTGTCACCCCAGCTGTCACCACTCACCTAACTAAAATATTCAATCTTTCTCTCTCCTCTGGTGTCTTTCCCTCCTCCTTCAAACATGCCAGCATACACCCATTACTTAAAAAACCATCCCTGGACCAAAATTGTGCCGCTAACTACAGACCTGTCTCTAATCTCCCATTCATCTCCAAACTCCTGGAACGTCTGGTCCACTCCCATTTAATCCGCTATCTGTCAAATAATTCTCTCCTTGACCCTCTACAATCCGGTTTCCGCTCCTTACATTCTACTGAAACTGCTCTTACTAAAGTCTCTAATGATTTACTAACAGCTAAATCTAATGGTCACTACTCCCTGCTGATACTCCTGGATCTCTCTGCTGCATTCGATACTGTGGATCACCAGCTCCTACTCACTATGCTCCACTCTATCGGGCTCAAGGACACCGTTCTTTCCTGGTTCTCCTCTTACCTCTCTGACCTCTCATTCACTGTATCCTTTGCCGGCTCCTCTTCCTCTCCTCTTCCCCTTACAGTCGGGGTTCCTCAGGGTTCAGTCCTAGGCCCCCTCCTGTTCTCTCTATACACAGCCCCTATTGGACAAACAATCAGCAGATTTGGTTTCCAGTACCATCTCTATGCTGATGACACCCAACTGTACACATCTTCTCCTGACATCACCCCTGCACTATTACAAAATATTACCGATTGTCTGTCCGCTGTCTCCAACATCATGTCCTCCCTCTATCTAAAACTGAACCTGTCAAAAACTGAACTTCTCCTGTGTCCTCCCTCTCCTAACCTTCCGAAACCCAATATTACCATTTCTGTGTGTGGCTCTACCATTACGCCCCAGCAGCACGCCCGCTGTCTTGGGGTTATATTTGACTCCGATCTTTCCTTCACTCCCCACATTCGTTCACTTGCTCGTTCTTGTCACTTCCACCTCAAAAACATCTCAAGAATTCGACCTTTTCTTACCGTTGACTCTGCAAAAACTCTTACTGTTGCTCTCATTCATTCTCGCCTGGATTATTGTAACTCTTTACTAATTGGTCTCCCTATTACTAAACTCTCCCCTCTCCAATCCATTCTCAATTCCGCAGCCAGAATCATTTTCCTCTGCAACCGCTTCACTGATGCGTCTGCTCTTTGCCAGTCATTGCACTGGTTGCCTATCCGTTACAGAATCCAATATAAACTTATCACTCTCACTTACAAAGCTCTCCACAGTTCTGCACCACCCTACATCTCCTCCCTCATCTCTGTCTATTTCCCCACCCGTGCCCTCCGCTCTGCTAATGACTTAAGACTGACATCCTCAACAATTCGAATCTCCCACTCCCGTCTTCAAGATTTCTCACGAGCTGCGCCTATGCTCTGGAACACAATACCAAGAGAAATCTGATTAATTCCCAATATCCACACCTTTAAGCGGGCCCTAAAAATGCATTTCTTTAGACTAGCCTATCACCTCACTTCCCTTATCTAATCTAGTCCCTTTCTGCCCTTCAAAAAATTTATTTCCAGTTCTCGTCCCCTGTACCTGTATAAATTCTCACCGACGGGTTCATGCAGCTGCTTTTGAATACCCTATTAAATCGATGGCTGGACCATATATGACAAGCTTTTCTCCCCCCCATTCACCTTTTGTGTCTCCTATATTTCCTCATAGACTGTAAGCTTAGGAGCAGGGCCCTCACTCCTCCTGGTATCTTAATTTTGTTATTTTGCATTGTCTCCTATTGTCTGTACATGTCCCCTCTTAATTGTAAAGCGCTGCAGAATATGTTGGCACTATAGAAATAAAACTTATTATTATTATTATTATTGTAGTTTTGCTCCCCCTGTCTCTCCCTCCAGCATACAGTCCTGGATGGAGGATGCTGAGCCTTGTAGTTTTGCAGCTGCTGTCTGCTCTCCTCCATACAGACAGACAGCAGACAGCAGCTGCAGAACTACAGGGCTCAGCATACTTCATCCAGGACTTTATGCAGGAGTTTTTCACCCCCCCCCCCCCAAAAAAATTACATGGGCTTCGCCATGTTTTTGTATGCTAGTCAGGTACAGCAGACAGCTACGGGCTGCCCCCAACCCTTAGCTGCCTATTTGTACCCGGCTGGGAACCAAAAATATAGGGAAGCCCTTTTTTTTTAATTATTTCATGAATGTCATGAAATAATTAAAAGAAAAAAGACATCGGCTTTGCCCAATTTTTGTGTCCAGCCAGGTACAGCTAGGCAGCTGGGGATTGGAATCCGTAGCGCAGGGTGCCCAAACTTTCTGAGCACCCCTCCTGCGAATTACAGTCTGCAGCCGCCCCAAAAATGGTGCTTTCATAGAAGCGCCATCTTCTGGCGCTGTATCCAACTCTTCCAGCTGCCTTGGTGATGGAGAGAGAGAGGAGAGAGAGGAGAGAGCAATGCAGCCTCATTCCGTTAACTGTTCAAATTTTAGAGGTGTGTCCCGCGGCTCACAGATGATGTCCGGCTCCTCCCCTCAGTGCATAATTAAATTAAAATATAATTATAAATAAATAATAATTCTAATTTAAAATGAAAGATAAAATAAATTCTTTACCGGGATGGCCGGGACTCGAACTCGTGAACTAATTCTCCTTAGGCAGTAGCTCTATCCATTGAGCCACTGCCTCTAATGGAAAGCATAGGAAGATTTGGTAATCTTGACCTCTACATTGCAGCAGAGAATCCAAAAGCAGATTGTTCAGCTGCAAGGATGGATGGGCAGATGTGCGGATGGACGGATGGGCGGGCGGATGGATGGGCAGATGGATGGATGGGCGGATGGATGGATGGGCAAACACCAGCACTACCGCACTCATCACCGCACACAAGCAGGCACTACGGCACTCATCATCCTCGCAAACACGGAGGCACTACAACCCCCATCATCACCGCACACGCAGGCACTACAATCCCCATCATCATCGCGCACACAGGCACTACAACCCCCATCATCCTCGCACACACAGGCATTACCTCAGTGACGTCCCCGCTGACAGCGTGGCTCACTTCATTGCTCCGTGGATCTGAAACAGAGTGCTCATGTTCTACGACGCTCTTGTCAGCTTCATGTAGCAGAGCTGGATGCGTTGCGGGACCTCTGTGGATTACGCCGGACCTGGAGGGGTATTTGGGAATTTTAATAAAATGGTGAAAGAGGGTTTTTTTGTCTTTTTTTCCAAATAAAGGATTTTTCGTTGTGTGTGTTTATTTACTTTCACTTAAAGGTTAATCATGGAAGGTATCTCGAGGAGATGCCTGTCATGATTAACCCCGTTATTACCCCGATTGCCACCGCACCAGGGCAATTCGGGATGAGCCGGGTAGAGTCCCGGGACTGTCGCATCTAATGGATGCGGCAATTCTGGGCGGCTTCTGGGTGATATTGTTAGGGTGGTGGGCTCCCCATAACGTGGAGCTCTCCATCCTGACAAAACCAGCCTCCAGCCATGTAGCCTTATCCTGGCTGGTATCAAAATTGGGGGGAACCGCATTTTTTTTTAATTATTTATTTTTCTATTTTACTGCACGATATAGACCCGCCCGCCGGCGGCTGTGATTGGTTGCAGTGAGATAGCTGTCACTCATCATGCGGGCGTGTCTGACTGCAACCAATCATGGGCGCCGGTGGGCGGGGAAGGCAGGGAATACCTGATTGAATAATGAAGCGGCAGCCATTTTCAAAAGAGGAAAAGCCGCCGGAGCTTTATGACAGCCGTGCAGCGTCATGCCCGTGATCGGTGAGTAGGAAAGAAAGAGGGATTGTGCTGGGGATGCAGGACGCATGTAGATACGCAATGTGCGCACATAGCCTTACTGTGAAAAGCAACACTTTTGGTGATCGAACCGTTATCGAATAGTAGAGACAAAGAGAAAAACTTTCAGCTCACCCATTCCATGTGCTCAAATTTCGTTCTGCTGCTCGGGCTGCAGGTGCTGCTACCTGTGTATAATGAAGAAAGAAGAGTTCTGCCCAGCGCAAGAAGGAGAGGTATGCCAGTAAATTTCCAGATGCTTTATTCTGCTTGGTTTCCAGTAAAAACGATCATATAAACATATGAACAGTTAAGACAATGTCCTCCATGGATACTGACACAACAGCGACGCGTTTCGGCTACAGGAGTGTAGCCTTTGTCAAGTGGCTTTACTATGTAAACTGAGTCCTCTTTATACCCATACATGAAAAAGTCCTCTAAAACAAACAGGTGTAGATTCTTGCGGAGATCCTCAGAATTAACTCTTGATCCACTGGCTTCAAATATATCACAGCACATTGCAGGTACATGGGTTAACAGACAATATGAAGAAAACAAACGATATGCACATTATATGACATTACTTCCATATCAAAATACATTGCTTGTAAATTACATGATAATATTCATACAATAAAAATTATTACATGAAAAGTACATGAATGTATGACAAACATAGTGATATGAATCTTTGCCCAGAGGAGTGTATCACCGTACAAATGCATTGTTATAATTGCCCTACTTCTTAGGAGTGATGCAATAGCTTATGTAGCAAGTACCCAATGATCAGTGCACATATACAATTTAATCCAGAGAAAAAGGAAAAAAAAAAAAAAAAAAAGGGGGTTTTGGTGTGTTTATATACCTTATCTGTATCACCAGAGCAAGAACTATAGTTGCATAAAAAAATTTTTTCTTATCAACAAACACTACTTGAGTGCTACATTATAATGCTCCCATGATGGAAGTGACCTAGAAAATACATATGCAAATACATAACAATCAGAGTGATGTGAACTGGTACCAAAGGGAGTATGCCACAATAAGCATACGTTGTGTTAATTGCCCTGTTAACAGATATGATTGGATGACATATATAGTAAATATCTCATACCCAACATTCAATGCACTAGTGAGGGAAAAAAAAAAAAAAAAAAAAAAGGGGGGGGGGGGGGGAGAAGTATTGGTGGGTATATACCTTTTCTGTATCTCCAATGCAAGAACTACAATTGCATAACAATTCTCCCGTATCCAAAAACACTACTTGAATGCTATATCATAAAGCTCCCATAATGGAAGTGACCTAAAAAGTATATGCAAATGCATAACAATCAAAGTAATGTGAACTATTATCAAAGAGAGTGTATCACAAAATGCATACGTTATGTTGATTGCCCTGTTAACAGATATGACATGATAACATATATAGTAAATATCTCACACCCAGCAGTCAATGCAGGAAAAAAAAAAAAAAAATTTTTTTCTTCCTTTTTTCAATGTCAATCAATTGTATTGCAAAATCAGATCTTTGCGTATATTCAAACCATTTGGCTGCCTAGTTCCTAATTTAAAAATCCAAAAGGACTCACGATTTAAGATTTTACGTCTATAGCATCCCCCTCTGATAGGTTTCTGAACCCTTTCTATGCCACAAAAGCTAAAGCTACTGTTATCACCTCCGTGTACTTCAGAAAAGTGTTTTGATACCATTGACGTACCAATTTTATTTGTTCCCGAGGCATCAGATAAGTGTCTTCTTATTCGTTTCTTGAGGGGACCAATGGTGCACCCTACATATTGAATTCGACATAGGGTGCATGTTATTAAATAAATTACTCCAGTGGTATTACAGTTGATGAATCTATTAATGTCATAAGTATGACCATTAGCTATAGATGTAAATGTATTCGTTCTATCAGCATGGGAACAAGAAATACAAATATTGTGATGACATTTAAAAAAACCCTTAAGGTCCAACCACGTAGAGCCCTTTTGCGGGGGAGATTTTAAAAAACTAGGGGACACTATATTACCAATTGTGGTAATATAATCGAATAGTAACTCGATATGCCGAGCTTTAAGCAAATTATTCGAGTTCGTCAAATGACTCGAACGCCGCCCAAAATCACTTGAATTTGAAATTGGCGAGCCATTTGACTCGAACATCGCTCCACTCTACTTCACACGCATCAAGAGATGGAGAGAAGGGCCTTTTTAAAATTATTTATTTAAATAATTATAAAAATACACATAGGGTCCCTCATATTTTGATACACAGCCAAGCTAAAGCACACAGCTGTCTGCTTTATCTGCACTGCATATCAAAATAAGGGTGAACCTAAGCCATTTTTCCCAATTAATTATTTATTTTTAAAATCCACTCTGAGACCCAGACAGCTAGTGTGAGGGCAACCAATCACAGACACCAGCAAGCCGGCTGTCTGACTGCAATCAATCACAGACGCTGTCAGAGAGGGTGGCTGAGAGAAGCAGTGAATATGCCTTGGATTTAAAAACTGGACCCAAAAGCAGTGCGACAGCTGCACGGAGATTCGGTAAGTATAACTGTCCTGCTTTAATCCCCATTTTGTTTCCTTTTTTTTTATTCTCATCCAGGTGGCCGAGGCTGAACAGTACGGCTGTGTGCCCACGGGACAACGTACCCGTGGATTTTGTCGCGGATAACAAGCAGATTTATCTGGATTTTCAAGATAAATCCGCAGGTTTTACACAAGTACAGACACTCCCCATGTTATCCTATGGGATTTGGGGAGTGCTGTATCAATGTTGTGGTACGTGCGACTGTTGAATATGCTACGGATGTTCCGCAGCCGCACGTAACTGCATGTCAATTATTCATAAATACCTGCGGATGTCCCGCCTTTCCACTATGGAGATAGAGGGCGGGATGTCCGCATGTATTTCCGCACTTGTCACAGGTTTACTGCAACAAAAATGCTCGAATCCCGCAGCAATGGATAGCTGTAGATTCCAGGGAGCAGCTGCGGGAAACCTGCGGACAAACCTTCGGCAAAGTCCGCGGGTACATAGTCTTACACAGAGTTCCCTGACAAGTCCATGTTCGGGGTCCGTGCACAGACACTAGGTGTCTTGTACAGACCTCAAACTTTACAGTTCAGTTTGCCCATCACAAATCTTTGGCACTTCGATCTGTAAAATCATTTGTAAAATGTGCCTAATGAAGGGGCCTGTGCTCTGTTAACTTGCTAATATAACATTTCTGGTTAGCCAATACAGATATCACTAAGATAAGAGTTTTTGTTTACTTTTTGCTCAAAAGTATTTAGCATCACATGAATATAAAAGATTTTTTTTTTTATAAAATATCCATTACTGTTACATATATAACAGGGTTCTTATGTGCAAAGAGGATAATCAGGGCACTGTTCCACACCATGTATCAACATATAAATCGTCCTATTCCAGGCTGAAAAAACTCATACTCTGCGGTGCCATTGATGTAGCAGAGTTTGTAAACATCAGAGTAGTTGAGGAAAAAATCATCAGGCACTCACCAGAGTTTGCTTGTGCAGGTTTCCGATTTATTCGTACAGGTTACATGTGCATGGGGGTGGTGGGGAGGGAGAGGACGCTAAACAGGTCCACCGATGATGGCCGTTTCACACCTGTATGGTGCTTCAGCTGAATTGGGGAGGGGTCTTACCTCCCTTGTGACTCCGGACGGTGATGGACCAGGACCTGGACCAAGGAACCAGCAGCAGCATGGCGGACCTCCAGGAATTGAACCGGATGATCAGAGCGGCGATGGCGGTGCATGGGACACAGGCAGTGCAGTCCCACGTCAGGGCTGCCTGGGTTTCCCCATCGGCACCTGCCCCTTGCCCCCCCCCCCAGCCGCGGGTGGCATTCCAGGCCCCCCATCAGGTACTCTCCAGGTGCAGGGGGGCAAGGAGGCCCCCTCAGGACCCTCAACGGCGGGGCAGGCAGCGGCAGCTCCCATCGTCTGCCCCGGCCGCCGGGAGGAATCTCCGGCGAGGCCGCGGCGGCCGAGAAAGGGGCATGGCCAGCCCGGGGCCTTCTTCCGGTGTCGGGCCCCGGGCTGGAGTACGGAGCCCAGCGGTGTCTCCCGGCCGGGAGCGAGCCCGGCGACGGACTGAGGCCAGCGGCGGCCTGGATGGAGGTGGGTCCGGCCTGGGGCCTACTTCCGGTCCCAGGCCTCAGACTCAATTTAGCAGGCAAGCGGCAGCCCGGGATCCGGGGCGTGCCCAGTGTGGAATGGAGGCACGGAGAGGGGGCGTGTCCAGACCGGGGCCTGATCTGGATGACGGGCCCCCGGCGGTAGGGCACGTCTCGGCGGCGGCTTCCGCACGGGAACGTGCCCGGCTATTGAAGGAGGCCAGCAATATCCCCCGTGGACGGTGGGGGGCCCGGGCGCAGGCAGTCAGCAGGGAAACCGGTGTGGGCAGGCCCCACCAGGATACCCGTGAGGCTGCAGAGAGCAGGAGGGACGGCGGGAGCCCTGCGGTGACTGCCAGGTCCCTCAGGTCATCAGCACTGCGCCCATAGAACAAAATAGGGACGGCACCACCATTAAATATATATAGGTAATGGAAGTGTGCTTCAACCCATAAATAGAATCTGGAACACAACACATGGGAAAGAGTGAGCACAACTACACCAAACATATACTGGAAAATCCAGGATAATGGAATCAAGCAAGAGGAGTCCCTTGTTGCATGCAAAAAGTGTGAAAAAGTTTATTAATAACACAGAGAAATATTGTTAAGACCATTTAAAAATGGGAAAGATCAAAAGAATGATCTACCCATGAGCAAATTGGCACATCACCAACCAAAACCTCATGAATTAATATAAAGCATACAAGCTCAAAATAGCAGTACCAAAGGACAGTATACAGCAGTACATAGTCACCAATTGTAGGATTCACATAAATATGGTACAGATCAAAGAGAGCTAATACAATACCAGGTAAGTAAATAGTGAGGGAGGTGGTATGGGTGCGCCTGCGCCACGCGTTACGCCACCATATGTGGCTTCATCAGGGGTAAGTTGAGGAGTGACCAGAGCCTAAATATATATATACAAAAGGACCATTAATAATTACTAACCGGTGGGTTGAATAAACCACTCACCAAGCAGGTGAGGAGGGCAGAATCCTCTGTAATCTCCCTGTAAACTGGAACCAGGCTGTCGGCGTGCGTTCCACAGTGGAATGCAGCACCATGTGATCCGGTCATGTGACCGGAGTGACGTCAAGCCCCGCCCCTCAACTCCTATGGAGTAGGGAAGCAGTTATCAGTGTCATTCAGAGTCTGGTATCACTAAGGGTACCTTCACACTTAGCGATGCAGCAGCGATCCGACCAGCGATCTGACCTGGTCAGGATCGCTGCTGCATCGCTACATGGTCGCTGGTGAGCTGTCAAACAGGCAGATCTCACCAGCGACCAGTGAACAGCCCCCAGCCAGCAGCGACGTGCAAGCGACGCTGCGCTTGCACGGAGCCGCGGTCTGGAAGCTGCGGACACTGGTAACTAAGGTAAACATCGGGTATGGTTACCCGATGTTTACATTAGTTACCAGCGCACACCACTTAGCTGTGTGTGCAGGGAGCAGGGAGCGCTGGCTCCTTGCTCTCCTAGCTGCTGTACACATCGGGTTAATTAACCCGATGTGTACAGCAGCTACATGTGCAGAGAGCCGGAGCCGGCAGCACAGGCAGCGTGAGAGCTGCAGAGGCTGGTAACTAAGGTAAATATCGGGTAACCACCTTGGTTACCCGATGTTTATCTTGGTTACAAGCTTACCTCAGCTGTCAGATGCCGGCTCCTGCTCCCTGCTCGCTTCATTGGTCGCTCTCTCGCTGTCACACACAGCGATCTGTGTGTCACAGCGGGAGAGCGCCTTTGAAGAAAACGAACCAGGGCTGTGTGTAACGAGCAGCGATCTCGCAGCAGGGGCCAGATCGCTGCTCAGTGTCACACACAGCGAGATCGCTAATGAGGTCACTGCTGCGTCACAAAAAGCGTGACTCAGCAGCGATCTCGGCAGTGAGCTCGCTGTGTGTGAAGCACCCCTAAGGATACCACAGATAAGACCCTGAACAGCAGATGTGCACATCTATTGGTTCCATAGTAATGTAATCCTTTTAGTGTAAAACAGGAAACTGGTCACCCCAGTGTGTGCTGAAACAAAAGAACGACTTAATATTTTCTCTGCAAGGACAATACACGTTTAGATACAATATAATGCACAGGTGCAAAGCAACAGGAATAAGCAAACAAACAGGTATACAAATGGAGCAAAGAATGGGTTAATTGCAGACACAGTAAAGCATCCTTGAGAAAGTTTATATGGAATTCTCATGTTTATAGTGGAACAAAGAGGGGAAGGTAAGGGGAGCCCAATCAAAATGCAGGATAAGAGTGTCTATTTTTTATAGTACCCAGTAAATAAAAGATTCTCATTAATGCCATTGGGCATAACTGTATCAAGCTGGAAAATCCACCAGGATTCAGTTCTCAGGAGTGCCGGAGTGGGATTACCACCTCGTATATTGCTCAAAACTTTATCCAAGCCAACCACGGTTGTATTTCCAATTCTGCTCCCATGGTGTCTAAGATAGTGCTGTGCCACTGTAGAGATCGTTCGTCCCTGTTTAAGATGTTTAGAAGCCAACGCAATGTCCGAGAAGTGTTTTTGAATACGATGTCGCAGCTCCTGCGAAGTCTGTCCGACGTAAATAAGTTGGCAAGGGCAGGTGAGAGCGTAAACAACGTTCTGGGACCTACAGTTCACATAATGTCGTAATAGGTACGACCTCTGGGTGCGATGGTTACTAAAATTGGATACAGGAGACATGAATTGGCAAATAGAGCACTGTCCACATGGGAAAGATCCCTTCAAAATGGTTCCTCTCCCAATACGGGTAGTAGGTCGTGTGAAGTGGCTCCTACAAAGGTGGTCCCTCAGATTTGCTGATCTCCTTGCTGTAAGGAGTGGTCTGGAAGAGATAAAATTTTTTAGGTTGGAATCAGACAACAAGATGTTCCAATTTTTATTCAGGGTCTGATATATATCTGACCACTGACAAAAGTGGTTACCAACCGTGGAGAGTCATTTTTAGGCTTATGGTCCTTAGGTTTCAGCAAAGTATGGTGGTCCGTGTTGATGGCTTTCTGGTATGCTCGATGAATGATCTTCCGTGGATATCCTCTCGTTCTGAATCGTTTGGACAGATCCTGTGCCTGTACAAGAAAATCAGATTGTGCACTGCAATTTCTTCTTAAACGAAAAAATTGGCCCACCGGTATACCAACTTTAAGATGTTTAGGATGTGAGCTCTAATAATGCAAAAGACTATTAGTGGATGTGCACTTACGGTAAAGATTAGTTTCAATCTTTTTCCCTTTTATTGCCAATTTCAGGTCCAAAAAATCCATGTTGTCCGATGTAATTTTCGAAGTGAGCTTGATGTTCAGTTGATTACTATTCAAATTCGAGATGAATTCCAGGCAAAGGTCTCTAGGTCCTGTCCACAAAAACAAAATGTCATCGATATATCGAAACCACCCACAGACATAGTCACGACACCACGACGAGGGATACACGCACGTCTCCTCCCACCAACCCAAAAACAGGTTAGCGAAAGAAGGCGCACAGCGCGCCCCCATCGCGGTCCCAGACGTCTGCCTGTAGGTGGTCCGGTCGAAGACAAAGTAATTGTGTCGGAGGATAAAGGCCAGTAAATCCAAAACAAACATACCGTGAGCTGAGATATTGTCCTGGTCATCCTTGAGAAAGGTGGAAACGGCATGTAACCCTTCTTTATGTCCTATGCTCGTGTAGAGAGCCTCGACGTCTAGGGAAACAAGTAAGGTCTGTGGAGGTAATTCAAGACTATCCAAAATTTCCAGCAAGTGCATAGTATCCCGTACATAGGACTTTAAATTGGCCACAAGAGGTTGTAAGTTAAAGTCTATGTAGACACAGGCATGTTCACTTAGACCACCGATCCCTGCCACAATTGGCCTTCCGGGTGGATTTTGAATACATTTGTGCACCTTCGGAAGTAAATAAAACGTTGGCGTTACAGGATGAGTATTATATACAAAGTCTTGCTCCCTCTTACCTATAACATTCCGCGACAATGCGTCAGCAAGCAAGGCATCCAAGGTGGGGTCGGAAGGTAATACCGTGTAAAGAGATGTGTTAAGAAGCTGTCTTTTGGCTTCCTCCACGTAAAGATCCGTAGGCCAAAGGACTATGTTGCCGCCTTTGTCAGCTTCTTTGATGACAAAAGCTGTGTTGTTCTTAAGGGTGACAATAGCATCTCTCTCATCCTGGGTAAGGTTATCATGGGCAGCACCCCTGATCTTAAGTGTAAGTATATCCTGTACCATGGTGTTAAAAAATACGTTAATAGTTGGGCAAGTCCCAAAAGCCGGTGTTTTTTGAGATGGTCTGTATATGGTAAACGGCTTCCTACCTGAGGGATCCTCAATCTCCTGTAACAGATCAATCAGGTCCTCAAAAGCTCTTTGTTCCATTTCAGGTAAAGATTGTAAGGACGAAGGGTAGAGGTGGTAGTATTTGAACATGAGGCTTCTGCAGAAAAGATAAATATCCTTAATCAGGGTAAATTTATCTAATTTCTGTATTGGTGAGAAGGACAAACCACGTTTCAGGACAGTCTCCTCTGCAGGGGATAAAACATGATCAGACAGGTTGATTATTTGGAGTGTATTCTCACCAACTATCTCAGATTCTTGTTCTTGTAGCGAGTCTGCATGTATACATTCGGTGTCCGATTCCGTGGTATTCTTTTGTTGTTGGTTCCTCTTCCGGCCACCTCTTCTCCCCCTCCTTCTGCTTCGCTTGTGTCTGTAGATAAAAAATCAGTAGACGAGCCTTCGCCCGGATTAATTGAGTGGCTCTGTTTAGACACAGCGAACCGAGATCTTCTATTTCCTTGATGGCTCCACCTATAGGCATGGTTATCCTCAAAGTCTTTCTTGTCGCGAGCAAATTTTCTCTTTTTGCCGGCAATAATGTCCTTATCATACTTATCAATGTTTTCTTTCAATTTGACTAAAAATGGTTGTACCAATGTATTATTATCAAAGATGTTAATTTTAAGCTCAGTTGCCTTAATACTTTCTTTGCTCTGTACCAGCAAATTACGGTCATGTCCTATCAACAGTTCAAGCAATATGCCAGAGCACTGAATGAGACCCCCTTCCCAAAGACCTCTGAAGTGTTCATCCACCTCCCAGGAGGGAAATATCTGAACCCTCAGTCCACGGGGAATAATCTTCAATTTTAGATACTGTTCCAGGCTCTTGGTGTTCCACCATACACGGATATATCTTTTATGTAAATTCAAAAGTTCATCACATATAGCCTTAAAATCACCGTCTGCTGTGTCAGGAACCTGACAATCAAACACCGCTGCCACCTGATTGTTCCAAAACACCTCTCTTGCTTCCAAGTCATAAGCCATAGTAGGGCTCATGTAATCCAAATCAGACAGTTAAATCAGACTATGATAGTGTGCACAAGTCCCTAATGGTGAAAAACCATAGAACAAGGATCATAGAACAAAATAGGGACGGCACCACCATTAAATATATATAGGTAATGGAAGTGTGCTTCAACCCATAAATAGATAAATATAAATAAATCAGCACTGCGCCCGGCAGGAGCGGTCTCCCTCGGGCGGGGGATGACCCAGCGGGAGGCCCTGGTTGGAGCCCTCAGGTCAGGGGACGAATCAGAGGAGCAGATGGCGGAGGACATCGCAGTACCAATTTCCATTTCTGCGTCACGGTCGGGTGAGCTAGCCGTGAATTCGGCATTGCTTGCGGCGCGAGGTGCTGGTGTTGGGGAGGCGGCTGCGGGCACGGCAGCGCCAGAGGGTCAGCTTTGCTTAGTCAGTTTTGCAGGGTTTAGCGCGAGCGTCGGCGGCAGCAGCGGCCTGGACGTAGTCGGCGGCGGATGGTGCAGTGTCGGTCAGCAGCGAGAAGGTGCCGGTAGGGGCGGGTGCAGTTGGCGGAGTAGTGGAGCCCATGGGTGAAAAAGGGGTAGAAAAGGAGAAGGAAAAGGAGGATGAGGTGGTGCGGCTGGATGACAGGGCTAAGAGCGAGGTGTACGTGTGCTTTGGGGGACCGCTAGGGGCGCACCTCAAAAAGGTGAGGGAGAAAATTTGGAAAGGGGAGTATGTGGACATATTTTCCTTACTACCCCTGGAAAAATTTAACCTAGACAAGGTGAAGCTGAGTGATTCCAAGAAGGAAAAGGAGGAGGAAGAAAAGCGCCGTTATAGGCTCATTCCTCATTCCTTTTCCAATTGGTTGCAGGCGTTCGCAATTTTGGCAAGCGTGATAGGGGAAAAGGAGCCGGAGCACTGCTCGGCTTTGTTCGGTTATATGGATGCAATCGGGGAGGCGTATCGCACGTATGGGGGCTTGGCATGGTTGCGATATGATGAGCAGTTAAGGCAGAGGAAGGCGTTGCGGCCAGGCATGGGATCATAAGGACATTTCCTTATGGATGCGTTTAATGGCGGCCCCGAGCCAGCCCTTTCGTCGCGGCGCCGGGGGGAGCGGGAGCCGGACCCTCGGGTACCCAGAAAAAGGTATTTTGCTGGCAATTTAACGAAGGCCGGTGCAAATTTGGCGCAGCGTGTAGGTTCAAACATGAGTGCTTCGGCTGCGGGGGGGGGCATAGTTTGTCCAAATGTTTTAAGTAAGGGAAAAGTAAGGCCGGGGACGGGTCTGGTAAAAGGGAGGATGCCAGTGAAAATAGAGGCGATGGTGCTGTTTTTAAATAGGTATCCGGATGGGGCAGCGGCGTCGCTTTTGTGTATGGTTTTCAGATTCCATCAGCGGTTGAGTCATTGCCTCCGGTATGTCGTAATTTATGGTCGGCGAGGGACCACCCTATGGTGGTGGGTGAGAAGTTGGGTAAAGAGGTTGAGCTGGGCAGGATGGGGGGCCCATTTGAGAGCCCGCTGTGCAGTAATCTGGTGGTGTCCCCGCTGGGGGTGGCGCCAAAGAAGGAGACGAACAAATTTCGGCTCATTCATCATCTCTCATTTCCGGAAGGGTCGTCTGTGAATGATGGCATTGCGCCGGAATTGTCGGTAGTGTATTACGTCTCGTTTGATAAAGCGCTGGACTTGGTACGGGCGGTGGGACGTGGTGCATTGATGGCAAAGGCGGATGTAGAATCGGCGTTTTGTTTGTTGCCGGTGCATTCGGAGAGTCAGCACCTTCTGGGTTGCTGGGGGGGTGGGAAGTTTTATGTTGATCGTTTTTTGCCCATGGGTTGTTCGATTTCTTGTTCGTATTTTGAGGCGTTTAGTTCTTTTGTTGAGTGGGTGGTGCGGGACGTGTCCGGCTTGTCCTCCATTATGCACTATTTAGATGATTTTCTTTGTGTCGGTCCGGCAGGTTCCATGGTTTGCGCTGGTTTGTTGTTCACCTTACAGAGAGTGGCGGATCGTTTTGGGATCCCTTTGGCGCGAGAAAAATGGAGGGGCCGGCACGTTATGCGGTTTGTGGGGAATGAAATCGACTCTGTGGCTATGGAATGCAGGTTGCCGGAGGAAAAAAATTGTGGATTTGCGGAGAGCGGTAGCAGCAATGCTAGCAGCAAAAAAAGTGCGGCCTAAGGTGGTACAGTCTTTGCTCGGGAAGCTGAATTTTGCATGCAGCATTATGCTGATGGGGCGTGTGTTCGCCAGGAGGTTGGCGACAGCTATGGCAGGAGTACGGTCCTCGGCGCATTTTGTGCGGGTCACGCGGGAGATCAAGGAAGACTTGTTGGTTTGGGATGTCTTCTTGTGGCATTTTAACGGCTGAGCTTTGTGGCTGAAGAAGGTGGTGCCCAATGTATACGGATGTGGCCGGGTCGGCGGGTTTTGGCGCCATTTTTCAAGGCCATTGGTGCGTTGGGAGGTGGCCTGAGGACTGGCAGCAGGGTGGCCTGGTAAAAAATTTGGCTCTGCTGATGTTGTTTCCAATCGTGGTGGCGGTGGAGTTGTGGCGGTTGCAGTTTTCTGGACGTAAAGTGTGCTTTCATTGCGATAATTAGGCGGTCATGCATGCAATAAACAGTTTGTCAGCGAAGTCTGGGCCTGTAGTGGCATATTTGCGGCATTTGGTGCTCAAGTGTTTACTGTGGAATATTCATGTGTGAAGCGTGAGAGTAGAAAGAGACCGCACTCAATCCGCTGTGAAGGATTTCTTTATTCAAACACGTGCAGAGTGGAGGGCTGGAGACACACTGTGAGCTGGCCCTCAAGAATGGACGACAGCTGTTTCGCCCAAATTGGGCTTCCACAGGTCCACATGTGGAGCCACGGCTACACCCCTTTTAAAGGAGTGCTCACAGATTGCCCCAGACCACATAAAAACAAATAGGAGATTTGTGTATGCATATAAAATACATGTATCCATTTCCATGCATGAATTTACAACAAATTTTAAACATGTAAAAGAACACACTTGAATAAAATGAAGCAATGGGTGATAGACAGGCAGAACTGTCATAGGGACACGGATATCAAACATGTAAAAGAACACCTGAATAAAATGAAGCAAAGGGTGACAGACAGGCAGAACTATCATAGGAACACAGATAGATCCACACGATCGTTTAAACCTTGCGGGCCCTGTGCCCCATAATTAATAATTAACCTAGCCTCCTCTTGTAGCAACAATTTGTGCAGGTCGCCCCCCTTCAAAGGGAGGGAGACCTTTTTGAGGCCGGCAAAACGCAAAACGTCGGGGTCACCATCATGACAATCCTGGATATGGGAAATTAATCTGGGAGAACCTTTCCCTGATGTTATTGAACTATAATGTTCCCTGAATCGCACATATAAGCATCTTATAGTCTTGCCTATGTAGAACCTGCCACAAGGGCAGAGCACCACATAGACCACAAACTTAGTTTTACATGAGATGAATTGATGGACAGTGTGCAAGTGCGGGCCGACTTGTACGGAGCGACCTTTTAAATGCTGGCTGCAAAAACGACACTGACCACACCGGTAATTCCCTGGTGGGCAGCATTTGTCTAGCCAGGTTGTCGAATTGGTAAGTCTGTTCCTCACAAGTTTGTCCCGCAAATTGCCGCATCGTCTGAACGATACCAAAGGGTTGGACATTGTCCTATCAGATAAAGCCGGATCATTCTTCAAAATATGCCAATTTCTGCAAAGAGCAGTTCTAATGGCATGCTCCAGAGGTCCAAATTTAAAATTAAAGACAAACCTACCCAAATTGTCAACACATTTTCTGGTGCGGTTTTTACGGACAGACGTGGCGCCGTCTGATCTAGCTCTCTCACAGGCCGAATCAATCAGTTTTTTTGGGTAACCTCTTTGATGTAATCTAATCTTCAACTCCTGAGATTGTTGAAAAAAAGATTCCTCTGAACTGTTTGCTCTACGTACTCTCAGGAATTGACTGTAGGGCAAACCCGTCTTAATGTGGAGGGGGTGGGCACTTTGATAATGAAGAAGGGAGTTTGATGCCGTCGGCTTTCTGAACAACCTTGTACAAATATCGCCCTCCTTGATAGAAACCTCAATATCTAAAAAATTGAGAGTATCGCCACCATATGAGGAAGTAAAGGACATATTCATGGTGTTACAAGTGTTAAGATAGGACACGAAATCAGCAAAAAGGACCTCAGTGCCAGCCCACACTATGAATATGTCGTCCACATACCTCAAAAAATGGCGAATATATTTCAAAAAAGGGTTGGTGTCAGAAAAAACATATTTGCTTTCAAAGGAGCCCAAAAAAATATTGGCCATGGCACAAGAGACAGGGGTACCCATAGCGGTACCCCTGCACTGCAAGTACCAACGGTCCAAAAACATGAAAGCGTTTTTAGATAAAACGAAATCAAGGGCTTCCTCAATGAAACTGCAAAACAACGCATCTTTTCCAGTCTGCGCCACCAAATCCCTAACAGTCTGTATACCCAAATTCTGAGGAATGCGGGTATACAGACTCTCCACATCAATCGAGGTTAAAGCAAAGCCCTCCTGCCATGTCATACCCTTTAGCAGTGTTAAGAAATCACTGCTATCCTTGACATAAGAGGGGATATGACTCATAATTGGTCTTAACAGCCAGTCCAAATAGTGCGACAAAGGCTCAGTTAAAGAGCCGATGCCGGCCACTATTGGGCGACCAGGTGGATTATCCCTGCTCTTATGTATCTTTGGTATGCAATACCAGTGGCGCGTTGTAGGAAAAGGAGGAATTAGTTTTTCAGCCTGTGAGCGAGACAGAAAACCCAGCCCCACGTATTTGTCCAGCAACCGCACCAAAGATTTTTTAAAATCTTGAATAGGATTTGCAGAAAGAGGACAATAGGTAGATCTGTCCATTAGTTGTCTATTGCATTCCTGGATGTAATCATGTTTAGGAAGGAGGACAACGTTGCCCCCCTTATCGGCCTGGCGGAACACCGTGTCCTCCCAACCCTGCATGATACATATCGCGGCCTGTTCTTTTTGACTTAGATTCTGGATCGGCCTGGCGTACACCAATGACTCGACATCCTTCAAGACAGCTTCCTGATATAAATCAATCAAATTTCCAGGTACAGTAGGGGGACAAAAATCCGATTTTATCCCCTTAGTAAACCTTTCCAAACCTGGACTATTGCTGGAACCCACGATATCAGTTGAAACATTTGGCTCATTCAAGCTGAGCAACACCTCAGCGTCTTGAAGGATCCCAGAATCAAAAGCCCCTATCAGACCGGTCCGAGAATCAGGTATACTGCACGGAACATGTCCAGCAGGCGCTGTATGAGCTGTATTAGGCGCCGTTTGGAAATGTTTGTGCAAATGGATCTTTCTAATAGCCTTAAAAAGATCAATCTTGAACTCAGCAAAATCGAACTTTTCCGGAATGCAATATTTAAAACCTTTAATTAATACAGAGACCATATCTGGAGTAAGAGTATGAGATGTTAGATTGATGATCGCATCGGAAGGGGGACAAGAAGTAGATTGGAAACTTAATTCCTCCAAGTTACAGACTTCCTCTTGCGACCTCTGCCCCGTGTGCCTTTTCCTGCCCCCGTCGGATCCGTTTCCTAAAGGGGTGGTGGGTGCAGCACCATGGGGGTTAATACCAGAGGGGCCCGAGATCACGTCCTCAGATCCACTGGATTCCGAGTCCGTGGTCCAGTACCCCCTGTTAGAGCCAGCACTACCTCGTTTTTTTATGTGCGCTCTCTGTCTATAATTATGTGGCCCATCTTTTGTCCAACAAAAAATCTGTTTCTTTTCATAATCCTTCTTGTCCCTTAGGAACTTTTCCCTTTTTCTATGTTTTATTTCCGTCTGTACGGTCACCAAACGTTTATCCAGCCTCTGACTAAAGGTGTTCCAATCATCCGCTGACATCCGTCCTTGGGTGTCATGCTTCAACGTATCTAATTCAGCAACCAATGCAGCATAATTATCCTTGTTTTTATCTAATACTAAATGCAGTCATTTTTTAGAACACTCTAACTGAATGTTTTCCCACTGCACAGTAAACGTGGGATCCTCCTGGAAATGAGAAAGAGTCTTTATGACCCGGAGTCCACGTGGCACACGATCACAATCGACATATGACTGCAGGGATTGAACAGTCCAAAACAATCTAACTTCTTTTTCCGCCAAAGTCTGTATCTGGAATTCCAGAGTTTTAACACCCAAAACTTCAGTGTCTTTCTTAAAATTGCAATCTCCAAAGAAGGAGCCAGCATCAGCACGTCCAGCTAATAAGCCCGTGGTAGTGGACGGTACACCACCGCTGCTCTCCATATCCTCCATGTCACAGGTTAAATCACAGTGCGGTAATTGAAAAAACCGCAACAAACGCGGAACGTCCCGGTAATTCCCAGCGGTGTGCAACAGGGACTGGAAACAACAAGTAGTATAATAAAGCAGGAGAGAAGCAAAGTCCTGCACCACCGCAGATTACCTGCAATATCGCTTGCGGTACCGCCTGTGCCTGTGCTCGGGTGGAGAGCCTGGAGGGTCCGACAATCCAAAAGCGGGGTGCTGGTCATAAGACAAAGTCCATTGATGAAGCGTGAGAGTAGAAAGAGACCGCACTCAATCCGCTGTGAAGGATTTCTTTATTCAAACACGTGCAGAGTGGAGGGCTGGAGACACACTGTGAGCTGGCTCCTCAAGAATGGACGACAGCTGTTTCGCCCAAATTGGGCTTCCACAGGTCCACATGTGGAGCCACGGCTACACCCCTTTTAAAGGAGTGCTCACAGATTGCCCCAGACCACATAAAAACAAATAGGAGATTTGTGTATGCATATAAAATACATGTATCCATTTCCATGCATGAATTTACAACAAATTTTAAACATGTAAAAGAACACACTTGAATAAAATGAAACAATGGGTGATAGACAGGCAGAACTGTCATAGGGACACGGATATCAAACATGTAAAAGAACACACCTGAATAAAATGAAGCAAAGGGTGACAGACAGGCAGAACTATCATAGGAACACAGATAGATCCACACGATCGTTTAAACCTTGCGGGCCCTGTGCCCCATAATTAATAATTAACCTAGCCTCCTCTTGTAGCAACAATTTGTGCAGGTCGCCCCCCTTCAAAGGGAGGGAGACCTTTTTGAGGCCGGCAAAACGCAAAACGTCGGGGTCACCATCATGACAATCCTGGATATGGGAAATTAATCTGGGAGAACCTTTCCCTGATGTTATTGAACTATAATGTTCCCTGAATCGCACATATAAGCATCTTATAGTCTTGCCTATGTAGAACCTGCCACAAGGGCAGAGCACCACATAGACCACAAACTTAGTTTTACATGAGATGAATTGATGGACAGTGTGCAAGTGCGGGCCGACTTGTACGGAGCGACCTTTTAAATGCTGGCTGCAAAAACGACACTGACCACACCGGTAATTCCCTGGTGGGCAGCATTTGTCTAGCCAAGTTGTCGAATTGGTAAGTCTGTTCCTCACAAGTTTGTCCCGCAAATTGCCGCATCGTCTGAACGATACCAAAGGGTTGGACATTGTCCTGTCAGATAAAGCCGGATCATTCTTCAAAATATGCCAATTTCTGCAAATATTCATTTGCATATTCATGTGGTTGCAAAACATGTGCCGGGGGTTGACAACAGGGTGGCTGACGCTTTATCTTGTTTTCAGTTCTGCAGGTTTCGGGAATTGATGCCAGGGGCGGACGAGATCGGAGTGGTGTGTCCAGAGGACTTGTGGAGCCTAGTGAGGCAGTGATTGCGGGTTTGATTAGGAATTCAGTGACTGAGGTGACTTGGTGCCGTTATGCTAAAGTGTGGGTTGAGTGGCAGGCAGTGCTGGGAGCGATGTTTGGTAATGGACAGGTGGATTATTTGTTGGCGCTACTGGCATTGGTGAGTGAGGATTTTAGGGCCGGGAGGTCAGCATCGGCAGTGGCACTTAGGGTGGCGGCTGTGGCCTTTTGGTTAAAGGTTAGGGGTGAGCGAGACGTTTCGCGGGATTTCCATGTGCGGCAGACCTTGAAAGGTTTTCGTAAAGGAGTGAAGGATTGGGACACTAGGCGGCCCATTTCGTTTGACTTGTTACGGCGATTGGTGGATGGTTTGCGGGTAATTTGTGTCTCAGTTTATGAGAAGGTGCTTTTTGAAACTGCTTTTGTGTTAGCCTTTTTTGGGGGTTTTCGGATCGGGGAATTGGTGAGCCCCTCTAGGGATAGTGGGGGTGGTTTGCTGTCCGAGGATGTGGCAGTGGTGGCGCAGAGAGTGGAGTGTCGGCTTTAGCGGTCCAAAATGGACCAGATGAGTCGAGGCAGGTTGGTAGTGTTGTATGCCGTGCAAGGGGATGAGTTGTGCCCGATGCAGGTGGTGAGTAAATTTTGCGGTATGCAGGGCGGTCTTCCGGGCCCGCTGTTACGTCATGAGGATGAGGTTTGGTTGTCTTGTTACGAGTTTGTAGCAGTGCTGAGGAGTTGTTTCCGCTGGTTGGGGGAGCGCCCGGAGGATTACGGGTCCCATTCCTTCAGAATCGGGGCGGCTATGGAGGCTTCGCGTTGGGGCCTTGGAAATGACATGGTGAGACGAATTGATCGGTGGGAGTCTTCTCGTTTTCGGGGTTATGTGCGCCCACAGATGTTGTCTCATTGAGGCTCTGGTAGAGTTTGTTTGTTCTGCCATTGGGTTGTTGTTCCTTGGTGCAATTTGGAATGGTGGTGTTTTGTTTATTAAAGTTGTTTCTTTTATTGTAGGAGTATGCCTGATATGGATTCTGGGGAACTCTTTCGTTTTCTGGGGGGGCCCGTCAGGCCGACGCTCACCCGAATGGTCGGCAGTTGGGTGTGGACAGATCGCTGGCATTGGTCAAGTGGATCGGTGTGCGTGGCATGGAATGGAGCAGGGCCGTGCCGGAGTTTGAATATTATTGCAGGATGGACAGACCTGCAAACGTGTTAGTTTTGCACGTGGGGGGGAATGACCTGGGTTCGCGGGCATCGCGTGATTTGATCAGGGACATCAAGATGGATCTATTGCGTTTATGGACCAGGTATTCGTGTTTGATAGTGGTGTGGTCGGAAATTGTGGCCAGATTAGTGTGGAGGGGGGCTCGGTCAGTTGAGAAGCTTAATCGCGCCCCGGGCTCAAGTGAACAGGGTGGTTGTGCATTTCGTGCGAAGAAACGGTGGCATTGTGGTGCGGCATGTGGACTTGGAGTCGCCGAAGTGGCAGTTTAGGAGGGGTGATGGGGTTCAACTTAATGATATTGGTTCCGATTTATGGGCCTTGGGTTTGCGTGATGGTGTGGAGCAAGCCTTGGGTGTGTGGCGGGTCCAGGCCACGTAAGGTGTCAAGTGTCCAGTCCTGTGGCGGGGGTAAGTCTGGTCCAGAGGCGGTTGTAAGGGATTGGTAGCTGGACCGAGAGGCACTGTCTCGGTATGGTGTCTCCGGGTTCCGGGAAATTGCAGGCACGGGGTTCTGCAGTTTGGGGGGTATTAATCCGTGGGGTGATTAATACCTAATCTCTGGGTCGGAGTGTTGCGGCCAGGGATATTGGTGTAGGAAGTTGTTTCTGGACCGGGCCTACATAGAGTTATATGTACCATTTAATATTTATGTGTTACCTATTATTATTATTTGTTTGGGGTCGCCAGTTGGACGGCGCCCCCTTGTGTTAGAATGTTAATAATAGGTAATAAAGGCTGCTGTGGCCAATTTGTTTAACCAAGTCGCATGCAGTCAGTGTGTTATTTATTACTTTTAAGTTTGGGGGGAATAGTAAAACCATCACGACCGGAGAATCCATCCTCAGTGGTCATGAGTATTTGGTTGCAGAAATTTCTGCACCATGTCTACATCTCTTTGCAGGAAAAACACAGCACAAAACACGCGTTTTTGCATGTGTTTTTCAATAGGGAAAAATGCTGAAAGATTTGCTTGCAGTTTTATGACAAAACTATACTAAAAAAAGCATTAAAAAATACGATCGACATGCACAGTGAGCGCATAGCCTAACCGACATTTCAGCACTTGTAGTAAACAACTCTGTTATTGCAGATTTTTCTTTTTCAGTTACCCTCATACAACCCCTTGGTTCAGTCTCTGATATGTCAGTTTATGTCCATGTCCTCAGTCCATCTGTTACACTGTGACTCTCTAACACAATAATATTTCCCAGATTCTTCAGGTCTCACCCCAGTGAGTTTACAATAAACCTCTCCTTTACTTGTGTCCCTTGTTAGAGTCATACGTCCCTGGACAGACTGGGCATAAGCTTTGCCATCTTGATGGAGTATTCTTCCCAACCACTCCAGACCTTTCCCTTCAGGTTGTCTGATCCAGTGTACCCCATACATATTAGTGCTGTCAGTGAGGGCGGCACCGGTCACTTTACAGGTCAGGTCCAGAGTCTCTGATGGTCTCACAATCCCAGGACCAGACTCCATCATAGAGATTTGGGAAGTGACACCTGCAAATAATTTGCGAAGTATAAATTAAATGTTAGATCTCATAAATCTAATCAATCATTTCTGTATTGATTCAGACTCACAATGTAGAGACGATACAACGCAGAGGAACCACAGGAAACGCTTCATGTCGGGTCTGAGCAGTTAGTAAAGCTTGGTGTGTCTCTGATTCTCCAGTGGATATTTCCTGGTGTCTGTTCTCTATTTATATTCTAAATAATCTGAATATATTTACATACTTTCTGCATTAGTTTATTAACCAATGATGTTATTTGCTACCTTTATTGATCTGTGGGTCACATTCTTAGATTATGTAGGATTAATTTCTTAAATCTTAGCATTTATCCTACACTCCTCAACATTGAAATTGCAACATCAAGAAGGAAAATTAGTGGACTTATGGATATCATAGGATTAATAAACATGTAGAACCATTTCTCCAAATTGTCTCAGAAACTGAGCAGCCTCTGTGGCCTAAATGTACTACAATGGCATCTAATATCTCCGGACTTGTCTCCCATCAAGCCAATCTGAGGTGTAATCGGTTGCTATTTGCAAAGGGAGCTGCCAGCAGCGGAGTTTGATGACTTGTGTGCACAAAAGCATAGAGTGTGACAGAGCATTCTTCAGACAACAATTAATACCCTCATAAATAGCAGGCCAAGGTATGTAAGTGTATGGATTTATGCACAAGGTGCTCATACTCATTAATAAATAAATTGAGATGTTTTGAAAATGTAGGTTCCATTTTATTAGTTCCTTTATGACATTTGTATTACAAGGCCAGTCTCATTCATTTTGGTTATATTCACACTTACTTTTGTTTCAAAAACGCACCAGTTTTCCATTTCAGTCAGGAAAAATAAACAAATAAATCAATGCATTAGCAATAGGAAATCTCATAGGTTTTGCTGGGACTGTAAAATCACCTTTTAATTTGTATCAAACTCATTTAAAACCCTGCCAAAAAACTCTGAGCCATTGCTCACCGTATTTCCCAGTTGTCTTTGAGTACAGTAAATGACATAGTAGAATGGGAAATAAAGCTACGCTCATTGGTAGTCACCGGTAAATATAATTTTAATATTTTACTACTTTATCTGGGCATGTGGTGTGTGTCTGACATGGTCAGACATATCATGTATAATTTATGAAAGACGGACTCTGAAACTCACAAAGCCTATACGGATAATGCAAGAAGTGGCAAAAATTAGAGGGAAGATTCTGATAGACCCTGTATTAAACATAAAGGAGGGACTCATACATAAGGCCGCTTTACACGCTGTGACATCGCTCAAGCGATCTCGTTAGGGTCACGGAATTTGTGATGCACATCCAGTCGCTTTAGCGATGACGTTGCGTGTGACACCTAGGAGCGATTTTGCATAGTTGCAAAAACGTGCAAAATCGCTCATCCGTGACATGGGGGTCCATTTAATATCGTTGCTGCAGCAGTAACGAAGTTGTTCCTCATTCCTGCGGCAGCACACATCAGTACGTGTGACATCGCAGGAACAAGGAACCTCTCCTTACCTGCCTCCCGCCCGCAATGCGGAAGGAAGGAGGTGGGTGGGATGTTCGTCCCGCTCATCTCCGCTCCTCCACTTCTATTGGGCGGTGGTTCAGTGACTCAGCTGTGACGTCGCTATGACGCTGAATGAACCTCCCCCTTATAAAGGAGGCGGTTCGCCGGTCACAGCGACGTCGCAGGGCAGGTAAGTAGTGTGACGGATTCTGGGCGATGTTGTGCGCCACGGGCAGCGATTTGCCCATGTCGCACAACCGATGGGGGCGGGTACCCACGCTAGCGATATTGGTACCGATATCGCAGCGTGTAAAGTGGCCTATACTCTTAAGTTTTTTAGGTAGTGGGACTCCTAGACTCATAAAGTCTATGCACTAAGTGCAAGGACTGCCAAAACTTAGGAGGCACTGCAATATAGTTAGCAAGAGATGTAGAGGATAGACTCAAATTCAGTTCTGGTAAGATATTGTAAAGAATCTGGCAAATCTTTGCCAAAACTGGCAAAGGCTATGCTAGAATGCCATGGAGGTATTGTAAGGCTACATGCACACATTGCAGTTTTTTCTGCACACAAACTGAAAACAAAACTGCAACCAAAACTGCACCTTGTCACAGAGAGCCTAGAAATGTAAAAAAAAAACCCTCACTTTTAATGTAGATGCGCTTTTGATGCATTTTTGGTGCTTTTTTGTTTATGCATTTTTTAAAGGAGAAGGAAGATATGATAAGATAGGATAATTGATTGCTAAAATAGATGGATAGATTGAAAAATTAGATAGAAAGAATAGATAGATAGGTAGATAGATAGATAGAACATATAGAATAGATAATAAGAAAGAGCAGAAAGAAAAGATAGAAAGAATAACAGAATAGCTTGATAGAGGGGTAGCTAGGTTGGACAGCTGTTTTTTTTTTTTAATTTTTGGAGGGTAAAAAATGATGTGGCATCTCCCCCATTATTCATATCCAGCACAGGAACCTCAGCAGCTGCAGGCTGCAACCCTCAGCTGTCTGCTGTACCTTGGCTGGTTCTGAAAAATAGAAGGGATCGCACACTTTTTTTTTTAAGTATTTATTTTTCTAAAACCAGCCAAGGTAAAGCAGACAACTGGGGGCTGATATTATTAGGGTGGAAAGGGCCATCATTATTTGGCCCTTTCCAGACTAACAATAGAAGCCCACAGCCGCCCCAGAAGTGACGCATCCATAAGATGCTGTACTATTCGCTGCTCGTATGAATAGTACGGCATTCGGGTTACTCGTTACATTGCATTGCACATGCTATTCGGAATGAATATGCGAGTATTAAACAGTACTCGTTATTAGTATAGGGAGTACGAATAGTTAGGTACTCGCTCAACTCTAACGCCTACCCTAGTACTGACTACCCACTCATTGCAAGTACTATCTAGAATTCCAAGGAGGCATTGTACACACAGCAAGAGATGGAAAGGAGGGCTTTTGACTAAATTTTGTGTCAATTCTAAAAAGTTCCTAACCTGATATAGCCTATCCACTCAGTTGAAGAAGCGGCAAAAACTCCAAGGAGGAATTATAATAGATATAGCAAGAGATGCAGCACAGCACGACCTCTCACTAATTTTTGTGTCAATTCTAAAAAGATTCAGAGTCCTACCCTGGTGCAGACAATGCACTCATGCACTCATCAAGGACTAACTAGAATTCCAAGGACGGATTTTACATACAGCAATAGACAGAAAGGAGGGCCTCTAACAAACATTTGTGTCAGTTCTTAAAAATATTCAGGCTCCTACTCTGATAAAGCCTATGCACTCAGTGGATGGACTAGCAATTATTCTAAATAAGGAATGTAATACACGCAGCAAGGGTTGGAGAGCATGGCCTGTTATGAAATATATTTGTCAATTCTAAAAAGATTCAAACTCCTACCCTTGTACAGGCCTGTGCACTCATTGCAAGGTCTATTTAGAATTATAAGGAAGGATTGTACATGCAGCAAGAGACAGAGAAGAGGGCCTCTGATTAGAGATGAGCGAACATTTCAAAGTTCGGTTCGCCGATCTTTACTGAGATTTCCAGTGTTTGCCCATCTATTCAACAAACAGATCGGCGAACATATCGAACTCATTGAATTTATTAGAGGCCAAACTTATCTGTTGTAAAATAGTGTAGGGGGCTGTAAAAGAAAGAAAAAAATGCAGGACATACTTACCGGTGCGGTTGTAACTCCTCCCATGGCTGTAACTGCTGCCGTGTCTGTACTTTTAGGGATGCTGATTATCTGATTATCCCTCATCCATATTAATTGCTTTCCCTGCTCACTGGCATCTCTGATTGGCTGCAGTCAGACCCAACTCTCAGACAGCGTCTGTGATTGGTTGGAGACCCTGTCTTCGAGTATAATTGGCATAGGTTCCCCCATCTATTGATACGAGCACAGATAAAGCTCACGGCTACAGGCTGCAGCCCCCAGCCGTGCACTTATCTTGGCTGTGGATTAAAATAAGAGGAACCACATGCGGCTTTTTTTTTTTTTTTTAAATTAAATAAATAATTAAAAACTCGGGGTGCGGTCCTCCCAATTTTGATACCCACTGCCACTAAGCCCTAGATTAGTAATGGGAGGCATCTATAAGACCCCCCCATTACCAATCTGTAAGTGAAAGTAAATAAACTCAAATACCAAAAAAATCTTTTATTTGAAATAATATACAAAAAAAATCCTCTTTCACCACTTTCTTAACCCTCAAACACTCATTTCTGACGCAATCCACATGAGGTCCCACGATTCCAACTTTGCTACTTCTAATGTTAGAGCGGCCATAGAACATGACCACATGCTGTAACTTCAGGCAGAGCTTCAGCCTCAGCTATCAGCAGGGACATCACTCAGGTTAGCAGCAGCCACAGCTGGAGGTTCCCATGGCAGAAAACCAAAGCAAATAATCAAAAAGAGGAATTGAGTATAAAGACCAAAGAAAAAAAATCCCCTAAAAAATACTCTATTTAATACTAATTAAAACGGTATACCCTAGAACCATCAATATAATCCTACCAGACCGTGGTCAAGTGAAGGGGGGTTCAAAACACAAAAATAAGGTACAGGAGAAGGGGTAGTTGTAAAAAGGGTGACAGTATTCAATAATACTTTCAAGAATTATGATGGTTATAAGGGGCACTGTATCTGACAATTAGCCCTTCACTGTCACCTACCAACCAGCGGAGTTGCACCATGATGTTACAGAACCTGGTTAGAAAGGAAACCAGTAGGTACCTTCAAGTGTGGCTCATGTAAATTTTGTGTTTATATAGATCAAACAAAGACCTTCTCTAACCAGCATACTGGAAGGGAGTTTCTTATTATGGACTTTGCGAACTGCCGGACTGAGGGGTTGGTATATAGATGTACATGCACCTGTCTCCTCAGTTACATTGGTAAGACCAGGCGACAGTTCCGGACTCGCATTGTGGAACACTTAGGTGATATCGCGCACAAGCGCGATACACCTATTGTGAGACATATTAATGCCTTTCAAAAGGGAGACCCGAGATCTATAAGATTTCAGTGTATCAAAGTGGTTTCTCAACCAATCAGCAATGACAATTGGGACAAGAAGATTCTTCAGAGAGAAGCGAGGTGGACATACCTCCTAGATACAATTAGTCCCAATGGCCTTAATGAAGTTCTTAGTTTCACTAGCTTCATTTAAACTTCAGTTTTTCACTTACCTGATAATACTCCTCGTGAGAAAAAGATATATATATATATATATATTATTTGATTTACCAGCATTATACCAGATGCGGCTTGCGCTGGATAACTGATTTCTTCTTTAAGTGCCTGAAATGTATGTATCATCCATAGCCTTACTGAAGAATGAATGTGTCGCGGGCGGGGAGGAGGGTGTCAGCACACCGCGCTCGCCCCCTTCTGCTCGGGTCCGGCGGCCGCTGCTCAGTGGTGGCTCGAGCCGTAGGCCGGATCCCGGGGGTTTCTCGAGCGGCACTCCTCGCCCGTGAGTGAAAGGGGTTTGTTGGGTGAGGGAATTGTTATAGTTCGTGACGCCACCCACGGTTGTGGTGATTGCACCACCGCTGCTCTGGATGGGGATCCCGGGGATGATGATGGGGAGCAGCCAGGTGTTGTGTTGCCCCTCCGTGGGTAGGGGTTGGTGATCCCGGGGCCCGGTGATGGCTTGTGAGGTGCGGGGCCTGGTGGGCGCAGGGACGCGGGGGCAGCGCTGTGCCTTGCGGCACTGTGGTACTCACTCAGCCTGAGATGTGGACACAGTTTGTACGGTAAACCAAACGGCTGGTAGGACGGTCCCACAGACGGTTGCACCTGCACTCCCGGTAGTTGACGGTGATGTCCCTCTTCCTTGCACCTATGGTTGACTTGTGGTAGCGGTGGATTCCCTCCGGTTACCCGCTCCCCGACTACAATCTGGGCCAGAGGAGCTCTACACTTTGCCCGCAGGCGCTGGCCCTGAGAAACTGGTGCCTTGGTGGTGGCGGTGTCTCTCAGCTTCAGGTTGGGCTGTTGCCTTCAATCGGGACTTGGTTGTTGGGAGATCTACGTCCCCTTCACTGACGGATTCGGCAAATTGGGCGACTCCTAGCCTTGCCGGGGTCCGAGAGGCCCCTGCCCTGGTGCTGACTGTCCTTCGGAACACTGCTCCAGACCATCGGGCACACAGCCAACGGGGTCCTTCCAGGAACTTCCAAACGGTCCCCCTCCAGACAGTCACCGCCGTCGCTGACCTTGCTGATCTGGCCCTACACAAAGCTGGACCCTTCAGGCGTTCCTTCCTTCTTGTCACCTCACTTGCTTTCCTCCTTTTCCACTTTTACTTTCCTTACTTTCACTTGCTGTTTACTCTTGCCCTCCCTGGGCTACTCTGCCTGGTACTTCCTGCCTCCAGAGCTGTGATCTCCTTGGTGGGCGGAGCCAACCGCCTGGCCCACCCCCTGGTGTGAATCATCAGCCTCTGGAGGAAGGCAACAAGGATTTGTAGTTTAGCTGTGATGTGCCTACCTGGAGTGTGGGGTGTGGTGGTGTTGTGACCTGTGACCCCTGGCTTGCCCAGGGCGTCACATTCCCCCTTAGCAAAATGCAGACCGTCCGCGGGCTGCCGTCCTACACCGGTTTTATTTTTCTGAAAAAGATAACATTTGGTAATTCAACATATACATTTTTAATAACTCTTCCCAAGACGGGAGGCACATTTCTTAAACGTTGCAACGGTTTACGGTTACGGTTTCCGCTCTCTCCCACCCAAGCAACCTGGCCCTGATGCTGCCCCTAAAACCCAGGCAGCACCCCTTGACCCACAGTCCAGCACAAGTTACCCGAGCGGGATCTGTCCTTCCCTCCAGAGGGTAGCCACCGGTTCCTTTGGTGGCTGGGCCCTAGCCTGCTCTGCTGAGGGCCCTCCCTCCAACCTGCCTCTCCGGAGGCGGCATTGCGGAATACGGTAACGGTAACCAACATATTTACAAGCCACTAACGTTTGTGGTTGCCCTGCAAGTTCACGGGCTTGTCCATGGATAGTTCCCATGCATTTTTAAACGTTCCCCACGGGGACAACGGTGCTGGCTTCTGCCGGTTGCAAATCACAACAGACAATCTGGTGAAAACTCGGTAATCATCACTTTTTCATTTGCAGAACTTTCAAACAACAAACAATGGCGGTCCCAACGGGGACTAGACAACGGTGCTCCGCTGCCCTACTCCGGTCCTTCTGCTGCTTCATCCGAGGGAGGGGGTGCAGAGCTCACCTTGCTCTCGTTGCTGCCCCTAAGCTTCACATCCAGGGCAAACCACCCCCTCTCTCCGCAGTGCCGGGTATACCGCACCATGTCCCCCGGTATGAGGTTACGGCCAGGATGCTCCTCGGGCAGATGGGCATTCACGTCCCACCGGGCCACAAACACTTCGGCCTCCAGGCCCGGTTCATATATAAATCCATAGCCCCGGCGGACATCAAACCGCCTCACCTGCCCTTCATACAACGGGCCCCGGACACGGAAGGTCGCCTGCCGAAGATTTTCCTTTTCCCGAATGGCTCGGGCCACCAGCTCGGCTTTCCTTCTCTCCCTCTCCACGATCTCCAGGCCCAGCTTTGTCGGCTCCCTATCCTAGTATGGCGCTGCTGCCAGCGCCGGCGCACGGGTCGGGCCCCGCGGGACATCCAGAACGTTACCCACTGTCAGGACGGTGGGCGGCGTATCCCGCGGTGTCATGGCCTTGGGCGCTGCCTTGCAGCAACAACCCGGCGCCACCTCAGCCGAGGTGTGGGGGATGGGCACAGGGGCTTTCCGCAGCTGGGCCTTCGGCTCGGAGAGTGTCATCGGCTCCGGCTCGGGAAACTGCTTGGGGACTGTCTCTGGCACAATCTTTGGGGCCTTCCATGGCAACACCTCCGGTTTGCTATGGACTCCGGCTACAGGTCGGTCCGCTGGGGCGGACGGGCTGGGTATCGCTACCGGTTGCGGTGGTAGCGGGCCTAGTGGTGGGGTCACGGCCCCCGAGACAGGTGGCGAGGGAGGCAACGGGGGGAGAGGGCTTGGACCGGGTCCCTCAGCCGCAGCGACCGGTCCCTCCGGGACATAGGGGCGTGGGTCACTCACCCTCCCTTCCTCCGCTTCCTCCTCGCGTCTCCGCATGGTGGCTATAACGTCCGCCATGTCGGTCTCCCACTCCTCCAAGAGGAGCTGCATCTTGACCTGCAGCCTTAGATGGAGCTGCGTGGTCCGGATTTCCACCCACGCTGCAGTTCCCGGCGCGGGGGCCACGGTGCTTCGGGACGGCATCCACATGGTGACTTTCTCTTTTCTTTCCAGGAACGGTATGCTTGCAGGGTCCTGGCGTCCCTGCTTTTATAGCTGCGACTACATGCCGCCAGCCGCCATCGCGTCCCCCTTAGCTCTTTCCGGCCCCTCCTCTTTCGGGGCGGGGTCTTGGCCTTCGCGCCTCTACTGCTCGAGAAGACGCTCGAGCGGGAACTTTTCGCGCCAAAGATGGCGGCTTCTGCAATTTTTCTGCCGGATACCTCCGGCGGTAACAAGGCGCACCTCTACCAAACGGCAGAGCGGTAAGATCCTGTTCGTGACACCAAGTTGTTGCGGGCGGGGAGGAGGGTGTCAGCACACCGCGCTCGCCCCCTTCTGCTCGGGTCCGGCGGCCGCTGCTCAGTGGTGGCTCGAGCCGTAGGCCGGATCCCGGGGGTTTCTCGAGCGGCACTCCTCGCCCGTGAGTGAAAGGGGTTTGTTGGGTGAGGGAATTGTTATAGTTCGTGACGCCACCCACGGTTGTGGTGATTGCACCACCGCTGCTCTGGATGGGGATCCCGGGGATGATGATGGGGAGCAGCCAGGTGTTGTGTTGCCCCTCCGTGGGTAGGGGTTGGTGATCCCGGGGCCCGGTGATGGCTTGTGAGGTGCGGGGCCTGGTGGGCGCAGGGACGCGGGGGCAGCGCTGTGCCTTGCGGCACTGTGGTACTCACTCAGCCTGAGACGTGGACACAGTTTGTACGGTAAACCAAACGGCTGGTAGGACGGTCCCACAGACGGCTGCACCTGCACTCCCGGTAGTTGACGGTGATGTCCCTCTTCCTTGCACCTATGGTTGACTTGTGGTAGCGGTGGATTCCCTCCGGTTACCCGCTCCCCGACTACAATCTGGGCCGGAGGAGCTCTACACTTTGCCCACAGGCGCTGGCCCTGAGAAACTGGTGCCTTGGCGGTGGCGGTGTCTCTCGGCTTCAGGTTGGGCTGTTGCCTTCAATCGGGACTTGGTTGTTGGGAGATCTACGTCCCCTTCACTGACGGATTCGGCAAATTGGGCGACTCCTAGCCTTGCCGGGGTCCGAGAGGCCCCTGCCCTGGTGCTGACTGTCCTTCGGAACACTGCTCCAGACCACCAGGCACACAGCCAACGGGGTCCTTCCAGGAACTTCCAAACGGTCCCCCTCCAGACAGTCACCGCCGTCGCTGACCTTGCTGATCTGGCCCTACACAAAGCTGGACCCTTCAGGCGTTCCTTCCTTCTTGTCACCTCACTTGCTTTCCTCCTTTTCCACTTTTACTTTCCTTACTTTCACTTGCTGTTTACTCTTGCCCTCCCCGGGCTACTCTGCCTGGTACTTCCTGCCTCCAGAGCTGTGATCTCCTTGGTGGGCGGAGCCAACCGCCTGGCCCACCCCCTGGTGTGAATCATCAGCCTCTGGAGGAAGGCAACAAGGATTTGTAGTTTAGCTGTGATGTGCCTACCTGGAGTGTGGGGTGTGGTGGTGTTGGGACCTGTGACCCCTGGCTTGCCCAGGGCGTCACAAATGTACATGGGTAGATATTTATTATAAGTTTGGTTACTATACGCTTTGGCCTATATACGGCTTTTTACCATTGCTGAATCTGTACTTATGTATGATACATATGTACTATTACTGTGACATGATTAAATATTTGGTCATCCCCTCTGTGCTAGTTACAATAATGAATACTTATATTGCCAAACTTAAGAATAATTATTATATTCCCTGTACAAAAGCTGTCTGATTTATTACATTGAAATACCAACAATACTTTAATCCTGCTGATACTTCACGTGCTTGTCATTTGCCCTATTCAGAGATAGCTTTCCCCTCCTTTATTTATGTATTATTCTGGACTCTGTATTTTTAAAATAGCCAGCACTATTAGCTATCTTGAACGTCATTTAAATCTACATGGTTGTAAAAGCAGCTTTGCTGTTGTTCACTGTGTGAGGGCTGGCAGGCTGTGGACTGCTATGTGTTCCACGTTGCTTCCTGGTTGCTGCGGGCGGTGTGGATTGCTGTGGACCGCAATGCGTTCCACACCGCCTTCTTGCTTTGAGAAAGAAGAAGAGAGAGAAAAAAAGGGGTGGAGCTTAACGGCACGATCACACACTACATATCCGGTTTATGGGTACCTGGGGTAATGATCATGTGGTGCCTGATCATGTGACACTGATAATGAACTTCCAGATTTTCAGCTGAGCGGGAAGTTCAGCGGTATTTAAACAAGCGAGCGGCAGCGTGCGGTGTGTATTGGGCTACTTTCACACTTACGTTGAACAGCATCCGTCACAATGCATTGTGTCATGCATGTGACGGATGCCTTGCAAATAGTGTGATAATAAAGGCCACAGATTCCAGTGAAATAACGTGTTGCATTAAGTTTTCTTTAGCCGAGAGAGAGCCCTCATCTTCTCCGCACCCCCTTGACATTACAACCCTCATCTTCACCGCACACATCCCGACACTACAGCCCTCATCTTCACCGCACACATCCCGACACTACAGCCCACATCATCACCGCACACATCCCAACACTACCGCCCTCATCTTCACCGCACACATCCCGACACTACCGCCCACATCATCACCGCACACATCCCGACACTACAGCCCTCATCTTCACCGCACACATCCCGACACTACCGCCCACATCATCACCGCACACTCCCCGGCACTACAGCCCTCATGTTCACCGCACACATCCCGACACTGCAGCCGTCATCATCACCGCACACACCCCGGCACTACAGCCCTCATCTTCACCGCACACATCCCGACATTAACGCCCTGATCATCACCTCACACATCCCGATTCCCGACATTACCGCCCACATCATCACCGCACACATCCCGACACTGCAGCCCTCATCTTCACCGCACACATCCAGTTAGCCAGAATGGATGTATAGACAGACAGACAGCCAGAATGGATGTATAGACAGACAGACAGACACCCAGAATGAATGTATAGACAGACAGACACCCAGAATGAATGTATAGACAGACAGAAACCCAAAATGGATGTATAGACAGGCAGACAGACTCCCAGAATGGATGCATAGATAGACAGACAGACAGACACCCAGAATGAATGTATAGACAGACAGACAGACAGAATGGATGTATAGACAGACACCCAGAATGGATGTATAGACAGACAGACAGCCAGAATGGATGTATAGAGAGACAGACACCCAGAAAAGATGTATAGACATAGCCAGCCTGAATGGATGTATAGCCAACCAGCCAGCCACAATAGATGTATAGACAAGCAGCCAGAATAGATGTATAGACAGACAGACACCCAGAATGGATGTATAGACAGACAGACAGCCAGAATGGATGCATAGACAGACAGCCAGAATGGGTGTATAGCCTACCAGCCAGCCAGAATGGATGTATCGACAGACAGAATGGATGTATAGACAGACAGTTACCCAGAATGGATGTATAGACAGGCAGACACTCAGAATGGATGTATAGACAGGCAGACACCCAGAATGAATGTATAGACAGACAGCCAGCCAGAATGGATGTATAGACAGACAGACACCCAGAATGGATGAATAGACAGACATTTAGAATGGATGTATAGACAGACAGACAGACACCCAGAATGAATGTATAGACAGACACCCAGAATGGATGCATAGACAGGCAGACCGACACCCAGAATAGATGTATAGACAGACAGACAGACACACCCAGAATGGATGTATAGACAGACAGACACCCAGAATGGATGTATAGACAGACAGCCAGCCAGAATGGATGTATAGACAGACAGACACCCAGAATGGATGTATAGACAGACAGACAGACACCCAGAATGGATGTATAGATGGACAGACAGACACCTAGAATAAATGTATAGACAGACATTTAGCCAGAATGGATGTATAGACAGACAGACAGACAGCCAGAATGGATGTATAGACAGACAGACACCCAGAATGAATGTATAGACAGACACCCAGAATGAATGTATAGACAGACAGACACCCAGAATGAATGTGTAGACAGACAGACACCCAGAATGGATGTATAGACAGACAGACACCCAGAATGGATGTATAGACAGACAAAGGGACAGCCAGAATGGATGTATAGACAGCCAGCCAGAATGGATGTATAGACAGCCAGCCAGCCAGATGTATAGACAGACAGACAGAAACCCAGAATGGATGTATAGACAGACACCCAGAATGGATGTGTGGCGCCCTGGACTAGCCAGGTAGCCACAGACAAAACACACACACACCCCCACCCCCCAGACAGTTACATTAGTCAGACAAAAACCCTTGTTGCCTCCCTCCAGGGTCTGATGTTCACACCAGGTGGGGCGGAGCCAGGCGGTTGACCCCACCCACCGAGAAGTTCACAGGCCTGGAGGCGGGAATAGCAATAGTTCAGTTCAGGAGGTGAAAGTGAGAGGTCACGAACTGCAGGTGTCTGGGTAGGAGCCCAGGCACTGACAGCAAGGTTGGCAGATGGTGGTGGCCGTCTGCAGGAGATGGTGGAACTCCGCAGAGCCGTAAGGACCGGGGCTGGGCGGTGGCCCACCGGTTCCGGACCAGGGAATGGAGTGAAGCTAAGCACACAGGCAGGGCCATCGGACCCTGACCAGGCTTGGAGCCGCCGTCAATAGTCAAATCCGAATGTGACAGGAACCCCCGGGGTTCCCTAACAACCAAGTCCCGATTGAAGGCAACCGCTCACACCATGAGGATATACAGCCACCGCCACAGGCTAGAGATCCAAGGGCCAGTGCCTGCGGGCAAAACGGGCTCCTCCGGCACCTATACACCGGGGAGTGGACTACCGTTGGGAAGCCATCGGAGTCAACACAGTACACAAAGCTGCAGGGAAAGACAGCTGCCATCACCTGTCCGGGGAGAGACACTGCAGCTGGCTGTGGGACCCGTCCATCCAGCCGTTTGGTTTACCGGAGACTTTGTGAATCTGTTGCTGAGTGAGTACACCAGTGCCATCCGGCACCGCGCCGCGCTGTCCCTGCAACCCTGCACCTCACCAACCCTGCCTCCCCGTCGCACCACCGGGCCCCGGGACCACCAACCCCAACCCACGGAGGGGGAAAACAACATCCCAGCTGCTCCCTACCATCGCTTTCGGGATCCCCATCACCAGCAGCGGTGGTGCCCATCTTCACCACAACCCGTGGGTGGCGTCACGGACTAAATCCCCAAACAAACCACACCCTTTTCACTCATGGGAGAGGAGCGCCGCTCGAGTCCCCGGATCCGGCCAACCGCTCGAGCCACCGAGCAGCAGCAGCGCCGGACCCGAGCGTTAGCGAGTGCAGCGCCCCGCCGCCCGCGACAGATGTAAAGACAGACACCCAGAATGGATGTATAGACAGACACCCAGAATGGATGTATAGACAAACACCCAGAATGGATGTATAGACAGACACCCAGAATGGATGTATAGACAGACAGCCAGACACATAGAATGGATGTATAGACAGACAGACACCCAGAATGGATGTATAGACAGTTCAGACAGACACCCAGAAGGGATGTATAGACAGACAGACACCCAGAATGGATGTATAGACAGACAGACACCCAGAATGGATGTATAGACAGACACCCAGAATGGATGTATAGACAGACAGACAGACACCCAGAATGGATGTATAGATAGACAGACAGACAGACAGACAGACAGACATCCAGAATGGATGTATAGACAGACAGACAGACAGAATGGATATATAGACAGACACCCAGAATAGATGTATGGACAGACAGACAGACAGCCAGAATGGATGTATAGAGAGACAGACACCCAGAAATATGTATAGAGAGACTGACACCCAGAATGGATGTATAGACAGATAGCCAGCCAGAATGGATGTATAGCCAACCAGCCAGCCACAATAGATGTATAGACAACCAGCCAGAATAGATGTATAGACAGACAGACAGCCAGAATGGATGTATAGACAGAGAGACACCCAGAATGGATGTACTGACAGACAGACACCCAGAATGGATGTATAGATAGACAGCAAGCCAGAATGGATGTATAGACAGACAGATACCCAGAATGGATGTATAGACAGACATTTAGAATGGCTGCATAGACAGACAGACACCCAGAATAGATGTATAGACAGACAGACATCCAGAATGGATGTATAGACAGGCAGACAATCAGAATGGATGTATAGACAGGCAGACACCCAGAATGGATGTATAGACAGGCAGACACCCAGAATGGATGTATAGACAGGCAGACACCCAGAATGGATGTATAGACAGACAGACACCCAGAATGGATGTATAGACAGACAGACACCCAGAATGGATGTATAGACAGACATCCGACACCCAGAATGGATGTATAGACAGTTAGCCAGAATGGATGTATAGACAGACAGACAGACACCCAGAATGGATGTATAGACAGACAGACAGACAGACAGACAGACACCCAGAATAGATGTATAGACAGACAGTTAGCCAGAATGGATGTATAGACAGCCAGCCAGCCAGAATGGATGTATAGACAGACAGACACCCAGAATGAATGTATAGACAGACAGACACCCAGAATGAATGTATAGACAGACAGACACCCAGAATGAATGTGTAGACAGACAGACACACCCCCAGAGTGAATGTGTAGACAGACAGACACCCAGAATGGATGTATAGACAGACAGACACCCAGAATGGATGTATAGACGGACAGACAAACAGAATGGATGTATAGACAGACAGACACCCAGAATGGATGTATAGACAGACAGACAGAATGGATGTATAGACAGACAGCCAGCCAGAATGGATGTATAGACAGACAGACAGCCAGAATGGATGTATAGACACCCAGAATGGATGTATAGACAGCCACGCACCCAGAATGGATGTATAGACAGACGGACACCCAGAATGGATGTATAGACAGACAGACACCCAGAATGGATGTATAGACAGACAACCAGACACCCAGAAGGGATGTATAGACAGGCAGACACTCAGAATGGATGTATAGACAGGCAGACACCCAGAATGAATGTATAGACAGACAGAAACCCAGAATGAATGTATAGACAGACAGATATCCAGAATGGATGTATAGACAAACAGACACCCAGAATGGATGTATAGACAGACAGCCAGAATAGAAGAATAGATGTATAGACAGACAGCCAGAATGGATATACAGACAGACAGACACCCAAAATGGATGTATAGACAGCTAGAATGGATGTATAGACAGCCAGAATGGATGTATAGACAGGTAGACACCCAGAAGGGATGTATAGACAGACATACACCCAGAATGGATGTATAGCAGAAAGACAGACACCCAGAATGGATGTATAGACAGACAGACAGACACCCAGAAGGGATGTATAGACAGACAGACACCCAGAATGGATGTATAGACAGACACCCAGAATGGATGTATAGACAGACACCCAGAATGGATGTATAGACAGATGTGGCGCCCCTGACCTGGTCAGGCACCACTGAGTACTGCACCCATGCTGGGGACAGTACAACACAGGTAATCCAGATGGCTGACTGGGGTGTGGAACACAGGCGCATAGTGATCAGGTCTCACACATGTACCCATGAGAGGACCCCTGGGGATCCCAGGAGGGGGCAAGCCTTCACCTTCACTGGAATAGTGGAGGGGGTAGAGCCTCCATCTCCTCTCAAGGGGTGTGGTAAGAGAGTCTGGTTGCTAGGTGGCGTAGGCAAGAACAGGAGAGGAGGGGCAGTGAGTCAGTTAGAGGAGAACTCCATAGGGCTCAGTGAGGAGCAGACCTGTGGGGCTGTTGCTGTCTAACAGCGCCCGCGCAGTGGCTACAGACGGGGGAGAACGGTCAACTAGGAGTGCTGCCTGAAAGCCAGCTTCAGCTAGAGAGTGCAACGGAGTGGGAAGTAAGGAGACTGCTAGAGAGCACCAGGCCCAACCGGGCGGCAGATCCCGAAGCGAGGATAGATTCACCTTTCCCTGCTAAACCTGCCGGTGTGGGGCTCTTAAAGCCCACACCACAACACTACAAAAGCCGCAGCCACGTAACCGCAAGTTAGGGCCCATAGGTCATAGGAGGCAAGAGGCTGGAGTGGCCTGGTCCGGGGAACAAGCACACGGCAAACGAAGGGTGAGAGAGGCTTCAGCATCTTCCCTGGGTGACCCCCATAGGGACTCAAAGTCGGGGTTACCCCAAACCACCAAGGGCTAAGGAAGGCGAGTCAGTAGTCACCCTCATAAAGTCAGCCTGAAGGATACCTGGTTCCTACCTGGTTCATCTCAGCTACGCCCGGGTTACTCACCCTGCCACCTGAAGTGAGTAAAAACCCTGAAAGACATCCTGCCTGTGTGGTCATTCTGCGACTTGTGGTACTACGCACCTACATCGGGCCCTGGGGCTTGCCTCACTCTCAGGAGGCTATTCCAACTAACTGCACATACCATCAGCCCCAGGCGACCCTCAACCTGCAGTGGCGGTCCCTACTGGCCGCAATACTGAGAGTGGCGTCACGATCAAAACCGAAGATTCCCTACCTGTGACCAGCACCAGCTACGTGGAGTCCCTGAAGGTATGCACCGACACAACACCTGTGGGGCTTCACATCTGGCGTCACGAACAGGATAAGGACTAGACCTGTCCAGACAGGTGACCATGTGCCTGGGCGGTCCGCTTGAAAAATTGGAAGCGCCGCCATATTGCCACCATGAAAAGCGCGCTGAAAAACAACAGCAGCCCGCGCTGGAAGAAGTTACCGCCCACGAAGAGGTGTGGCTACCCAGAGATCCTCTGCAGAGTTCTGACCTTGCCAGCTATGAGAGTGGAAGCGTCCAGAGACGGCGGGAAGGAAAGAGAGCCACAAGCCTGCTGCTGGGAGAGGAGCTGCTGAAAGAGGCAGAGCAGAAACTAAAAAGCTTGCTATCAGAGGCAACGGCGAGTCCACAGCTGGAGAGTCGTGCAGAAGACGGCGCAGAAGAAATGGCGTCTGACCGCAGAAATCCAGAACCGGGCTCCGCTGCCTGGTGGTATCGGGAGCTGGCCCAGTTCTGCGACCGACTGGAGAACCGGGTTGTGGAGCAGATCCGGGAAGAACGAATGGAACTGCTGGAGATGGCTGCCGCGGTTCGGGCCTATGAAAGGAGAGCCGCGCGCCGAGTGCCAGACAGGACGGCGATGACGCAGACCCCGATGCTGCCACCGGTGGGTGAGTCGAGTGATGCCCCGGCCAGCGCAAGTGCCCCGACCCCTGCTGCCACGCCCGCGGTCCCCGAAGAGGCGTCCGGTGCGGCGACGCTGAAGCAGGCCGCAGCCACGCCAGGTGCGGCCTTCCAAGCCCCAGCGGCCGCAGCGATGCCCTGCTCGGCCCACCAAGACCCGGTCCCTGCAGCAACGCCCAGTCCGGCCCGCAAAGAACCGGCTGCCACCGCGACCCTCATCCGCGTCGCAGGCGTAACGCTGACCCAGGCCGCCGCCCTGCTAGGCCCGGCCCGCCGAGACCCCACCGCCGCAGCAACGCTCGTCCGCGCCGCAAGTGAGGTGCTGAACCAGGCCGCAGCCACGCCAGGCGCGGCCCGCCAAGCCCAGACTGCTGCAGCGACGTCCAGCCCAGCTTGCACAGAGCCCCCTGCAACAGCGACACTGATCCAGGCCGCCGCCATGCCAGGCCCGGCCCGCCAAGACCAGGCCGCCGCCATGCCGGGCGCGGCCCGCCAAGACCAGGCCGCCGCCATCCAGGGCGCGGCCCGCCAAGACCAGGCCGCCGCCATCCAGGGCGCGGCCCGCCAAGACCAGGCCGCCGCCATGCCAGGCGCGGCCCGCCAAGACCAGGCCGCCGCCATGCCAGGCGCGGCCCGCCAAGAAGAGATTACCTCATCATTTACCCCGGCCTGCAAGGCCAGAGCAGACACCGCTCCCCAGTCCAAAGAGGTCCCTGCTAGGAAGACCCTGATAGGAGAGGACCCCGAATACTGGAAGCTGAAGGCTGACCTGGAGGCCCAGTTCCCACAAGAGATGGTGGATCAGTATCTGCTCCCTCCGCATACCCCCAAGGAGATTCAGGCAACCCCTGCAGCCGCGCCAGAGAGTCCACTGCCCAGACCAGCTGAGGACCAGTCATCCCCAGCGCTGCCACCACCAGAGTGCAGCGAAGAACTAAGGGGGAGAGGAGGCCAGGAAGCAGAAGAGCTGACTCCGACGCCAACCGCAGCAGACCCCTACCCAGAGCCGGAGATGCTGCCCTATTCCCGTTGGGATGAGGAAGACTTGACACCGTCAGCAGATGAAGATCAACCCAAAGACCTCACCTGGGAGCCTGCAGGCATGAACCCAGCCCGCAAGACACGGCGCAGCAGAACAAAGTATCCTCCAACACCACAGTCTCCAGAGCAGAGGGAGGTCACAGTCAGAGACCTGGAGGAGAAAAGGTGCCTAAGAAGGTCCGAAGCCCAGGCTAGAGGACCCCTTTACAGAGGAATAGTAGAGGACTTCAACTTGAAAAGCGGATACGGCTTTATTGTAGTAAGAGGAATAAAAGAGGGCATATTTGTGAATCGGAGAGATGTTCAAGCCCACCTGCCCAGAGGACATTCAGGCAGAAATTTGAAAGTTGGAGAAGTAGTACAGTTCACCTTGCATCAAGGAGAAAGGGGCTACTATGCCTTAGACGTAGCACCATGTCCCAGACAAGAAAGACAAGAAAGACAAGAAAGACAAGAAAGAAAAGACAGAGATAAAGAACCAGATGTAGAAACAGACGAAGACCAAGAAAGGAAAGATAAAGAACCTACAGATGAAACAACCACAGACAAAGATCCTACAGATGAAACAACCACGGACGACGACGGAGAGCAAGAAAGTCACAGGTGCCGGTGCCCTACATGCCCACGCCCTAGTGAAAAAGAGGAGTAAAGTAAAAGAAAGTAAAGAAATCCAGCAAGTTACCAGTTGAAGTTTTGACAAGTTTTGTTTGCAACGTTTAAGAAATGCGCCCACAAAAACTATTGTGAGAAAACCATAAACCTTAAGGCTATGAACTTGCTATAGCCACAAACTCTCGCAGTGTAAATAGTTACACCAGTGGCACCACCACCAGGGCCAGCCTGTTTAGGGGCTTGGCTCGTCTGCAACCAGGGGGGCCCGTCCGTAGAAAAGGGCCTTGGCTCACCTGCGACCAGAGAGCACGCCTGTTTATGGGGCCTTGGCTCACCACCACAAAGAGGGTACCTGGCCAGCACCAACTGTGGAGGCCGCCTCTGCATCCTGCCAGAAGAGGCTGAAGGCGCGGATCCACCAGGCCAGGTATACCCTGAAACCACCAGCCCATGAAAGCCGCCTCTACATCCTGCCAGAAGTGGCTGAAGCCGCGGCCAACGGGAGAGGAAGATTGGAGGAAAGGTCTGGGGAAACGGATGGCCCAGACCTGGTTACCAACAGGACCGGTGACCTGCCTCCTGAGAGGGTTTTGGGTGGGTTAACGGACTTGTGGGTGGAGGGTGGTGATGTACGATAACTGGTGATCTTAAAATGTTTTACCATGTTTTAATGTTTTTATGCATTTTAAAATGTTGTCTTGCAGCCCGAGGACGTGCTGGTGATAACTAAGGGGGAATGTGGCGCCCCTGACCTGGTCAGGCACCACTGAGTACTGCACCCATGCTGGGGACAGTACAACACAGGTAATCCAGATGGCTGACTGGGGTGTGGAACACAGGCGCATAGTGATCAGGTCTCACACATGTACCCATGAGAGGACCCCTGGGGATCCCAGGAGGGGGCAAGCCTTCACCTTCACTGGAATAGTGGAGGGGGTAGAGCCTCCATCTCCTCTCAAGGGGTGTGGTAAGAGAGTCTGGTTGCTAGGTGGCGTAGGCAAGAACAGGAGAGGAGGGGCAGTGAGTCAGTTAGAGGAGAACTCCATAGGGCTCAGTGAGGAGCAGACCTGTGGGGCTGTTGCTGTCTAACAGCGCCCGCGCAGTGGCTACAGACGGGGGAGAACGGTCAACTAGGAGTGCTGCCTGAAAGCCAGCTTCAGCTAGAGAGTGCAACGGAGTGGGAAGTAAGGAGACTGCTAGAGAGCACCAGGCCCAACCGGGCGGCAGATCCCGAAGCGAGGATAGATTCACCTTTCCCTGCTAAACCTGCCGGTGTGGGGCTCTTAAAGCCCACACCACAACACTACAAAAGCCGCAGCCACGTAACCGCAAGTTAGGGCCCATAGGTCATAGGAGGCAAGAGGCTGGAGTGGCCTGGTCCGGGGAACAAGCACACGGCAAACGAAGGGGAGAGAGGCTTCAGCATCTTCCCTGGGTGACCCCCATAGGGACTCAAAGTCGGGGTTACCCCAAACCACCAAGGGCTAAGGAAGGCGAGTCAGTAGTCACCCTCATAAAGTCAGCCTGAAGGATACCTGGTTCCTACCTGGTTCATCTCAGCTACGCCCGGGTTACTCACCCTGCCACCTGAAGTGAGTAAAAACCCTGAAAGACATCCTGCCTGTGTGGTCATTCTGCGACTTGTGGTACTACGCACCTACATCGGGCCCTGGGGCTTGCCTCACTCTCAGGAGGCTATTCCAACTAACTGCACATACCATCAGCCCCAGGCGACCCTCAACCTGCAGTGGCGGTCCCTACTGGCCGCAATACTGAGAGTGGCGTCACGATCAAAACCGAAGATTCCCTACCTGTGACCAGCACCAGCTACGTGGAGTCCCTGAAGGTATGCACCGACACAACACCTGTGGGGCTTCACACAGACAGACAGACACCCAGAATGGATGAATAGACAGACAGACAGACACCCAAAATGGATGTATAGACAGACAGACAGACACCCAGAATGGATGTATAGACGGACAGACAGACACCCAGAATGGATGTATAGACAGACAGACACCCAGAATGGATGTATAGACAGACAGACAGCCAGAATGGATGTATAGACAGACAGACAGCCAGAATGGATGTATAGACAGACAGACAGCCAGAATGAATGTATAGACACCCAGAACGGATGTATAGACGGACAGACACCCAGAATGGATGTATAGACAGACGGACACCCAGAATGGTTGTATAGACAGACAGACAGACACCCAGAATGGATGTATAGACAGAAAGACAGACACCCAGAAGGGATGAATAGACAGACAGACACCCAGAATGGATGCATAGACAGTCACCCAGAATGGATGTATAGACAGTCAGACAGACACCCAGAATTAATGTATAGACAGACAGACAGACACCCAGAATGGATGTATAGACAGACAGACAGACACCCAGAATGGATGCATAGACGGACAGACAGACACCCAGAATGGATGTATAGACAGACAGACAGCCAGAATGGATGTATAGATAGACAGACAGCCAGAATGCATGTATAGACAGCCAGCCAGAATGGATGTATAGACAGGCAGACACCCAGAATGGATGTATAGACAGGCAGACACCCAGAATGGATGTGTAGACAGACAGACACCCAGAATGGATGTATAGACAGACAGACAGCCAGAATGGATGTATAGACAGACAGACACCCAGAATGGATGCATAGACAGACAGACCGACACCCAGAATGGATGTATAGACAGACAGACACCCAGATTTGATGTATAGACAGACAGACAGACACCCAGAATGGATGTATAGACGGACAGACAGGCACCCAGAATGGATGTATAGACGGACAGACAGGCACCCAGAATGGATGTATAGACAGACAGACAGACACCCAGAACACCATGACTGTGGCTGAGCAGAAAAGCAGTTTTAACTATTGCATGAGGTAAGAGGGCTCCCAACAGACACTGTGTGGTGCAAGGCACATACCAGTCTGCTGTGCAAAGACACTATGGGTACTGTGGATGAATTGATGCCACTGTTCTGCTGTCTGCCCATAACTTTTGGAAATGTGGAGACTCCAAGACTGGTTTCGAAGTTTTGTTTTCACTGTAGTGGCTAGAGTCTCAGAGCAACAGGCCCACTCCTTTCTCTAATCCAATATTTATTATGTTAATAGTCTAGGAAGTTAAAGGCTGTGCCACAACAGTGTGGCTCTACTGTAAAACAATTTGAGCTGTTTTGGCAGTTTTTGCCCCCCTCCATGGGTGTTGTCTGTGCCTTTTCTTTTGCTGCCCATTGAATTCAGTGGGTTTGGCTAGGTTTGTAAAACCGTTCGATGAACACAAGTGACCCCGGAAAATCTGAACTGAACCTTGGGCGGCTCGCTCATCTGTAATACTCACCTCTTTTTTTTTCTAAACTAATTCCTGGATCGAGATGTACCGCCCCCGTGTCAGCAGCCGTGACTGCTCGGATCCGGATCTGCGGTGGCTCAAGGGGTCTCCAGACCCGGGGATCATGCGGACGCTCAAAATAAAAAGGGGGGTATTTACAGTGGACTGTATATTGGAAGTTCGTGATGCCACCCACGGTGTGTGGTAAGGTGGAGTACCACCGCTGCCGTTGGGAGTACCCGGTGGCGATGGGATGGCAGCCAGGTGTTTAACCCTCCGTGGGTAGGGGGGATGCCCCGGGGCTCGGTGATGCTGGCGGAGGAATACCGTTGGGGTGGAAAGGGTCACTGCGTACTCACTCAGTCCAATAACGCTGACACTGACAACTTGTAAACCAAAGTTCTGAGCACTGCTGCAGCAGGGAGAGAGCACACCTGGATCCCGTGCCCGTTGGTGTTGCTTGTTAGCCTCTGACCTTTTCCATGGCACCTTCTTTACTGTTTGGCCCCTGTAGTGTGAAACTAGTCGGGTCCTGTGGCACACACCAGTGTGGCTAACTGGGTGAGCTTGCTCTCAGGGTTCATGCTTGAGATTTTCTGGACTGCGGATTGGGAAACTCATATCCCCCTCGTTGCGCTAATACCCCGATTTTTGAGTGGGTGGAGAATGGATCATAAAGGCTCCGTCCTCGTCAGGTAAATTACCAGGACGCTTGAAGCTACTTCCCGGCCTAGGGTCCCCGTACCCCATCGTGCCCTGGCCCCTGCCCGGAGATGGCACAAGGCCGCCAGCCGCCCTCCTCGGCAGTTCCGTGCCCCTTGTCACGATCTCCTGCGACCAGGGTTCCAGCTCCTACCAGGCCCAGACCAATGTCTGCCACCTAGTATTCTCAAAGAACCCTGCTCCCAACCTTCTCCAACACTACACCTCTCTCAACTGTCTGCTCCTTACACTCCTGACCCTCCCTAACCAACCCCCCAAGTGGGCAGCCCTATTCCCTTCGGCTACCCATTGGTGTGTCTGGTGGGTGTGGTGCAGAGTGTTCCTAGGATTTTGATTAGCTTGTTCTTAGCAACACCAAAGGCAGGGACCCATAACCAAGGAGGATGCGGATACCGTGCAGAAGAGCAAATTGCACGATACCCTGTGACGACTTGATAGGCCAGGGCGTCACATTAGCATCAAGTAAAAGTGTAAAGTATAAAATACTGCTTAAAGGGAAATTTACACTTTTTTTGGCTGATCATTTTTCTTGCTGATCATTGTTTTCTTTATTTTGTACATTCCATACAGATGAAACAAAGAAACAAAAAAATAATTCAATATTTGCTTTTAGAAGAGCAGCTTCTGTTCATGTCCTCAGTCCATCTGTTACACTGTGAATAGTATCTAACACAATAATATGTTCCAGATTCTTCTGGTCTCACTCCAGTGAGTTTACAATAAACTTCTCCTTTATGTGTGTCTCTTGATAGGGTTATACGTCCCTTGAGTGCCTGGGCATAAAATTTATCATTTTGGTATAACATCATTCCTATCCACTCCAGACCTTTTCCTTCATGTTGTCTGACCCACATTACACCATGCACATTAGTGCTGTCAGTGAGGGCGGCACCGGTCACTTTACAGGTCAGGTCCAGAGTCTCTGATGGTATCACAATCTCAGGACCAGACTCCACCATAGAGATTTGTGAAATGGCAACTGCAAATAAACAGAAATCACAAAATTAATGATGTCACAAAAATACAATTAATAGTATACATTTAATAGTATACGGACAGGAATTCAGACTCACATTGTAGAGCTAACATAACACAAAGTAACCAAAGGAGAATCTTCATGTTTGGGCTAGGCGATTGAACAAGTCACTCTCTGGTCTGGGTACAATGTTCCTGTTCAGTGGACTCATCTACTTCTCTATTTATACAGGAAATAATTTCTATATATTTACATACACCATGCAGCAGACATTTACTATCTGAATAGCTTTATTATATTATCAAATATGGTGAGAAGACACACACTTATCGATTATTTGACAATGCGTTTAGCATGTGTTCTCTCTATATTTTTCAGAAAAAGATCCCAGTAGATTTATCCTAACTTCTGCCGATTTCAAAATCTTGTTCTTGTTGCAAAAAAAAGAAAATGACAAAAATTCAAGATTTAAATCTGGTATAAGCATAGAGTACACTGACGAGCAAAAGGGTAACAATGTTTTGAACTTTGGCCTTTCAAGCTCCATATCTCCTCATCGTCTACAGTTTTCAACATGAGATTATCATCATTTAATAAATAACCAAACAATCATCTTGGCTATCTTATACATAAATATATGTTGCAACTATTTAGCATATGATTAGCTATGCAGATTTTGGTTTTATCACTGCAATCCTACTACTTTTCTCCTGGTGATGTAAAAATCATTTTCTTCCTGTATAGTACAAATTAGAACCTATTCTCGCATTCCCTAATAACTCAGTGTGCTATTAGGTGGATTCCCAAGTGAAAAGTCAATAGTTCAAATCAAGGCGCAGCCATGAAGAAGATTTCCCAAGAAAAGAGAAACAGCATCATCCAGGTCATTGATTTCAGTCTCTCGACCAAGAAAGTTGCCAAACATCATGTGAGTGCCATGACAGCTGAGGAATACAAAATAAAGTTCTTCCATGCACTCATTCAAAACCAAAAGGTGGATGTCCAGACAAAATACCAGTCACCTGTCAGCTCATCATAAAGCCTATAATTTTAGGTGCACCAAACATGGCAGTGGAGGTGGCTCTTATGCTTCGTAATAATAACATCACAGATGCCAATGTAAGCACTTTGCAATGCATGTTACACAAGTCTGGAATGGTGGTCCGAAAAATGGTGAAGAAGCCTCAACTTCAATACCATCTTAAGAAGCAGCGGCATTAATTTGCTACAAAGTACGAAAAATGGACAGCAGACAATTGGAAACAGGTGATTTTGAAGGATGTGCCTAAACTCAATAGACTAGGCTCTGAATGAAGCAAACAGGTATAGAAGAAACATGGGATAAATGGTTACATAGTTACATAGTTACTAAGGTTGAAAAAAGACCTAGGTCCATCTAGTTCAACCTTCCTCCACCAGTTCTACATTTGGTCACTGTCATTTATAACCAACAATGTTTTGTGTACTGAGGAAATCATCCAGCCCTTTTTTGAAAGCTGTTATAGTATCTACCATTACTACCTCTTGTGGTAGGACATTACACAGTCTGACTGCTCTAACTGTAAGTAACCCTTTCCTATTTAGCTGTCGGAATCGCTTTTCTTCCACTCGCAGTGAATGCCCCCTGGTCCTTAGTATTGTCTTCGGAAGAAATAAGTCATGTGCCAGTCCTTTATATTGACCACACATGTATTTATACATATAAATCAGATCTCCTCTGAGACGTCTTTTTTCTAAGCTAAACATATCTAACTTTTTCAACCTGTCGTCATATGGGAGGCCTTGCATTCCTTGTAGTAGTCTAGTTGCCTGCCTTTTAACTAACTCTAACTTCTGAATGTCCTTTTTAAAATGTGGAGCCCAAAACTGGATCCCATATTCCAGATGTGGCCTTACAAGTGATTTATAGAGGGGTAACAATACGTTGGGATCACGGGATCTAATCTCTCTTTTTATACACCCTAGCATCTTGTTTGCTTTTGCAGCTGCTGCTTGACATTGAGTGCTGCTGCTCAGCTTATTTGTAATGAGAATACCCAAGTCCTTCTCCTGTTCTGTAGTCATGAGTTTACTTCCATTTAATGTATATGCAGTTATAGGATTACTCCGTCCTAGGTGCATTACTTTACATTTATCAACATTAAATCTCATTTGCCAAGTATCTGCCCATTCTGACATCTTATCCAGATCTTTTTGTAATATTATACTATCTAGGTCAGTTTTTAATAACCTACATAGTTTGGTGTCATCAGCAAAGACTGACACTTTACTATCAATCCCATCCACAAGGTCATTAATAAAGAGATTAAAAAGAATTGGTCCTAGCACAGATCCCTACGGCACCCCACTGCTGACTATGGCCCATTTAGAGACTGTTCCATTTATGACTACTCTTTGTTTCCTATCTTTTAGCCAATTCCTTACCCAGTTGCATATAGTTTCCCCTAGTCCTTGCTTCTGGAGCTTTAGTATAAGGCTATTATGTGGTACAATATCAAATGCCTTTGCAAAGTCCAAATAAATCACATCAGCTGCATTACCAATATCCAGGTTTGTACTTACCCCCTCATAGAACCCCAACAGCTTGGTTAGACACGATTTATCTTTCATGAATCCATGCTGTCTGTCAGTTATTATATTATTTTCTGCAACATATTTTTGCATGTCATCCCTTAAAATGCCCTCAAAAACTTTGCATACTACTGATGTCAGGCTTACTGGACGGTAGTTGCCTGGATCTACCCTCTTACCTTTCTTAAATATCGGTACCACATCAGCAATCCTCCAATCCTGAGGCACCAACCCTGTTACAAGCGAGTCTAAAAAGATAAGATACAGCGGTCTGTCAATTACGGAGCTCAATTCCCTCAATATTCGTGGATGAATGCCATCTGGCCCTGGGGATTTGTCAATGTTTAATTTACTCAGACGTAGGCGTACTTCTTCTTCTGTTAAATTAATTATATCGGGTGGTGAACTTTGATTTTTCACTTGTTGAATGATGCCTGGTACAGTCAGTTCCTTGGTGAACACAGAAGAGAAATGCCTATTTAATATCTCAGTCTTTTGTTTGTCCTCTATAACTAACTTGTTATTATATTTTAAGGGGCCAATACTATCCTTTGTTTTCCTTTTGGCATTAATGTATTTATAAAAGATTTTGGGATTTATTTTAATGTCATTGGCGATTTTTGTTTCAGTAGCTAGTTTTGCTTGTTTGATTTCTTTTTTGCATTGCCTATTGATATATTTATACTCCTGAAATGCTATTTCTGTATTCTCAGCCTTCAAGATTTTAAACGCCCTTTGTTTTTGTTTTATTATACTTTGTACAGTCTTATTTATCCATAGTGGTTTCTTTTTATTCCGGGACGTTTTATTACCAGAGGGTATAAGTTTTTTACAGGACTCTAGCAGTATATCCTTAAACTTTCCCCATTTATGTTCAGTATCCCTAGTTACCATGACTTTGTCCCAATCTACACATTTAAGCTCTTCCCTTAATTTGTTGAAATCAGCTTTCCTAAAATTCCAGGTTTTAGCATTTCCCCTTTGAAATGTTTTATTGAATATTACGTTGAAGCTTACCATATTATGATCGCTGGTGCCCAAGTGCTCCCGGAACTGTAGATCTGAAATTGTATCCGGTGTATTTGACAGGACCAAATCTAGAAAATTATCTCCCCTCGTCGGTTCATCTACCATCTGAGAGAGGTAATTGTCTTGAATGGTAGATAAGAATTTACAACTTTTAGCACAACCAGAAGTTTCTATGTCCCACTGTATGTCTGGATAGTTGAAATCCCCCATAATAAGAACCCGATTATTATTATTAGCTGCCTTTTCAATTTGTTCCAGCATTTCACCCTCTATTTGTTCAGGTATGTTAGGAGGCTTATAGCAAACTCCAATTAGCATTTTTCCATTATTCCCCTCCCCATGTACATTTACCCATACTGACTCTACATTGTTGCAGTTCCCCCCAATGTCATCATTCAACACAGGTTTTAGGTTAGATTTGATAAATATACACACCCCACCACCTTTTTTGTCTTTCCTGTCCCTCCTAAATGTACTATAACCCTGTATGTTTGTCACCCAGTCATGGCTTTCATCCAGCCAGGTTTCTGTAATGCCGACCACATCATAATCCATGGTTGACATAAGAGTCTCCAATTCATTCATTTTGTTTGCAAGACTTCTTGCATTTGCCAGTAGACATTTAATCCTATTAACACCTTTATTACTCCTAGCCTCCCTACGTTCCTTGCATGTCCCATCCCCCCTAATCCTTCATTGACCCCTACCATCTCACTGTCTCTATCTGCTCTATCTATACCCTTTTTTGCTCCACTACCCTCCCTCCCCCCAGATCCTAGTTTAAAAGCTCCTCCATCCGTCTGACCATTTTCTCCCCCAGCACAGCTGCACCTTCCCCATTGAGGTGCAGCCCGTCCCTACCGTAGAGCCTGTAGCCGACTGAGAAGTCAGCCCAGTTCTCCATGAACCCGAACCCTTCCTTCCTGCACCAATTTCTAAGCCACATATTTATCTCCCTAATCTCCCGCTGTCTTTCTAGTGACGCTCGTGGCACCGGTAGTATTTCTGAAAACACCACCTTGGAGGTCCTGGACTTCAGCTTCTCTCCTAGTTCCCTGTAATCATTTTTAAGGACCTTCCACCTGCCTCTAACTTTGTCATTAGTACCAATGTGCACCATGACCGCTGGGTTTTCCCCAGCCTCACCCAGCAATCTGTCTATCCGATCCGCAATATGCCGTACCCGAGCACCTGGCAGACAACACACTGTTCGGCATTCACGGTCTCGGCAACAGATGACTCTGTCTGTCCGCCTAATTATAGAGTCCCCTACCACTAACATCTGTCTGGGCTTTTCTGCACTCCTATTTCCCTCCTTCCTACAGCAGTTGTTTTCCTGGTTGCTAGGAGCAACGTCCTGCTGTAGTGACCCTAGTCCTGGCCCTTCATTCCTAATATCAGCCAAACAGGCATATTTACTAGGTTGTGCCAGGTCAGGACTAGGCTCCCTGACACTTTTCCCCCTACCTCTTCTTCTAACTGTTACCCAACTACCTACCTCTGGGTCCTGATCTTCTCCACCTCCACCCTCCTCCATATCACTGGCCCCAGCCAGAGAAAGCTCAGTGAGCTCTAAACTCCTCTCCAGGTTTGCAATGCCCCTGAGTGTTGCAAGCTGCTTATTTAGATCAGTTACCTTGGCTTCCAAATACGCAACATGCTTGCATCGAGTGCAGACATATTCACCCTCGAACGGCTGTTCAAGGCATGCATACATCTGACAAGATACACACCTGGTAGCATTGTCCATGGAGCACCTATTAAATGGTGATAAACGTTAAAGTAGAAAAACAAGAGGGAAAAAAAAAAAAGGGGGAAACGTATAAAGATAAATTCAAACTATGTTCTTGTGTCAAACTATGTAATTGTGTTGAAACTATGCCACACTTATATTCAAATTCTGCACACTTTGCTTCAGAACCTCACATGCTCAGCACCTCGTTTGCTCTGGCTGGTTTATATAGTTCTACAGGACTTCCAGAAGCTGCCAGAAGCTTCTAGAAACAGGTGTGACTAATGCTATTAATTAAATCCCAAGACAAACGTTTTTTTTTTTGCTTTTTTAACAGTATCACAGACAAACAGACAAACAATTCCCTAATGAAATTAAACAATTACAGTTATCACCACTATGTAATTGTGTTGAAACTATGCCACACTTATCTTCAAATCCTGCACACTTTGCTTCAGAACCTCGCACGCTCAGCACCTCGCTTGCTCTGGCTGGTTTATATAGTTCTACAGGACTTCCAGAAGCTGCCAGAAGCTTCTAGAAACAGGTGTGACTAATGCTATTGATTAAATCCCAAGACAAACTTTTTTTTTTGCTTTTTTAACAGTATCACAGACAAACAGACAAACAATTCCCTAATGAAATTAAACAATTACAGTTATCACCACTATGTAATTGTGTTGAAACTATGCCACACTTATCTTCAAATCCTGCACACTTTGCTTCAGAACCTCGCACGCTGGTCTAATGCAGGGGTGCAGCCCTCGATTATTTTTTATGCAGCCCCTGGGCACATGCTCGGAGACCGCAGTACTCGGGCGGCAGCAGCAGTTGCCAACTGTCGGCCCTTTAAATCACAATGTGTGGTGCTCATACAATTAGGTCTTCAGCAGACTGGCACAGGCTTTTGTGGGCGAAGTAAGCATGAGATTCACTGAGCTCCTGTCCCACAGAAGGAGCAGGAGATTTAATGGCCTCCTCCTGTACTTGTCTCCTGCTGCTGTGAGCCTCCTGCCTGCCGCTGCTGTGAGCCTCCTGCCTGCCGCTACTGTGAGTCTCCCGCTGCTGTGAGCCTCCTGCCTCCCACTGCTGTGAGGCTCCCAGGGCTGTGAGCCTACTGTCTCCCGCTGCTGTGAGCCTCCTGCCTCCCACTGCTGTGAGGCTCCCAGTGCTGTGAGCCTACTGTCTCCTGCTGCTGTGAGCCTCAACTGCTGTGAGCCTTCAGCTTCCCACTGTTGTGAGCCTCCCCCTGCCTGATGTGAGCTTGTGGTGGAATCTACAGTAGAAAACTGGGACCTCTGAATTTCTGTCAGCTTATCTATAAGAAGTGATGTTCTTTTTTAATTAACCCTGAACCTATTTTCATTGTTTTATTGTATGTAAAAAAAACAACTAATAAATAAAACATTGCACACAGTTAAAGAACATCCTACTGTGTCTGTGTCTATGTAAATCAATATGCCTTCATGGTTATAAATATGCTACAAATAAAATCCTGAATAAAGAAATTACGATGAATCTCAACAAATGATTTCTAGCAAATAAAGATGAGGAAATCTTTTATCTGTTAATTTGCCAGTTTTGTAGCATTAAAAAAATGATTTGCAGCAAATTGGAAGCACAATAAACCCTGCAATTGCTATGAAAAAATGTTTGTCACTATGAAATCTTCCAGAACGGTATTACACAATTTCAAGCTTTTCAATTGAAAACTAGCCTTAGTGTGAAAGTAACCTGCACATACATGGGTAAATAGATGGTAACTGTTCTTCACTGCTGTTTTGTTACACACTATCTGTATTGTTTATTCAGTGTTTATAAGATTTATCTCAGTATATTTATTGCTAAGATGTGAACTGTGACATCTTCTCACTATATGCACTATTACATGGCTGCTTCATTCCCTGCACAGCTTTTATATGAGCTATGATGATCTCTCCTGATTGGCTGTGCTATACCATGTCATAGTTGTAGGACAATATGGAGAAGCTGGTGCAGCTGTGTCTGAGGTCATGTGAGCATTCTGTGGCTGCTGCAATCTTCCATATTTTTAGTGATTTGTGCAAATTGAACCAGAAATTGGATGAATTCAAAGGGTTTAGCGAATTTCCAAAACTTAAGCAAGATTTAAATTCACACCAAATTGATTCACTTATCTCTCTTTAGTAGGAGACTGCCAATAAATCTTTTAGCTCCTGCTAATCATAGACAAAAAAATCAGTTTGTTTTTCACTTAATGTTTGTACGAAAAAGTAAATGTGCTTCCAATTAGTCAACATTAACATTGGAGTATTTTACTTCCCCATCTCTAGGGTAAAAACAGAGAAATTCTGAATAATCACCTCTTTTTTTAGACTGACTCCTGCATCTCAGCACTAAGTACAAGTCTAAAGTATAAAATATTGATTGAAAGTGAATTTACACTTTTTTTTGTGGGATAATTTTTCTTGCTGATCATCTTATCACTAATTTGAAAGTCATTATTTTATTCAGTTTGTGCATTCCATACAGATGAAACAAACAGAAAAACAAACATCTCATTCAATATTTGCTTTTAGAAGAGCAGTTTATGTTCATGTCCTCAGTCCATCTGTTACACTGTGTCTGTCTAACACAATAATATGTCCCAGATTCTTCAGGTCTCACTCCAGTGAGTTTACAATAAACTTCTCCATTATTTGTGTCCCTTGATAGAGTTGTGCGTTCCTTGAGTCCCTGGGAATAATATTTGTCATTTTGGTATAACATCATTCCTATCCACTCCAGTCCTTTCCCTTCAGGTTGCCTGACCCACATTACACCATGCATATTAGTGCTGTCAGTGAGGGCAGCACCGGTCACTTTACAGGTCAAGTCCAGAGTCTCTGATGGTCTCACAATTCCAGGACCAGACTCCACCATAGAAATTTGGGACGTTGCAACTGCAAATAAACAGAAAATGTCTCAAAATACAATTAATACCACAAACTTAATAGTTTGACAGGAATTCAGACTCACATTGTAGAAGTGACATAACACAAAGTAACCAAAGGAGAATCTTCATGCTTGGGCTAGGCAATTGAACAAGTCACTTCCAGGTCTTGTTACAATGTTCCTATTCAGTGGCTTCTTCTACTTCTCTATTTATACAGGAAATAATTTCTATATATTTACCTACACCATGCGGCAGACATTTACTATCTGAATAGCTTCATTATATTATCAAATATGGTGAGAAGACACACACTTATCGATTATTTGACTATGCATTTAGTATTTGTTCTCTCTATATTTATGAGAAAAAGATCCCAGTAGATTTATCCTAAGTTCTGCTTATTTCAAAATCTTGTTCTTGTTGCAAAAAAAAAAGAAAATTACAAAAGTTCAAGGATTTAAATGTGGTATAAGATATGACGAGCAAAAGGGTAACAATGTTTTGAACTTTTGACTTTCAGGCTCCATATCTCATCATCCACTAGAGCTTTGAACATGAGATTATCATAATTTAATAAATAACTAAGCTCTCATCTTGGCTAGCTCCTACATAAATATATGTTGCAACTATTTAGCATATGATAAGATATGCAACTTTTTGTTATATCACAGCAATCTTATCGCTTTGCTCCTGGTGATGTAAAAATCATTTTCTTCCTGTGTACTACAATTTAGAACCTGTTCTCGCATTTCCTAATAACTCAGTGTGCTATTAGGTGGATTCCCAAGTGAAAAGTCACTAGTTCAAATCAAGGAGCAGCCATGAAGAAGATTTCCCAAGAAAAGAGAAACAGCATCATCCAGGTCATTGATTTAAGTCTCTCGACCAAAAAAGTTGCCAAACTGCATCATGTGAGTGCTACGACAGCTGAAGAATACAAAATATACAGCACAGACCAAACGTTTGGACACACCTTCTCATTCAAAGATTTTTCTTTATTTTCATGACTCTGAAAATTGTAGATTCTCATTGAAGACATCAAAACTATTAATTAACACATGTGTAATGAAATACGTAACAAAAAAGTGTGAAACAACTGAAAATATGCTCATATTCCAGGTTCTTCCAAGTAGCCACCTTTTGTTTTGATTACTGCTTTGCACACTCTTGGCATTCTCTTGATGAGCTTCAAGACGTAGTCACCGAAAATGGTCTTCCAACAGTCTTGAAGGAGTTGCCAGAGATGCTTAACACTTGTTGGCCCTTTTGCCTTCACTCTGCGGTCCAGCTCACCCCAAACCATCTTGATTGTGTTCAGGTCTGGTCACTGTGGAGGCCAGGTCGTCTGGCGTAGCACCTCATCACTCTCCTTCATAGTCAAATAGCCCTTACACAGCCTGGATGTGTGTTTGGAGTCATTGTCCCGTTAAAAAATAAATGATGGTCCAACTAAGCGCAAACCGGATGGAATAGCACACCACTGCAAGATGCTGTGGTAGCCATGCTGGTTCACTATGTCTTGAATTTTTAATAAATCCCCAACAGTGTCACCAGCAAAGCACCCTCACACCATCACGCCTCTTCCTCCATGCTTCAAGGTGGGAACCAGGCATGTAGAGTACATTCATTGACCTTTTCTGTGTCGCACAAAGACATGGTGGTTGGATCCAAAGATCTCAAATTTGGACTCATCAGACCAAAGCACAGATTTCCACTGGTCTAATGTCCATTCCTTGTGTTCTTTAGCCCAAACAAGTCTCTTCTGCTTGTTGCCTGTCTTTAGCGGTGGTTTCCTAGCAGATATTTTACCATGAAGGCCTGCTGCACAAAGTCTCCTCTAAACAGTTGTTCTAGAGATGTGTCTGCTGCTAGAACTCTGTGTGGCATTATCCTGGTCCCTAATCTGAGCTGCTGTTAACCTGCAATTTCCGAGGCTGGTGACTCGGATAAACTTATCCTCCACAGCAGAGATGACCCTTGGTCTTCCTTTCCTGGGACGATCCTCATGTGAGCCAGTTTCTTTGTAGTGTTTGATGGTTTTTGCCACTGCATTTGGGGACACTTTTAAAGTTTTCCCAATTTTTCGGACTAACTGACCTTCATTTCTTAAAGTAATGATGGCCACTCGTTTTTCTTTACGTAGCTGCTTTTTTCTTGCCATAATACAAATTCTAACAGTCTATTCAGTAGGACTATCAGCTGTGTATCCACCAGATTTCTGCACAACACAACTGATGGTCCCAACCCCATTTGTAAGGCAAGAAATACCACTTATTAAACCTGACAGGGAACACCTGTGAAGTGAAAACCATTTCCGGTGACTACCTGTTGAAGCTCATCAAGAGAATGCCAAGAGTGTGCAAAGCAGTAATCAAAGCAAAAGATGGCTACTTTGAAGAACCTAGAATATAAGACATATTTTCACTTGTTTCACACTTGTTTGTTAAGTATTTCATTCCACATGTGTTAATTCATAGTTTTGATGCCTTCAATGTGAATCTACCATTTTCAGAGTCATGAAAATAAAGAAAACTCTTTGAATGAGAAGGTGTGTCCAAACTTTTGGTCTGTACTGTAGCTCTTCCATCCACTCATTCAAAAGTCAAAAGGTGGAAATCCAGACAAAATATTGGAGTCACAAGTCAGCTCATCATAAAGCCTATCATTTTTGGTGCAACAAACATGGCAGTGGAGGTGGCTCGAATGCCTGCTTTACACACTTCAATAAATCTTTCAATCCGTCGTCGGGGTGAAGTTGTAAGTGACGCACATCCTGCATCGTTCATGACGTATTTGCGTGTGAAATCTACGTGCGATCGATATTGAACGCAAATACGGTGATCGCATACACGTCGTTTATTCCTCATACATTGGACGTTTGGTAGTACGAAACTAGTCAATTGTAACGTGTGACATCCATCATACGATTGTGATGTCTGAGGCTATGTGCGCAGGTGTGCGCTCTGCACCGCAGCTTAAAAAAGGTCCGCTTCAGAGCGCAGCTGAAAAGCTGCGTTCTGAAGCGCCTCACAATGTCTGTCATGCACTAATCTCTGTCAGTCCGTCACTATCTCTGTCCCTCTCTCTCTGTCCATGTCAGTCTATCCCTCTTACCCCCTCTCTCATACTCACCGATCTCCGATCCCCGGCCCGGCTCTGCACGGCGTTCACACTGCTCCGGCGGCTTTTACTGTATTGAAAAAGCCGGCCGCCCATTAAACAATCTCGTATTCCCTGCTATCCCCGCCCACCGGCGCCTATGATTGGTTACAGTGAGACACGCCCCCACGCTGAGTGACAGGTGTCACACTGCACCCAATCACAGCAGCCGGTGGGCGTGTCTATACTGTGCAGTGAAATAAATAATTAAATAATTAAAACAAACGGCGTGCGGTCCCCCCCAATTTTAAAACCAGCCAGATAAAGCCATACGGCTGAAGGATGATATTCTCAGGATGGGGAGCTCCATGTTATGGGGAGCCCCCCAGCCTAACAATATCAGCCAACAGCCGCCCAGAATTGCCGCATACATTATATGCGACAGTTCTGGGACTGTACCCGGCTCTTCCCGATTTACCCTGGTGCGTTGGCAAATCGGGGTAATAAGGAGTTATTGGCAGCCCATAGCTGCCAATAAGTCCTAGATTAATCATGTCAGGCGTCTATGAGACACCTTCCATGATTAATCTGTAAATTACAGTAAATAAACACACACACCCGAAAAAATCCTTTATTAGAAATAAAAAACACAAACATATACCCTGGTTAACCACTTTAATCAGCTCCAAAAAGCCCTCCATGTCCGGTGTACTCCAGGATGGTCCAGCGTCGCATCCAGCGCTGCTGCATGGAGGTGACCGGAAGGTGTCTCATAGATGCCTGACATGATTAATCTAGGACTTATTGGCAGCTATGGGCTGCCATTAACTCCTTATTACCCCGATTTGCCAACGCACCAGGGTAAATCGGGAAGAGCCGGGTACAGTCCCAGAACTGTCGCATATAATGTATGCGGCAATTCTGGGTGGCTGTTGGCTGATATTGTTAGGCTGGGGGCTCCCCATAATGTGGAGCTCCCCATCCTGAGAATACCAGCCTTCAGCCGTATGGCTTTATCTGGCTGGTTTTAAAATTGGGGGGGACCGCACGCCGTTTGTTTTAATTATTTAATTATTTATTTCACTGCACAGTATAGACACGCCCACCGGCTGCTGTGATTGGGTGCAGTGTGACACCTGTCACTCAGCGTGGGGGCGTGTCTCACTGTAACCAATCATAGGCGCCGGTGGGCGGGGAAAGCAGGGAATACGAGATTGTTTAATGGGCGGCCGGCTTTTTCAAAATAGTAAAAGCCGCCGGAGCAGTGTGAATGCCGTGCAGCGCCGGGGATCGGGGATCGGTGAGTATATGAGAGAGGGCTGCTCAATTCACTTACTCAGGAGTTTAGCGGTCACCGGTGAGTCCTTCACTGGTGACCGCTAATCAGGACGCGGCACAGACAGAGCCGCAGCATGACAATGAAGTCGAGTGAAATTCACCCGAGTTCATTCTGACAGTGCGGCTCTGTGTCTGCTGTCATCTGCCATTCAGCTCTGCTACATGGCTGTCTGTGTCTGCTGTCAGCGGCCATGTAGCAGAGCTGAATGGCAGATGACATAGTAAAAACGCATCCCTACACATTACACACGCTTGTCAAGTTAATAAATAAAAAAAAAAAAAGGGTGCCCAATGCATACGTCACGGAACACATGATCTAAAGGATCGCACACAAAATTGATCAATTTAACATAGACTACTAACGCACGTGTGACAGCAAATGAACGACCTACGTGCGATCTCATTCAATCGCATATGCGACCTGGGCGTGTCACATCGCATACGAGATCGCACACCTAATTGTAAGGTGTAAAGCTGGCTTTATGCTTCGTAATAGTAAGATCACAGATGTCAATGTTAGCACTTTGTGATGCACATTACACAAGTGTGGAATGGTGGCCTGAAAAATGGTTAAGAAGCCTCAACTTCAGTATCATCTTAAGAAGCAGTGGCTCGAATTTGCTAAAAAGTACAAAAAATGGACAGTAGACAATTGGAAACAGATGATTTGGAGGGATGTGCCAAAAGTCAATAGAGTAGGCTCTGAAGGATGCAAACGGCAATAGAAGAAACATGGGATAAATGGTCTAATGCAGGGGTGCGGCCCGTGATTATTTTTTATGCGGCCCCTGAGCACATGCCCAGGGACCGCAGTACTCGGGCAGCATCCGCGGTTGTCGACTGACGACCCTTTAAATCATAATGTGTGGTGCTCATACAATTCAGCAGACTGGCACAGGCTTTGTGGGTGAAATAAGCATGAGATTCTCTGAGCTCCTGTCCCACAGAAGGAGTAGCAGATTTACCGGCCTCCCTGCTCTACTTGCCCCCCGCTGCTGTGTGCCTCCTGTCTCCTGCTGCTGTGAGGCTTCTGCTGCTGTGAGCCTCCTGCCTCCCACTGCTGTGAGCCTCCTGCGTCCCGCTGCTGTGATCCTCCTGCCTCCCGCTGCTGTGAGCCTCCTGCTGAAGTAAGCAATCTGCCTCCCACTGCTCTGAGTCTCCTGCCTCCCGCTGCTATAAGTTTCCTGCCTCCTGCTGCTATGAGCATCCTGCTGTTGTGAGCCTCCCCTGCCTGATATGATGTGCGCTTGTGGTGGAATCTACAGTAGAAATCTGGGACCTGTGAATTTCTGTCAGATTATCATATAAAAAGTGATGTTATTTTTTAATTAAACCTAACCCTATTTTCATTAATTTATTGTAACCCCCCCCCCAAAACTAATAATAAAACATTGCACACAGTCTCAAAGAACATCCTGCTGTGTCTGTGTCTATGTAAATCAATATGGCTTCATGGTTATAAATATGCTACAAATAAAATCCTGAAAAAAGAAATTACGATGAATCTCAACAAATAATTTCTAGCAAATAAAGATGAGCAAATCTTTTAACGGTTAATTTGCCAGTTTTGTTGCATTAAAAAATGATTTGCAGTAAATTGGAAGCACAATAAACCCTGCAATTGCTCTGAATAAATGTTTGTCACTATGAAATCTTCCAGAACGGGATTAAAAAATGTTCAAGCTTTTCAATTGAAAACTAGCCTTGTTTAATGTGAAAGTGACCTGCACATACATGGGTAAATAGATGTTAACTGTTTTACACTGTTGTTTTGTCACACACTATCTGTATTGTTTATTCAGTGTTTATAAGATTTATCTCAGTATATTTACTGCTAATATCTGAACTGTGACATGTTCTCACTATATGCACTATTACATGGCTGCTTCATTCCCTGCACAGCTTTTATATGAGCTATGATGATCCCTCCTGATTGGCTGTGCTTTACCATGTGATGTTTGTAAGACAATATGGAGAAGTCGGTGCAGCTGTGTCTGAGGTCATGTGAGCATTCTGTGGCTGCTGCAATCTTCCATATTTTTAGTGTAATTTATGCAAATTGAATCAGAAATTGGATGAATTCACAGGGTCTAGCGAATTTCCAAAACTTTAAAAAGCATTTAATTCACACTAAATTGATTGATTTATCCCTCTTTAGTAGGAGACTGCCAATAAGTCTTGTAGCTCCTGCCCTGCTAATCATAGACAAAAAATTTGCCTTATGCAACAATTCAGTTTTTTTTCACTTAATATTTGTACGAAAAAGTAAATGTCCTTCCAATTAGTCAACATTAAAAATTAGGGTATTTTACTTCACTATCTCTAGGGTAAAAACAGAGAAATTCTGAATAATCACCTCTTTTTTTAGACTAACTCCTGGATCTCAGCACTAAGTACAAGTGTAAAGTATAAAATACTGATTGAAAGTGGATTCACACTTTTTTTTGTCTGATAATTTTTCTTGCAGATCATCTGATCACTGTTTTGAAAGTAATTGTTTTCTATATTTTGTACATTCCATACAGATGAAACAAACAAAAACTCATTCAATATTCGCTTTCAGTGGATCAGTTTCTGTTCATGTCCTCGGTCCATCTGTTACACTGTGTGGATCTAACACAATAATATGTCCCAGATTCTTCAGGTCTCACTCCAGTGAGTTTACAATAAACTTCTCCTTTATTTGTGTCCCTTGATAGAGTTGTGCGTTCCTTGAGTCCCTGGGCATAATATTTGTCATTTTGGTAGAATATCATTCCTAACCACTCCAGACCTTTCCCTTCAGGTTGTCTGACCCATTCTACACAACGCATGTTAGTGCTGTCAGTGAGGGCGGCACCGGTCACTTTACAGGTCAGGTCCAGAGTCTCTGATGGTCTCACAATCCCAGGACCAGACTCCATCATAGAGATTTGGGAAGTGACACCTGCAAATAAACAGAAATGACAAACTTATTTAATATGTCTTAAAATACAGTTAATACTTCAAATTTAATAGTATTGACAGGATTTCAGACTCACATTGTAGAAGTGACATAACACAAAGTAACCAAAGGAGAATCTTCATGTTTGGGCTAGGCAATTGAACAAGTCACTTCCAGGTCTGGGTACAATGTTCGTGTTCAGTGGACTCGTCTACTTCTCTATTTATGCAGAAAATTGTTTCTATATATTTACATACACCATGCAACAGACATTTACTATCTGAATAGCTTCATTACATTATCAAATATAGTGAGAAGACACACACGTATGGATTATTTGACAACGCGATTAGTATTTGTTCTCTCTATATTTTTGAGAAAAAGATCCCAGTAGATTTATCCTAACTTCTGCTTATTTAAAAAATCTTGTTTTTGCTGCAAAAAAAAAGACATTTACAAAAATTCAAAATTTTAATTTGGTATAAGCAAAGAGTACACTGACAAGCAAAAGGGTAACAATGTTTTGAACTTTTGACTTTCAGGCTCCATATCTCATCATCCACTACAGCTTTGAAAATGAGCTCATCATCATTTAATAAATAACCAAACATTTATCTTGGCTATCTCTTACATAAATATATGTTGCAACTATTTAGCATATGATTAGCATACTACAAATTAGAACCTGTTCTCATATTCCCTAATAACTGAGTGTGCTATTAGGTGGATTCCCAAGTGGAAAGTCACTAGTTCAATGAACACCTTCGAACCCCCTTTGAAAACAATGGCAGGCAAACACAAACACATAAAAACACATTAAACATGTACACATACAGTTAATAAACATTGCCATTATACTTACAGGTCCCCGCGACGCGTCCTGCACTCTGTCTCTTGCCAGTTTTCCTTCCGATCATCGCTGCGTCCTCCCGGTAACCAGCACTGATTATAGGACCTTCCGTGATGTCGTCTTAGCATGTGACCAGTCACGTGTCTATTATCTCATTGGCTACAGACTTGTCACATGGCTAGACATCATGCTAGGTCCTGTCAGTGCATCTCTCCGGTACGCGGTGCTCGTTTGAGCATCTCCGTGAACCGGCGAGATGCTCTGACACATGGTCGGCCTCCCCGTTCCTGCATGTCGGCGCTCTTTACAGAGTCAGCCCACATGCAAGGACTGGCTGCCACAGTCGGTGACTTATAGTAGTGGGAATTAGGTGATCGGAGCACCGTTGCTATAGTAGCCCGCCTGTCAGATAACTTTAGCAACGGTGGCAGCGGTGACGTCACCGCTTACAACCCGCAGCCTCTGCTCACTCACTGAGTGATTAGACTGCACGGGGAAGCAGCAGCGTCTTCCTCCCATGCAGTGCTGTCTGATGTAGCAGAGCTGTATGGGTTGAAGGAGAAAGAAGACAGAAGACCAGGATCGTGGAGAGATGAGAGGGAGTAATAAACATGGAGTCTCTAAGTGTGTCTGTGTATTTATTTCTATTAAAGTATTTTTTCTCTGTGTGGTGTCTTTTTTTTAACCCTTTATTGGAGATTCTTAATGGCCCGGTAAAACTTGCCTGACATTAAGAATCTCTGGCTTAATACTAGCTAGTAAAACAAAGCTAGTATTAACCCTTAATACCCAGCAAGCCACCCGGCTTCAGGGCTGCTGGAAGAGTTGGATACAGCGCCAGATGATGGCACTTCTATGAAAGCGCCATTTTCTGGGGCGGCTGCAGACTGCAATTTTCAGCAGAGGGGCCCAGAAAGCTTGAGCCAACCTGTGCTGCGGATTCCAATCCCCAGCTGCCTAGTTGTCTCTGGCTGGACACACAAATTTGGTGAAGCCCATGTCATTTTTTTTAATTATTTCATTAAATTCGGGAAATAATTAAAAAAAAGGGCTTTCCTATATTTTTGGTTCCCAGCCGGGTACAATTGGCAGCTGAGGGTTGGGGGTAGCCCGTAGGTGCCTGCTGTACCTGGCTAACATACAAAAATATGGCGAAGCCCACGTCATTTTTTTGGTGGGCAAAAAACTCCTGCATACTGTCCTGGATGAAGTATGCTGAGCCTTGTCGTTCTACAGCTGCTGTCTGCTCTCCTGCTTACACTAGTGAATGGAGCATACTGAGCCTTGTAGTTCTGTTCCCCCAACCTCTCCCTCCAAAATACAGTCCTGGATGGAGGATGCTGAGCCTTGTAGTTCTGCAGCTGCTGTTTGCTCTCCTGCATACACTAATGATTGGAGCATGCTGAGCCTTGTAGTTCTACTCCCCCTGTCTCTCCCTCCAGCATACAGTCCTGGATGCAGCATGCTGAGACTTGTAGTTCTGCAGCTGCTGTCTGCTCTCCTCCATACAGACAGTCAGCAGACAGCAGCTGCAGAACTACAAGGCTCAGCATACTCCAGCCACGACTGTATGCAGGAGTTTTTTGCCCCACCAAAAAATTACGTGGGCTTCGCCATGTTTTTGTATGCTAGCCAGGTACAGCAGGCAGCTACGGGCTGCCCCTAACCCCCAGCTGCCTATTTGTACCCGGCTGGGAACCAAAAATATAGGGAAGCCCTTTTTTTTTTTAAATTATTTCATGAATTTCATGAAATAAAAGGAAAAATGATATTGGCTTCGCTCAATTTTTGTGTCCAGCCAGGTACAACTAGGCAGCTGGGGATTGGAATCCGCAGCGCAGGGTGCCCAAGCTTTCTTGGCACCCCTGCTGCAAATTTCAGTCCGCAGCTGCCCCAAAAAATGGTGCTTTCATAGAAGCGGCATCTTCTGGCGCTGTATCCAACTCTTCCAACTGCCCTGGTGACGGGTGGCTCGCTGGGTAATAATGGGGTTAGGGCTAGCTGTATATTATTAACTGGCCCTAAGCCCGAAATTCATGATGTCATGCCAATATTAGACATGGCCACCATGAATTTCTAGTACAGATAAAAAAAAACACAACACACACAAAAATATTTTTTTGGGAAATAAAACACAACACAATTAGTGACTCAATCTTTATTGAAATAAAGAACCCCCCTTCGCAGTAATCCTGGGTCAAGGGTCCCGCGCCGTCCAATCTGGATCCAATATCATCTGATCGGTTTGCTGGAAGGCAAAGCGATCAGATGATGTGTCAGGTTCAAGGGCCTGAATCACATGACACAGCAGCTGATTGTATAAATAGCTTTTATACAATCAGCTGATGCATCAGTGCCAAAAAAACCCCAAAAAACCACACACTTCTGTGCAGACTCCTGTCCGACAGCAGCAGTTAATAGTTTATCCGACCGAGCAGTAAAAAGCCGGCCTCACCACTCGACTTATAGTGTCAGCTGATTCCCTCAGGTGACCGCATCAGCTGATCATCGCCAGGTCTGAGAGAGAGAAAAGAGAGAGAAAAGAGAGAGAAAAGAGAGAGAAAAGAGAAGAGAGAGAGGGAGAGAGAAAAGAGAGAGAAAAGTGAAGAGAGAGAGAGGGAGAGAGAGAGAGAGGGAAGAGAGAACAGAGAGAAAGAGAGAAGAGGAGAGAAGAGAGAGAGATTAGAGAGAGAGGAGAGAGAGAGAACAGAGATAAGAGAGAGAGGAGAGAGAAGAGAGAGGGAGAGAAGAGAGAGAGTGAAGAGAGAGAGAAGAGAGAGGAGAGAGCAATGCAGCCTCATTCCATGAACTGCTCCGATTTTAGATGTGTGTCCCGCGGCTCACAGCTGATGCCCGGCTCCTCCCCTTAGTGCATAATTAAATTAAATTTGAATTATAAATAAATAATACTTATAATTTAAAATTAAATTCTTTACCAGGACGGCCGGGACTCAACCTCGTGAACTAATTCTCCTTAAGCAGTTGCTCTAACCATTAAGCCACTGCCTCTAATAAGAAGCATAAGAAGCTTTGGTAATCTTGACCTCTATATTGCACTTGAGAATCTAAAAGTGCTGATGTCCGGCTCCTCCCCTCAGTGCATAATTAAATTAAATTATAAATAAATAATAATTCTAATTTAAAATAAATTTAATTCTTTACCAGGACGGCTGGGACACGAACTCGTGAACTAATTCTTCTTAGGCAGTAGCTCTAACCATTGAGCCACTGCCTCTAATGAAAAGCATAGGAAGATTTGGCAATCTTGACCTCTGCATTGCAGAGTGAAGTCTCCGGTGACAGCGCGGTTCACTTCTGGTGCTGCGTGGAGAGGACACAGAACACTCGTGTTCTACGGCGCTCCCTGTCATCTTCATGTAGCAGAGCTGAAAGCGAAAGGGAATACCTGATTGAATAGTGAAGCCACAGCCATTTTCAAAAGAGGAAAAGCCGCCGGAGCTTTGTGACAGGCATGCAGTGAGGCGCCCGTGATCGGTGAGTAGGAAAGAGAGAGGGATTGTGCTAGGGATGCAGGACGCATGCAGATATGCAAAGCGAGCACATAGACTTACTGTGAAAAGCCACGCTTTTGGTGATCGAACCGGTAACTCGAACTGCCGAACTGGAAGCAAATCGTTTGAGTTCGTCGAACGACTCGAACACCGCCCAAAATCACTTGAATTTGAAATTGGCGAACCATTCGAATTGAACATTGCTCAACTCTACTCTCGACGAAGAAAGTTGCCAAACTGCATCATGTGAGTGACAGCTGAAGAATACAAAATAAAGTTCTTCCATCTACTCATTCAAAACCAAAAGGTGGAAGTCCAGACAAAATATCGGAGTAACAAATCAGCTCATTATAAATGCCGGTGAGTGTGGATGACCTCGGATGCGTCATACACCCCGCTACAGAAGAAGGAGGACGAAGATGGCCGAAAAAAGGCGGTGCCGGCACCGGAGAACGGAGACGCCCATATGGCCAACCGCGCGACCGTTAGGTAAGTATTATAAAGTGTTTTTTATGTTCTCACAGCGGCCTGGGCTCTTAAATGCAGCATATTAGAATACTGTATATAAGAGCCCGGTGGTGGTGGCTGCAGCTTATACACCAAAAAAGTGGTGCTCAAAATCCTGCCTACACTCATCTTGCTCTGGTTCCCGTGTCTCATTCTTCACAACCCTGTGGTGGACTGGAGATCTCAGAACAGTATATGATGGAGCCCATACTGTAAGGTCCACTGCCTAGGGACCTGTGTGGCGGTTGTCGTTTCTAGCATTCCGGAGTCCTTGTCTGAGTACCAGGATATGTTCTCAGAAAAGGGTTGCTAGGAGTTAAGGCAGCATTACACGCTACGATATATCGTGCGATACGTCGTTGGGGTCACGGATTCCGTGACGCACATCCGGCATCATTCGAGATGTCGCAGCGTGTGAAACCTCCGAACAACTGTTAACGAGCAAAAAAATTCATCTTATCGTTGCTCGTTGACACGTCGTTCATTTTCATAATGTCATTCCTCCTTCTGCAGGCCGGTTGTTTGTCGTTCCTGCGGCAACACACATCGCTACATGTGACACCCCGGGAACGACGAACACAGCTTACCTGCATCCAATGCATCGAAGGAGTTACCCTTTTTAGGGTACATTATCTCCGCTTTAGGCTCTAAGGGGCAGGTTATTTTAAGTTGGGACCATCCTTAGGCTGGGTTCACACATAGCGACAGCGATAACGACATCGCTGTTACGTTACCATTTTCTGTGACGTAACAGTGACCTAGTAAGTCGCTGTTATGATCGCTGCTTAGCTGTCAAACACAGCGACGCAGCAGCGATCATAACGTCGCTACATGTGCAGAGAGCAGGGAGCCGCGCACACTGCTTAGCGCTGGTTCCCTGCTCTCCTAGCTACAGTACAATCGGGTTAATTAACCCGATGTGTACTGCAGTTACATGTGCAGAGAGCAGGGAGCCAGCACTGGCAGCGTGAGAGCGGCGGAGGCTGGTAACGAAGGTAAATATCGGGTAACCACCTTGGTTACCTTGGTTACAGCTTACCACAGGCTGCCAGATGCCGGCTCCTGCTCTCTGCTCGCTTCATTTCGTCGCTCTCTCGCTGTCACACACAGCGATCTGTGCGTCACAGCGGGAGAGCAACAATAAAAAAATGAACCAGGGCTGTGTGTAACGAGCAGCGATCTCACAGCAGGGGCCAGATCGCTGCTCAGTGTCACACACAGCGAGATCGCTAATGAGGTCACTGCTGCGTCACAAAAAACGTGACTCAGCAGCGATCTCAGCAGCGATCTCGCTGTGTGTGAAGCACCCCTTAGAACCTTAAGGTTTTACAGTGGTTTCTTGTATTTGCTAAATATTACAGGAAATGTATTACTCCGATACTCCGATGACCTCCTGACCATACTGCACACACACTGCTGGAAACTAACTGATGATGCTGTACCCAGTGATGCTGTTGCTTCCAAGTCCGCGACGGTAACATTTAAATCTCCAGTAGCTAGAAGGACCTTTGCTGATGTCATGCCCATGTGACCAGAAGGGACGGGGCCTCCGCCAACGTAGCTGATATGAAGAAGCAACATTATTTTTCTAAGTTGACGTGGACATGTAGTTGATTATAATAGAAGCATGGGTTTGGGAGTAAGATACCCAGGTGAGAGGGTGCAGGGGGGGGTGAAGCTCCCCTTTACATGATTATAGTGGACTGGATGAAACATCACCATGCCCACCAACAAAGCCGGTCATGCCCACTGTCCTTCTAGGCACTGGAATTTCCACATCTGTTGTGCAACCCCCTCTTCACCTCCTGTCACCATCCTTCCATCCCTCTATAACACCTCCTGTCATTGTGTATCCATCCGTCGCTCCTCCTCTCACCATGTATCCCTCCATCCCTGTATCCCTCCATCCATTTTTCATTTTGTATCCCTCCATTCCTGTACAACACCTTCTGTCATCATGTATGCCTCCATCGCTCCTCCTGTCACCATGTATCCCTCCATCCCTGTACAACTTCTTATGTTATCGTGTATCCTTCCATCATTGTACAGATCCTGCTGTCAACCTGTACCCCTCCATCACTGTACAACACCTCCTGTCACTGTCACCATGTATCCCTACATCGCTGCTCCTGTCACTGTTTATCCCTCTGTCGCTGCTCATCTCCTCCTGTCAGTGTAGCCACAACCCATCTGCTACATCTGATGATCACAGTGAGCAGCTATGGAGCATGATTGCCCGCAGTGAGGTTCATGCCACAACCAAAGTGAGCCCCGTGATCAGTGGTGATGTGACTCAGGTTAGCCACTGCCACAGCTGGGGCTCTCCACCTGTGAACGCAGATCACCTGAGTGATGTCACTGCTGATTGCATTGCCTACTTCAGTCACGGCCTGAACCTCACAGCGGGCAGTCATGCTCTATGGCTGCTCGCTGTGATTGTCACATGTAGCAGCAATGGCAGCGTCATGGGACCTCGTGCTGATGACTTCAGACCTGGAGGGGTGTTTTGGGGGTTAATAAAGTGGTGAAAGAGGGTGGTTTTGTATTTTACTCCAAATAAAGGATTTTTCTCTGTGTTTGTGTATTTCTTTTTACTTATTGGATTAGTGATGGGGAGTCTCATAGACTCCTTTCCATCATTAATTTTGGGCTTGATGACAGTTGTATGCTGTTCTTAACCACTCATTACCCTGACTGCTATCGCATGAGGGCAATCGGAAAGAGCCAGGTAAAGCGCCGAGCTTGAAGCATCTAATGGATGGAAACTCCAGATTGCTATTTTAAGGCTGTGGGGGGACCTAATAACCATAGGCCTCCACAATCTGAGAATACCAGGCTCAGTTGTCGGGCTTTATCTTGGCTGGGTATCAAAATTGGGGAGGACCGCAGGCCGTTTTTTTTTTTAATTATTTATTTAAATAGTTAAAAAAAAGCTGCATGCAGTTCCTCTTATTTTGATACACAGCCAGGAGTAGTGCATGGCTGGTACTGCAGCCTGTAGCCATATGTTTTAACTGTGCTAGGTATCATGGGTATCATAATATGTGGGAACCCTACACCAATTGTTTTATTTACGTATTTTTATATCATGAAACTTACTGACCTGCAGATAGCGACTGCTGCTATTGGTTGCAGTCAGACGCTTTCACATAGGCTTGGGGCGCATCTGACTGCAACCAATCACAAATAGGCCAGCCAGTGGGCGGGGAAAGCAGTGTATATTCAATTAAGGTAATGAGTGGCTCAGGAAGGGAAGGACAGGCCGCAGGAGCAGTGTGACAACCGCTACAGTGAATTGTGAATTGTGAGTATGAAGCGTTTGCTCCTGCCCCTTTGTGCCGAATTCCAAATGTATTTTTGGAAATGTGGTCTTCATGGGAAAACCAAACTGAACGCCGATTTTTAAGTGTAATGCTTGTGTTTGCTGAGCCTGATCGAACAAGCTCAGGCTCGTACCGAGCCTGAGTTGGGCAAGGCTTTATCGAAGAGATTCACTCATCACTACCTGAGACAAACTTGGTGGTCCCTGTTCTTTAACAGATTTAACGATCTTGTTACTTACCGCTTGGGTTCTAAAAAACACCAAGGCGGATGCGCTTTCCTGTTATCTTTATGTGGGGAGCAGCTGGAGGAACCGGTGACCATTTCACAGCAGGGTGTCATGGTGTCAACACTCAGTATGAAGGTAGAATCTGAGATTGCTGAGGCCCAGGAGGAGGCACAGCCCTTGCACTCGCACAACAATAAGATGATGCTACACTGTCTTCACAAACATGGCGCCAGAGATAAGCACTATATGCAGGTGCCAATTCCGATGCCCTCTTAGTGAAGAGATTTAGTTAATCTGTGATGTACTGTAGTTAATAAAAATAACAGGGGGAGAAAGGACAGGCAACCACACAGGAGTGGGAATAACTAGCAAAACCCAATGCACCTATTAGATATTCCGTTGCACCTATGATTAAATAACAATGCATTGTACAAACTTTGCTTGCCTATACTTAATGAAGTCTGCATCCATTCTTACAACTAAGGCCGGCGTCACACAGGATGATCTATCGTGCGATCGCACGAACGATCGAACCCACCCCCATCATTTCTGCATCACGGGCAATTAGTAGCCAGTGGCGCACAAAGTCGTTAACCCCCCGTCACATGTACTTACCTCCCAGACGACCTCGCTGTGGGCGGCGAACATCCTCTTCCTGAAGGGGGAGGGATGTTCAGTGTCAGAGCGACATCACACAGCGGCCGGCCAATAGAAGCGGAGGGGCGGAGATGAGCGAGACGTAACATCCCGCCCACCTCCTTCCTTTCGCATTGCCGGTGGGACGCAGGTAAGCTGCAGTTCATCATTCCACACGGGTGTCACACGGAGCGATGTGTGCTGGCTCGAGAATGATGAACAACTGGAGCACAGAAGGAGGACCGACATTTTGAAAATGAACGACGTGTCAACGAGCAACGATAAGGTGAGTATTCACAGTCGTTCGGAGGTGTCACACGGTACGATATGTCAAACAATGCCGGATGTGCGTCACTAACGACGTGACCCCCACGACACATCGCCCGGTATATCGTACCGCGTGACGCCGGCATAAGGCTTTGTGCTCACAGGGTGTTTTTTTAGCATTTTTTCTAGCATTTTTCCTTGCTTTTTTAATCATTAAAAGCAATGAAAAACCTTCCCAGCAAAGTCTATGAGAATCATTACTTGCTGTGCCCACGTTGCTTCTTTTTCGGTTTATTTTTTTGTTGCTGAAAAAGGAAGCAACATGTCAATTGTTTTAGCATTTTTTCCTGCTTTTTTCCCCAATTGACTTCAATGGAGTCAGTGAAAATTGCAGGAAAAAAATGCATGTGTAATGCCCATGTTGCTTTTTTTTGTGCTTTTTTATGTGCTTTTTGATGTCACTGAGGTTCCCTGCAATAGAGATGAGCTATCCTGATTGGCAAAAATCGTACAAATCTTTTGCCAATAGGGATAGGACATCCAATCATTTACAGCAGAAGATCTTGCCAAGGATCTGTAGATGATCGGATGGCAAAACACATCCTCTCCCTGCCCCTCACAGCCATGTCAAGTATTGTCATGGCTGTGATTGGCCACTGTAAAAAAAAAAAGTAAGCAAAAGGGTTAAAGCAGCATATACTTACCAAGTACCCGCAGCTGCAGTGCTACTTCTGGACCCGAGAATTTTCTCTAACGAATATTCACTGCTTTCCCCGCCCACCGGCGTTTGTGATTGGCTGCATTAGACCCTGCTCCAGACAGCGTCTGGTGAATGGATGAAATCACAGGCGCTGTCTCAGGGTCTATAGCATGGTATAAAGTAAATAAAAAAAAAAATAAATAAATAAAACAATTGGCGTAGGGTCCCCCCCATATTGATACCAGCACAGATAAAGCCGGCTACAGACTGCAGCCCTCATCCCCACGCTTAACTTGGCTGTGTATCAAAATAAGAGGAACCACATGCAGCTTTTTTTTTAATTATATAAATAAATAATTTAAAAAAAAATAGCGTGCGATCAATCCTAATTTTGATGCAAAGCCATGATAAAGCCCAACAGCTGGGGGCTGGTATTCTCAGCCTGGGGAGTCCTACATTTATTAGGCCACTTCCCAGGCTAAGAATAGCAACTTGCAGCCGCCCGGGACTGTCGCATCCATTAGATGTGACAAGCCCGGCGCTTTGCCAGCTCTTCCCAATTGCCCTGGTACAGGGGCAATCGGGGTAATACCAGAGGTTAATAACAGCCCATAGCTGACTGGTTCCTGTCCAACCTTAAAATCGTAAGCTTTTTAGCCCGGGTTGAAGCATTTAGGTAGGGACCCAACAAAAGAGATACACCTTGACGCTGGCTACTGGGCTCATAAAATACTGGCCTTGTTTGTGCGCTAAGTAGAGTATCTAAATTTTAAATTTTATTCACTTCGCAGTAATGCATGTTCAAATTCCTATGTTCACTGTTTGCATAGCTGAGCATCTCAGATTACAGTTGCATATCTGTTAGAGTATATTTCATGTTCAGTTTGCATCTGTTCACATTTGTCGCTTAGGAAGTGCCATCAGTTTTCTCATTCCACTTTCTATGATTGACATTGAGTTATGATTTTTATATATATTGAAAGACATTATGTTGCCTTCTGCTTTCTAGTGAGTAGCAGCAAAAGAAACAGATATGCCACTTATCAGGTAATAGATGAAAATAACAAATAAGGGCTATAATATAACCTTTAATTTATCAAAGTTATTAAAAATCTATAAAAATAGGTAGAGGTAACCAAAAGCCCCTCTGTGTTCCAAATTACACCTGAACATTGGTCAGATGTGGCCATATACTCAGTAAGAGGACATGTCCAGCCCAGAGACACCAGTAATGTATAACAAAAGAAGCAAAAACAAATATAGCATAAACTGTGTATTTTCTGAACCCTAAACGGACAGCAGTCCCATAGGAAAAAATAACTAAGTAGAGAAACACAATATAATCAAATTAAAAACCTGTTGACAGTGGTCAACAATTCAAATGACCCCAATCACTTAACAATGGCAGTACATATGAAAGTAAGCAACAATCTCACCGGATGGATGGGGAGTGGGATGAACTAGCATCTCCTTCAATTGGGTCTTCTAGTTGCCATGGTGTCACTGACCTAATATGTCACTGGGAGATGGATGGGGTGTGGGGTGAACCACCATCTCCTTCAATTGGGTCTTCTAGTTGCCATGGCGTCACTGACCCTATATGTCACTGGGAGTTCAGAACATATTTTCATCTTCTGCTTTCTAGTGCATAAAAAATTAGGAAAAATAAAACTGTACATCAAATGCAGCAGGACAAGCTCTCAGCCCAGCTATACTGCATAGCTGAATAATCGCAGTGGCACTGGTGCTGTTTGTAGTATTTTTCCAATCTGATACGGTTTTCATTCTCTATCTCTGCTGCTGAGCTGTGAAATCTGATGTCCTCTCTACCTGAATCGCTCTAAAATGGCTGCTGCATTCCCATTCTGCCATTGTACAGGCTAGGATAGACACTCCAGGTTGGTTGAGCTTTACCATGTGATATAATAGCTGCAAACTAGTGGTATAACTAGTGTCCTATTAGCCACAATGCAAAATTTGCACTGGGATCACCCTCCTACATGTTAGTCAAATGTTTGAGCCCTTGTAGCATTCCAAATCCTTCAAAGGCATACACGTTGTCCCCACTCCCCCTTCATTATGTATTAATGTACACCATCCTGTACTAATGTATGCCATCCTGCGCCCCTTTCAAATATATATATGTCCCCTATCCTGGGCTCCTTTCAAGTATATATGTCCCCTATCCTTGGCCCCTTCAATGGTTCTCTTTGCTACAATACACTTCAGCTGAATGTGTGTTCTTTGACACACATCCAGCTAAAGAAGGTGATGGGTTTAACAGGCTCCCCGCCAGCAAGGACCTGTTCTCGGTCGCTCCCTCTACAAACCATTCATTTAAACAGAAGATAAATGAAGTCATCTAAGCCTTCTTTGCCAGATGCAATTTTTTGCAATATAAAAAAATCACACTAGGTTTTTATTTGGTGATTCGTGCAAATCAAATCTCAAATTGTTCAAAATCGCTAAATTAGACTCAAAGTTAAATTTCATTAAATTATTTCATTCATCTAATTTTCAAATAAAATAAATTCCTTGCTATAGGGCTGACATGCGCAAGACTTTAACATTGCCTTTTCCCAGAGATCAAAATCTTGGTCTCATGATTATCCTGGCTAGAACTGAACATTAATAAAACTTCAAAGGCAATACACTAAACATCCTCACAGATGTCTTGTTAATCAGTTTATGTTCATGTCCTCAGTCCATCTGTTACACTGTGAGTATCTAACACAATAATATGTTCCAGATTCTTCAGGTCTCACTCCAGTGAGTTTACAATAAACTTCTCCTTTATTTGTGTCTCTTGTTATAGTTATACGTCCCCGTACAGACTGGGCATAGGCTTTGCTATTATCATAACATATGTACCCTAACCATTCAAAACGTTGCTTTTCAGGTTGTCTGATCCAGTATACACAGTGCATGTTAGTGCTGTCAGTGAGGGCGGCACCGGTCACTTTACAGGTCAGGTCCAGAGTCTCTGATGGTCTCACAATCCCAGGACCAGACTCCATCATAGAGATTTGTGAAATGACACCTGCAAAACAATAAAAAAATTCATAAGATATTATAGCACTGAGAAACAAATAATATTTTTCTAGAATTAGACTCACTTTGTAGAGACAATACAACACTGAGTAATCTCAGGAAAGTCTTCATGTCTGTTCTGAGGACTTGCAGAGAAAGTTGGCTTATGATGTGTGCGCTGATGCTTTCAATGTCCAAGTCCTGAAGTTGATTCTCTATTTAGAGTCAAAGTAATCTGCATAAATTTACATATTTATTAATTGGCAAATTAAGCAGCCAGTAAGAGTTTCATCCAATGTGATATTTTGTCATTTCTGTGTTTTATACACAGAAGGGAACGAGAGCCTTGAAACCCTTTATTCACATCTTACTCTTTCTATTAACAGTAAAGGGAACTGTACAGGTTATGTAGGCATTTAAAGTATTAGGAAAAATATAAGCAACAATACAAAAAAAATATTTTTCACAAAGTCAAAATTCTGTTAAAATAGATTATTTTGCAGTTCCCCATCACTAGGGGTATAGAACATGATTCTGAGTCATAGCATCGGGCAATATATATACTGTATGTGTATATACGGTATATATATATGTATATATATATATACATATATATATATATACAGTACAGACCAAAAGTTTGGACACACCATCTCATTCAAAGAGTTTTCTTCATTTTCATGACTCTAAAAATTGTAGATTCACATTGAAGACATCCAAACTATGACTGAAAACATGTGGAATGAAATACTTAAAAAACTGTGAAACCACTTAAAATATGTCTAATATTCTAGGTTTAACAAAGTAGCCACCTTTTGCTTTGATTACTGCTTTGCACACTTCTGGTATTCTCTTGATGAGCTTCAAGAGGTAGTCACCGGAAATGGTTTTCCAACAGTCTTGAAGGAGGTCCCAGAGATGCTTAGCACTTGTTGACCCTTTTGCCTTCACTCTGCGGTCCAGATCACCCCAAACCATCTTCATTGGGTTCAGGCCTGGTGACTGTGGAGGCCAGGTCATCTGGCGTAAAACCCCATCACTCTCCTTCTTAGTCAAATAGCCCTTACACAGCCTGGAGGTATGTTTGGGGTCATTGTCCTGTTGAAAAATAAATGATGGTCCAACTAAACGCAAACCGGATGGATAGCATGCCGCTGCAAGATGCTGTGGTAGCCATGCTGGTCCAATAGGCCTTCAATTTTGAATAAATCCCCAACAGTGTCACCAGCAAAGCACCCCCACACCATCACACCTCCTCCTCCATGCTTCACGGTGGGAACCAGGCATGAAGAGTCCATTCGCTCACATATTCTACAAAGACATGGTGGTTGGATCCAAAGACCTCAAATTTGGACTCATCAGTAGAGTTGAGCGATGTTCGAGGTTCGAGATTCGCCAGTTTCCTGTTTGAGTGATTTTGGGGGGTGCTCGAGATCGAACTCGAACTCGAGCTTTTTGCTAAAAGCACGACAGTTCGAGTTATGTTCGAGAACGGTTCAATCACCAAAAAGCCTAGCTAGTTACTAGCTGGCTTTTCACTGTAATAGTGTATATCACTGTGATTCACGCTATTATCAAATTTCAGCGTATAGTGTGCGGGGGGGGGGGGCGCGGTTTAGATCTGTGCTGCTGCTGACTGCTGATAGAATGCCGATCGACATTTCTTCTTCCTAACCACGCGTGCAGTGGGGCGGGTCAGGATGTCAGCCAATCACAGACACACACACAGCTAAGTGGATTTTTGCCAGACAAGTAAGGGCATGTGTCATAGGCTGTGCATGTCACATGTCCTTGCCCTATAAGATATGGCCATTTTCCACGTCGCCGCCATTATTTGCCTTCTGTGTGTGGGTGACAGTCACCGCTTCCGCTGCTTCCGCTCCTGCTGTGTGCACTATAGACATAGTGCAATCTACACCGCGCTGTAGGGATTAGGGACTGATGGTTATTTCAGCCCTTTTCAGGGCTGATTTCCAGGTGTCCATAGCCATAGCTGATAGGCAGATCCGTGCAAATGTTGTGTACAGCTTTAGATAACAGCGTCTGCCAACCTCAGCTCAGGAAATTCCTTGCTGCATTTTTTCATTAGCAGGGATAGAAAGTGAGGCTTCCTTTCCTGTCCTGGTACCCACAGAACCCGGGCACTCTACCCATCTGCCCAGTTTTGCCACGCTATTTATTTGCCCAAAGAGCTGACACTTTTTGTGCCATCCTAAAAGTGTTCCTGTGCTGCCAATCAAGGTACACCACATGTGCATTCTACACTCCTCTCCATTACTGCTATGCAATTATTAACTGCAGGTAGTCCATCCAATCTGTGATGAAGGTGCAGGCGTGGATATAAAGTTGCCTTCATCCAAAGGTGTTTCTCTCAATGTCTGACAGAGCTCAACACGACCAGCTGTTTCCACTTCTAAAACAACTGACAACCTGTCAATCACACTCCCTGTTGTGGGTAAAGGGTTGGAAGGTCAGCGTGAAAAAGCCTGTGTGACTGCTGTCCCCACAGTCACAGAGGATGAAGAGCACGCAGATGCACTTGATGGGGCAGACGATGGTTGCACAGCCCCACTAGGCCGCAATGTAGCACAGTGAACGTCCCGTTGCGACTCATGCTTTATTTAAAGTCGTGTACAGGGTGGGCTCCCCAGTATACATCAAAACCACGCAACAGGAAAAGGACTCCAGGCAGTTGGGTTGATAAATGATTGTTTAAATTTCCCAAAACAAACAATAAGAAGCATGCATAAAACTGAAAGAATAGAACAATCTATTCACAATTCAAAAAGCCTACATCCCTATGCTGCAACACGCGATTTATACACCCTGCTCACCAAATTTGGACTAACCAAGGGACTGTGTAAACAGCTGCCTACTACCTGGTAATCCCTCTGCATTGCAGGACTAATTGTTTGTGTGTGTGTGTGTGTTTGTGTGTGTGCGAACACGACTTCCCAGTGGCGCATCACAAGAGCATACAACTTATCTACCTAAATATAGACAAAACACATTAGCCCCCATGAATACCCTTGTTAGCTGAAGCTTAACTGTTAAGGCAGATGATAACAGTGTGAATGCTAACCACACAGCTTAGCAACACACTCCTGGAAATCTTGGAAAACAACAATCAATGCAAACATGTGTCGCTGTCACGCTATGATTTTAACTGTAAGTGACAATTTGACAGTGCAGAGGCAGCAAGTCTTAGGTGGGCTTTGCACGTTGCAACATCGGTAACAATGTGTTACCGATGCTGCAGCGATAGTCCCGCCCCCGTCGCACGTGCGATATCTAGTGAAAGCTGCCGTAGCGATTATTATCGCTACGGCAGCTTCACACGCACATACCTGCTGTGCGACGTCCCTCTGGCCGGCAACCCCCCTCCTTCCTTAGGGGGGCGGGTCGTGCGGCGTCACAGTGACGTCACACGGCAGGCGGCCAATTGAAGCAGAGGGGCGGAGATGAGCAGGATGTAAACATCCCGCCCACCTCCGTCCTTCTCATTGCAGCCGGGAGGCAGGTAAGGTGATGTTCCTCGCTCCTGCGGCTTCACACACAGCGATGTATGCTGCCGCAGGAGCGAGGAACAACATCGTACCTGTCGCACCATCGGCATTATGGAAATGTCGGAGGCTGCAGCGATCATACGATAACGACGCTTTTGCACTCGTTCATCATATCAAAAAGGTTTTACACGTTGCGATATCGACTGCGACGCCGGATGTGCGTCACTTTCGATTTGACCCCATCGACATCGCACGTGCAATGTCGCAACGTGCAAAGCCGCCCTTATTGTCTATATAGTCGACCTAACCAGATCAGATATTTGTTTTGCTAATTAAACAAAGTGTTACGTGCATGCATTACTGTATGGGCCCAACCTACCGTACCCGGGTACTGTGGTGTCCAGTTGCCATAAATACAGACTTTGCGCTACTCTCACGGTAAACAGTATAGACAGCACCGGAGAATGTTGGTCTCTGGCCCAGGATGCTGCTTACAGGCGTTACGGTCCTCCTCACTCAACTCCAACACGACTTCACTCACAATTGACCAAAGTGTTTCTGCGGTGACTCCTTGCTGTAACGCACACCTTTAGCTTTTTCTTATGTTCATACACAGAATCTCCTCCGCTCTCCAAGTCCACAGCCGAACAACGTTTTGCTATTGCTATAGTGACCAAACAGACAAAGGCAGGTGCAAAAAAACAGCAGCCCCTTGTGTGTAGTCTGCAACAATGCATGCAATGAATGGCAAATAAGCATGTTGCATTGACAGTGGATAAAGCTGATCAATACACCCTCACACTATCAATTCATATCCATGTGACACTTAATAGACGAAGTACTGAAAGTAGTAGTAGTAGTTTTTTGGCTCTACTTAGAGATTAATGACTAATCTTACAGATTACATGACTTGGGTGATCCTTTGCGATGTCAAAAAAGCCCCAGGCTAGGCAAGGCTTACAGCCCATGCGACATGCAAAGCCACCACGACTTCTGCTCAGACGCAGAGTTGTGTCTGAGGATTCAGTTGTTGACGTGCTTCCAGTACTTTGTCTCTGTCCAGGAAGACGCAACGTAACATTGTCGTCAGTCGCATCCTCCTCCACCTCCTCTGCTGACCTCATTGACTGGGTGACTTTGGTTTGACAGTAAGTGGGGTCTCCAACCTCATCATCACCCTGTGTGTTTTCATTCCCCTCGTCCTGAGTCCTCCGAGACAACCTCTTCCTGCCCTGACCGAATAGTAAAGTTGTCGATCCAGTCAGGTATCTAAGACTCTTCAGCATGTTCCCCATTTTCTCCACCAGGAGGATTTACAGTTTGGGAATGAGGGTGCACATTATGCTCTGCACCTTCTTCATCGGGGTCTGGATCTGACTCACAAAACTTCTGGGCATCAGTGCCGATCATTTCCTTGTCTGGACTCACTGCAGCTTTGCAGCAGACCTCAGATTACCAGGCTATAGTTTGACTGAACAGCTCTGCAGACTCAACCATCTCTGTTACCCCATACTCAGCAGGGCTGGTGGAAACTTGAGAGCTGTTAGGAAGCAAGTGCAATTGGGTGGACACCACAGAGGAATGGAGTATTTGGGATATTGAACTTGAGGTGGAGGAGAGGCCACTTTATGGAGTACTTGAGATCCATTGAAGCAGCTGCTGTTTTGCTGGCTCATCTACATTTTTTAGCGATGGTCGTGTCCGGGAAAAAGGGATCATATTAGATTATCCACGGGAAGAAGTACACCTGTTATTTTGGCTGGTAGTTGGTGTTACGAATCGGTGCCACCATAAACGCAAGCAGCCTGCTGAGGTTCCAGTTGTGCCCAGGCGTTAGCTGCCATTTTGGGCTGTGCCTCGGGTCATCCAGCTGGCTGCTTTCTCCTCCATGTCTAAGTGTGGAGAGGCGGCTAGTGTGCATGCGTGTGCCAATTTACCCCAGCCGCAGCCTAAGTCTAGTGTTTCGCCTAGTGAGTATGCTCAGCCTGACTGTGCCCTTCCTGACTGAGGCTAAGTTCTCAGATCGGGCTACAGCGCATGCTCCCACACTTACTGCGAAAAGCCTCTTTGTACAGGTACTTGGACTCCGTGCCATGTCTCAGTCCTGTGTTATGCCTAGATAGCATGCTGAAGCTGATAGTCTTTTTTCTGAGACTGTTGTTCATGCTACTGAGCATGCTCAGGCACTTAGTGCATCAGAGGCTAGGTCCAGTAATAAACTCTTTGGCCCTGCCCCTGACGTGGCAGGCCCATATAGACCACAGGGCATCAGGTGTCCTGATGATGTGGCCAGGCCACTCCGGACTGGCTTACAGAGGCCGGCCCCGCTGTTTGAGTAGAGACAAACATTGATGAAACTCGGTCTCACTCTCCAGAGCTTACCGTCCACAACTCCTCAGCGGTGTGACTCACATTTCCCAGACATTTCAAAGTAAAGAGTCAATCACCTGATGCCGTTGAGCTCTGCTGCCAGCATAGTAGGGAGGTGTGCGGGATTCTTGTGCACAGTTACAATGCCAGTGGCCTTACAATACAGGTTTTGAGCGGAGGTTGAGGACCTAGACGAGGTTGAGGAGGCAGAAGCAGTGGAGAAACTTCTACATACAGAGGAAGGATTGACACACAACTCGTGGGGACGGAAAGACTTGTACAGCAGACCCTTCTCCATATCTCACCATAGTTACCCAGTGCCGAGTCAACGACATGTAATGTGTCGCGGGTGGGGAGGACGCCGCCGCTGCTGCGCTCTCGCTAACGCTCAGGTCCGGCGTTGCTGTGGCTGCTGCTGTTGCTCGGTGGCTCGAGCGTTGGGCCGGATCCGGGGACTCGAGCGGTGCTCCTCACCCGTGAGTGAAAGGGGTGTTTGGTTTGGGGGATTTAGTCCGTGACGCCACCCACGGGTCGTGGTGAAGATGGGCACCACCGCTGCTGGTGATGGGGATCCCGGGAGCGATGGTAGGGAGCAGCTGGGATGTTGTTTTACCCCTCCGTGGGTAGGGGTCGGTGGTCCCGGGGCCCGATGATGTGTCGGGGAGGCAGGGTCGGTGAGGTGCAGGGTTGCAGGGACAGCGCGGTGCCAGGTGGCACTAGTGTACTCACTCAGCAAGAAAGGTACAAAGTCCTCGGTGAACCAAACGGCTGGATGGACGGGTCCCGCAGCTGGCTGCAGTGTCTCTCCCCGGACAGATGATGGCGGCTGTCTTTCCCTGCACCTTGATGTTCTCGTTTGACTACTATGGATCCCCAACGGTAGTCCGCTCCCCGGTGTATGGGTACCGGAGGAGCCCGTTTGCCTGCAGGCGCTGGCCCTTGGGTCTCTAGCCTTAGGCGGTATCTGTATACCCTCACGGTGTGGGCGGTTGCCTTCAATCAGGACTTTTGCTGTTAGGAATTCCCTGGAGTTCCAGTCACATTCGGATCTGACTATTGTCGGCGGCTCCAAGCCTGGTCGGGGTCCGATGGCCCTGCCTGTGTGTGCTGGCTTCACTTCGCTCCCCGGTCGGTACCGGCGGGCCGTCGCCCGACCCCGGTCCTACGGTTCCGCGTTGCTTCACCACTTCTGCAGACGGCCACCACCGTCTGCCAACCTTGCTGTTGGTGCCTGGGCCACAAACCCAGACACCTAAGTGATCACTCCTCACACTTCAACATCCTCTACTCAACTCCAACTTCTAACTGACACTTTTCCCGCCCCCAGGCCTGTGAACTCCTCGGTGGGTGGGGCAAACAGCATGGCTCCGCCCCATCTGGTGTGGACATCAGACCCTGGAGGGAGGCAACAAGCGTTTTGTGTTTGACTGGTGTCCCTGTCTACTGGGGGTGGGGTGTTTGTGTGTTATCTGTGACGACCTGGCTAGGCCAGGGCGCCACATAACGCACCTATCCATGCTTACTGGTTCAGGTATCTGTGGTGAAATGCACCCTGTCACACACAGACTTTCTCAAAGAAGCGGTGATGTTGTGTGTGACATGCTGGTGTAGCGCGGGCACTACTTTCATGGAGAAGGAGTGGCGACTGGGCATCGGCTCTTGGGGCACTGCGATGGGCATAAGGTCTTGAAAATCCTCTGTTCAAAAGGTTGGAAAGGCAGCATTTCTGTACCCAACCGTTTGCAGATGCTGAAAGTAAACCTCTAAGCCATGTCATGCCCTTCGAAAATCATGTAAAAAACAGCAAGGGGACTCCAACCACAGTCTCCCTCGTTTCCAAAAATTGGGCCACACACACACACCACTTGACTGGCATCAGTTGTCCCCCATTTTCAATCTTGAAAAGATACTTTGCATGAAGCACTCTCAAAAATATACCAGCCTTTCGCCTCCCCTGGATGACACAGCGGTAGAAAAGTCCTCTGTGATCCATGACTTGTTCATCTTGGTTCTTTTTTCAAAAGCAAGGGGACTTCAACCACAGTCTCCCTCGTTTCCAAAAATTGTGCCACACAAACACCACTTGACTGGCATCACTTGTCCCCCATTTTCAATCTTACAAAGATGCTTTGCATGAAGCACTCTCAAAAATACACCAGCCTTTCACCTCCCCTGGATGACACAGGGGTAGAAAAGTCCTCTGTGATCCATGACTTTTTCATCTTGATGAAAGTTAGTCTGTCCACGTTGTCAGTGGACAGATGCGTGCGCTTATCTGTCAGCACACCCCCTGCAGCACTGAAGTGAAGACACATTCCGAGAGAACGCTGGCTGCGGGACACGACAAGATCCCCAAGGTGTCCGTGGCGAGCTCAGGCAATTTATCCAGATTGAAAGCCTAAAATGAGCAAGGCTCAAGTTGAACAGTAATGCCATCGATGTTCACTTGCATATACTCATAGATCTGTGTCTCCTCCTCTTTTTCCTCGTCCAGCTGTTTTGTTTTTGCATTTGTATATGTCCTTGTCACTTTCCCATGTGTTTGTGGTGCCTTGGGAGTTGTTTGTCACCTTTTGGACACCTTTGAAGGTGGTTTCTATGTGTTTTTATGTGTTTGTGATTGCCTCCCATTGTTTTCAATGTGGTTCGAGAGGTTCGTCAAACGGCTCGCCGAACCGAACTCGAACGTGGCCTCCGTTCGACGAACCAAACCGCTCATCTCTGCTCATCAGACCAAAGCACAGATTTCCACTGGTCTAATGTCCATTCCTTGTGTTCTTTAGTCCAAACAAGTCTCTTCTGCTTGTTGCCTGTCCTTAGTAGTGGTTTCGTGGCAGCTATTTTACCATGAAGGCCTGCTGCACAAAGTCTCCTCTTAATAGTTGTTCTAAAGATGAGAAGGTGTGCCCAAACATTTGGTCTGTACTATATATATATATATATATATATATATATATATATACCTGGCCACCAAAGACAGAAGGTCTTACCACCTAAGGACGTAATTGAGATTTGAGTTTATGATATCTATCAATCCAAACGACGTTCATTATTAAATAGATCTCTCAGATTTAACAGATCTTGTGTAATTACTTTGAAAATCCTCATCAGAATAGCTACAGTACTGGCCAAAAGTATTGGCCTCCATGCAATTCTGCCAGATAATATTCAGTTTCTTCTTGAAAATGATTGCAATCACAAATTCTTTGGTATTATTATCTTCATTTAATTTGTCTTCAATGAAAAAAAAAAAAAAATTGTCATAAAGCGAAAGTGGATATAATTCCACACCAAACATAAAAAAGGGGGTGGACAAAAGTATTGGCACTGTTTGAAAAATCATGTGATGCTTCGCTAATTTGTGTAATTAACAGCACATGTAACTTACCTGTGGCACCTAACAGGTGTTGGCAATAACTAAATCACACTTGCAGCCAGTTGACATGGATTAAAGTTGACTCAACCTCTGTCCTGTGTCCTTGTGTGTATCACATTGAGCATGGAGAAAAGAATGAAGACCAAAAAAACTGTCTCAGGACTTGAGAATCAAAATTGTGAGGAAGCATGAGCAATCTCAATGCTACAAGTCCATCCCCAAAGACCTGAAAGTTCCTGTGTCTACCGTGCGCAGTGTCATTAAGAAGTTTAAAGCCTATGGCACTGTTGCTAACCATCCTAGATGTGGAAGAAAAAGAAAAATTGACGAGAGATTTCAGTGCAAGATTGTGCGGATGGTGGATAAAGAACCTCGACTAACATCCAAACAAGTTCAAGCTGCCCTGCAGTCCGAGGGTACAACAGTGTCAACCCGTACTATCCGTCGGCGTCTGAATGAAAAGGGACTGTATGGGGGGCGGGGCGATGTAGCCGACCAGAGAGGACGCATGGGAAGAGAGCTCCTATAATCCTGATCTTATCCTGGCAATTTACACCCGGTTACCTGATCCATTTACTCACTGACCTGCTGCTGTGACAGGAGACATCATCTGGAGGCTGGTGATTCCCACTGGAGCTATTCCCTGACTCCTGCACGGTGTTGCTGGATCTCCTGAGGCTGGAGAGTGTGGAGCAGCAGCCATCTTCCCTACAGCATGCATTTCCACAGTGAGCAGCAGAGCATGACTCCGGAGAGCAGTGAGGAGTGACAGATTTATGGCCAGAGGTGAAGACCCGGGAGTGGTAAGCACAGGGAAGTTAATTCTCCCTTAGCTGTGTAACTGGCAATCAGTGTGCAGCACATTAGGGGGCCGGCTGCAGTGTGGGAGACTTTAACCCATAGAGTGCTGGAGGGTCTGGAGTGTGTGCCTTGAAAAACAGGCCCTGCATATTTTTCCTGACACATGAAAACAAATAAGTGGCACATATTGAAGTCCCCACACTGCGCAGGCCTGCATCATCCTGATAAATACACCCTGAGTGCTTTGCTGCCCTGGGACTCCCTTCATTCTTATTATCCACCATATAAGTGGCTGTTTTCTGGCTCTCTGGACGTGGTGAGGAAGTGGAGACAGACATATTACTAAATATACATTATAAAGGCACAGATTCAGACGCACGGGGGCACGATAAGAGAGGGGTGCAGAATCAGCAAATCCCCAGTGTATCAATATGAGTCCCCCTAAACAAAGTGGAGCTATTGACAAACTTAAGGAGTTCGCAAGGGGTGGTCAGGCAGATGCCCCTAAAGCCAAGAGAAATGCCACCCCAAAAGGTCAGGCACTATTGGATGATGGCTCAGGGGATCAAGATGATTTAACCCTGAGGCAGGTGTATGAACAGCAACTACAAGCAATTTCTACAAGCAACAGCTTGATTCAGAGGTGGGCCTCCTGCGTCAGGACATGCAATCCCTAAGGGCCCGAACAGCGGAAGTCGAGACGCGAGTGTCTGAACTGGAGGATCAAACTGTAACACTCAAAACAAAAATGACCACAATGGCCGGATCGGCAAATGCATGGCGCCAGAAAGCAGACGATCTGGAGAACCGCATGCGTCGAAACAATATACGAATCATAGGACTGCCAGAGCGCTCGGAAGGTCAGCATCCGGAACAATTCCTGGAGGAGTGGCTGAAATGTAATCTCGGAGATGAGTTCTCCTCGACATTTGCGGTGGAGAGGGCGCACAGAGTTCCAACGAGGCCTCCTATTCCAGGCGCGCCACCACGTCCCTTTTTAGCAAGGATGCTCAACTACAGAGATAGAGACACAGCACTCCGTCTGGCCCGACAGAAGAGCCCACTCAAGTTCCATAATGCTGCGCTCTCGATCTTTCCGGACTTTTTGGTGGACCTCCAGAAACAGAGGGCCCACTTCATGGAGGTGAAGAAGAAATTAAGGAAGCGGAACATCATCTACTCTATGCTGTACTCTGCCCGGCTCCGCATAGTGCATGAAGGGTCGCCTCTGTTTTTTACTACACCTGCTGAGGCTGAGGACTGGCTGCAGGTACACCCAAAACCTAAGGGGCAGAAGCCATGAGATTACTTTCCTAGGTGACATTTTCTGTGCCCCCTGGTGATCCTCTTCTTCCATGGTTGCTTGAAGCCCCCTTTGGAGACAGATGGGACTTCCCCGTGCCTCGAGTGATGGAGGAATTGGCCAGGAATTGGTTCTTGTGAAATGGGAGCCCTATCTTGTGCATCCTTATACCACCTATACCATGACACTGTATTCAGTGGTGGTATCTCCATTGATGTTTGAAATGTTTTACAGGACTTATCGGAAAGGTCCTGAAGTTCGATATTGGTTCTATATGTTTACAGCTGCAATTGCATTACCTTTATTTCTTTGCAGGGACAGGCTTATTACTGTTGGAGGGTTAACCACACTTAATTGCAGGGCAGAAAGCGTCTTATACCTGGGATCCTGGTTCTATAAAAAGATCTATGTGATATGGGGTCAGAGCTGATATTTATGACCTGGAATGTCAGAGGCCTTAAATCGCCCAAAAAACTTATTAAGGTATTCTCCCAAATTAAGCAAGTCAAGGCCCAACTGGTGGTACTGGTAGAGACTCACCTCACACGGGACACAGCCAGACTAGTAAACAAACCGTGGGTACAATGGTCGGCACATGTGTTCCACACCAGCTACTCCAGGGGTGTCTCTCTATTGGTCCATAGACATATCCGTTGGGAAGTGAAGGTGGTGAGGCGTGACCCGGAGGGGCGATTTGTGTTTATATATGCGTCTATAAACTCTAGAGATTATGTGCTGTTATGTATTTACAACCCCCCGCCAGCTCGCATCTCCATTCTTAAACAAGCAATGAGCTTTGCCCTCAATTATCCAGATGCGTATGTGTTATGTATGGGGGATTTTAATCTTGTGATGAATGAGGAGCAGGACAGGTTTCGGATGGATGGAGGGGGAAAACATTCGGCCACACACTTGACTGATTTGCAGCAATGCGTGGAGGGAGGTGGGTGGATTGACCTTTGGCGACTCCGGCATCCTAACACCCGAGAATATACATGTCATTCTTCTACTAGACGCACGCTGTCCTGACTAGATTATATTTTTGGGTCGAGCAATATCGCAACCTGGGTGGATGACGTGGTACACGGGGTCATTGGCATATCAGATCACAGCCCAGTGATTCTTACTATGAAGACTAACCAAGGTGTTGGTAAACCCTTTTGGAGGTTAAACCCCTTTTGGCTGAAACTAATAGATCAAAGTGATAGAACTCTGACCCAAATAGAGGATTTCCTGGAAGCCCACCCTAAACCCTGGAATATTAACTTGGTATGGGACACTTTTAAAGCCTACCTTAGAGGGTGTTTGTCTTCAACCATAACATATCTTAAAAGAGTGACTAAAACTGAGGATGATATAGTAGAGGGGAGACTTAGGGACTTAGAGGCAATATATATATCGGCCCCAACCGATGGAAGTAGAGCGGACTGGATGCAATCATATAGGTTATATATGCAGCACTCAGAGACCAAGTCCAAACGCAAATTGTTCTTTACCCGACAATCATATTTTGAGCTTTGAAATCAATCCAGTAAATTATTGGCATATATGGTTAGGCAACACAACACTTCAAGTACAATATTGGGTATACGGAGGATGGATGGCTCAATAGCTACATCCCCTGAAGATATTTTAGAGTGCTTTTGTGAATACTATAAAACCCTATACACATCTAGAAATCCTCATGGAGTTCAAAGTTGCGTGACATATTGTCGGATTTGGAGTTTCCCACTTTGAGTGAATCACAACGGGAGTCTCTGGAGGCGGACATCACACTGGATGAAGTGATTACTGCCATCTCGGATATGGCTAGGGGGAAATCTCCGGGTCCAAATGACCTTCCCATAGAATTCTATAGTAAATATTGTGACGTATTGGCCCCGATTCTTTTAGAGGTTTTCTCACATTTTTCAGCCGGCGACTCTCTACCTGCTTCCTTGTACGAAGCACATATAGTCGTGCTGAGGAAGGAGGGTAAAGACCCACTAGACTGCGGTTCATACCGTCCTATATCCCTAGTTAACGTGGATTACAAGATCTTTACCAAAATACTGGCGTCCAGGCTTAATTCAGTTATATTGAGTATAGTTCACCCAGATCAAACCGGATTTATGCCTGGGAAAAACACCTCCAGTCCATAGTGCAATATAGCACACTGGTCCAGGAGAACGAGTGGGCCTTGGCCTCGCTGGACGCGGCCAAGGCATTTGACTCGGTAGAATGGCCATTTTTATTTGCCTGCCTCCAGAGATTCGCTTTTGGGCCTAAATTCAGTAATTGGATTCATATGTTGTATAGGTGCCCGACAGCCAGGATACTTGGTAATGGTGCTATGTCTACACCATTCTCATTGAATCGGGGCACAAGACAGGGATGCCCTCTGTCTCCAGCATTGTTTGCACTAGTTATTGAAGCTTTGGCAATTAGAATCCGCTCTCATCCACAGATCACTGGAATCACTATAGCCGACTGAACAGATCAAATAGGATTGTATGCGGATGACATGGTTGTCTTCTTAGATCGAGTGCAAGAGACTCTACCGGTGGTTATAGACACTATAGATACATTTGGGGAGTTTTCGGGACTATGCATCAACTGGGATAAGTCGGCTTTGATGTTATTAATGCATGGGTCTGGAGGGTGGTACACTTCGAAGGGGTGGTGGCGGAACTCCCATTATGGGGGAATAGCCACTTCCATACTCTGAGAGATCACCCCTCGGCGCAATTCTGGGCCACTCACAGCGTCAGTGCATTAGGTGATCTTTTTGTCCCGGGAACCACAACCTTCAAGTCCTTTGAACAAGTCCAGATTGAATATAATGTTCCAAGATCACAGTTTTTTAGATACCTGCAGATTCGCACAGCGATTCAATCCCACATACAGAAAATTGGAGTGAGGAAATTGATATCATCACTTCCTATGATAGGTATTCTAAAATCACAAGGACCCCGAGGCCTCATCTCAGCTATATATACTTACCTGTTGTCAGTGGGGGTGGAGTCGGACCCCTTGCCAACCCAGGATAGATGGAAATCTCTAATTCCCTCTCTACAGGGAGAGGAATGGGAAGAGATATTGGAATTTCCGACTGCGGTATCCTCTTCGGTTAATAATAAGTTGATTCAATGCTACATTGTCCACCAGGCATACCTTACTCCAACTCGATTATTTAGTATGGGCCGTTCTCGTACATCGGAGTGCCCGAGGTGTCATCTCTCAGGGGCAAATTTCATACATATGATTTGGGGCTGTCCCAATATATCTTCATACTGGCGGGGAGTGACATCTCTGCTGACATCGATTGTGTCGATTCCTGTTTTGTGTGACCCTTTGATATGCCTGTTTGGGGTGGTGGAGGAAGAGTCCTGGGATCATTACATGACAATATTCCTCAGAGAGGCATTGTTTCTGGCTAGGAAATTAATAGCTCTGAGGTGGATGGGAGATTCGAATCCAACTGTGCGGTCCTGGGTTAAACTAGTCAATGCAACCATAGTCTATGAGCGGGTGGTATATTATAATAGGGGGTGCCCAGGAAAATTTAACAAAATCTGGGGTTTGTGGAATTCTTCTCCAGACACACTTGCGGAGGTTTGAGGGAGATTATGCGGATAATGGTGGTTCCCGTTAGATGTTGGGATATGAAACACTGTCCAATGGTATATTGAAATATAATAATGCAATGTGGCTGTTGTTGTTCTTTCTTCCTTTTTCTATTCCTCTTTCTATCTTGTTTTCAAAATAGTTAGGGAGCATTTTGGCAGCCAAATGCTGTGACTTTCTATAGCCGGACACCATAGGACTGTTTGTCAACCATGACACACCTGTGACAACACCTTGATGCACTATTGCTCTAATAATGCCAGGTGAAAAACTGCTCTAATAGGGACTGGTTCACTGCTCCTCCTTTAATCAGTTCTAATACCGCCTGGAGCAAACAGCTCAAATATAGCCTGGTGCACTACTGCTCTAATACCACTTTGTGCAATACTGGTCTAATACAGCCTGATGCACTACTGCTCTAATACTGCCTGGTGCATTACTACTCTAATACCGCCTTATGTAATACTTCTCTAATACAGCCAGGGGCAATAATGCTCTATTACAGTCTTTTACAAACAGCTGTAATTCCAGCTGCTATATTCACATTCAATACCACCTGGTGTAAAGAGCTCTAATTTAGCCTGGAGCATTACTACTGTAATACTCAATGATGTAAATGTCGCGGGCGGAGAGAGGTTTTTGGGAACGCCGCTCGCCTTGGGAGATCGCTGTGCCTCCTCGCCCACGAGTGAAAAGGGAAGGTTTGGTGGTGGGATGTCAGTTGTGACGCCACCCACGGGGTTGTGGTGATGGTGGGCACCACCGCTGCTAGTGACCGGGGTTCCCGGGAGCGATGGCGGGGAGGAGCTGAGGTGTTGGCCCCTCCGTGGGTAGGGGCTGTTGGTCCCGGGGCCCCGGTTGGGAGAGTGGATGCCGGTGGATAGGGGATAGGTGCAGGTGCCGATGCGGGGAGGCAGCGTGGATGCGGGGTCAGCGTTACGGTGCAGCACTGTGCGGGATGGCACTGGTGTACTCACTCAGGTAGTCAATAACAGAGTCTCTGGTAAACCAAATGGCTGGATGGACGGGGCCCGCAGTCGGCTGCGGCATCTTCACTCTCCCCGGACGGGTTGATGGCGGCTATCTTTCCCTGCACCTGTGTGTAAGCGTTTGACCTCTATGGATTCCCACGGGTGGTCCGCTCCCCGGCTTGTACATGTCGGGAGAGCCCGTTTTGCCCGTAGGCGCTGGCCCTTGGATCTCTGGCCATTGGCGGTGGCTCTTTTCTGGACGGGTTGGGCTGTTGCCTTCTGACGGGACTTAAGTGGGAATGAACCCCTGAGGTCCAGACCGTAATCAGAGAATTTGACCGTTACGGCGGCTTCCGAGCCTAGTCGGGGTCTGGAGTACCATGCCTTGGTGCTTAGCTTCACTCCGCTCCCCGGTTCAGTACCGGCGGGCCACCATCCGACCCCGATCCTACAGTTCCGCAGACGTCCACTAACTCCTGCAGACGGTCACCACCGTCTGCCGACCTTGCTGTCGGTGCCTGGGCTCCAACCCAGACACACACAGTCTCTCCACTTCCACTTCCTAAACTCAACTCTACTCACTGCTTTTCCCACCTCCAGGCCTGTGAACGCCTCGGTGGGTGGGGCCAACCGCCTGGCTCCGCCCCACCTGGTGTGGACATCAGACCCTGGAGGGAGGCAACAAGGGTTTTTGTTTGACAGATGTTTCCTACCAGGGGAGGGGGTGTGTATGTGTGTGGTGTTATACTGTGACCCCTGGGGTCCAGGGCGTCACACTCCCCCTTGGTAAAACGCAGACTGTCCGCGGGCTGCCCGTCCACCACCGGTTTTATTTTTCTGAAAAATATAAACAAAGCAAAATGGTATGCATTTCAAATCTTCCCTTACGGGAGACATATCACTTAAACGTTACTAACGGTAATAAAAAACATTTTTAATAATAACGAACGGGTCCCAGTTCTTCCACTTCCGCTCCCAAACAACCTAAACCTTGATGCTGCCCCTAAGAAGCGGGCAGCACCCCTTTCCCCAGTCCGGAAAACAGAACCTTGTTCAGGTTGCCCAAGCGGGAACGGGTACGGTATCTCGCACCCGACTGTCATTAAGGGGGCCCCACGTCCAGGGGGACCCCTGACCCCGGAGGATGGTCACCGGTCCTGGTGGTGACGGGACCCTAGCCTGCTCCGCTGCGAGTCCCTCCTCCAACCTGCCTCTCCGGAGGCGGTCAACGGAACTCCCGCCCACAATTATTTACAAATCCACTAGTTCGTGGGTGGCCTGCGAGTTCTCGGCCTTGTTCATGAGTAGTTTCTCATGTGGGCTGTTTCAGGGAGGTAACGCGGCAAACAAGGGACAAAACATGCTGATGGTCCCAACGGGGACAACGGTTCTTCTTACAATGGGGGTCCGCTGCCTTTACTTTAGGTCATACTCCTCAATTCCACATCCGGACGGAACGGTGGGGGAGGGGGCTGGAGCTGCCTAGGGGCACTACGGCTTACTCTTTCCCTCACATCAAGGGCAAACCAGCCCCTCTCCCCGCAGTGTCGTGTGTATGTTACCAGATCAGTCGGTTGCAGGTCACGGCTGGGGTGGCCCGTCGGGAGATGGGAATTCACATCCCTGTGAGCCACAAAGATTTTGGCCTCCAGGCCCAGCTCATAGATTAATCGGTACCCTTGCTGGGGGTCGAATTGCCTGACCTGGCCCTCGTACATCGGGCCCGGTAGGTGGCGTTCCGCAGGTTGTCCTTTTCCCGTTTTGTACGGGCCAACACTTCGGCTCTCTGCTGCTCCCTGGCGGCAATCTCACGGCCCAGCTGGCTTGGCTGCCTATCCCAGAACGGAACACTCTCGTACCCCTGTTGCGCACGAGTCGGGCCCCGCCGAATCTCCCCCGTACAGGCTACGACCGGCACCACTGCTGGGGAGTCCCGCAGTGACGCGGCCTGGGATGCTGCTCTACAGCGGCGACCCAGCGCTGCCTCAACCGAGGCGTGGGTATCAGGGACGGCAGGCCTCACCTGCTGGGCCTTTTTGCTGCCGGCCTCCACTACTTCCGCAGCCGGGCGGACTGCTGGAGCCGGGACTCATTCAGATGCGGTCACTTTCGGGACCGACGGCTTCACCTCACAGACGGACTCCTCCCGGGAAACCTTCCACGGTAACGGGATCGGTGTGGGTTGTTCGTAGGGCTATCCGCGGGCGGCGCCTACAGGCTTGTCCTCTGGGGCTGGCGTGTTGGATTCTGCTGCTGGTGGTGGGGGCAGCGAGCCGACTGGCGGGGCAGCGACAACCGGTACGGATGGCTGGGGAGGCAGCAGGATGAACGGACGCAGACCGGACCCCTCAGCTGCAGCGACCGGTCCTTTTGGGACACAGGGGCGTGGGTCGCTTACCCGCTCCTCCAGCACTGTCTCCACCTCGCGTTTCCGCACGGCCGCCGCCACCTCCTCCATTTCGGCTGCCCATCGCTCCATTAGAAATCGGACTTTGGCCTGCAGGCGACAGCACATTTGCGCTGTCCAGGCTTCCACCCGCGCCGCTGTTCCTGGCGTGGGCTCGGGGATCTCCAGGGTGCCGGACGGAATGGACATCTTGCGCAAGTGCTTTCCAGGAACCGGATGAATGGCAGAGTCCTGGCGTCCCTGCCCTTTATCCCTTCGGTTACATCAGGCAGACTTCCACCCGCCCCCCCTTGGTTCTCTCCGGCACCTCCTTCTTTAGGGGGCGGGGCTTCACTTTCGCGCCTTCCCTGCTCGGGGAAGACGTCTCGAGCGGGAAATTTTCGCACCCAAGATGGCGGAACTTAAAATTTTTCAGCCGGACACCGCCGGCGGAGACTGCAAGGCGCACTTCTACTGGAAGTCGCGCGAGCACGGCGTGACGGCTGGCATCTCGCGCGACTTCCTAGGTCACATGGCGCGCGCGCCGACAACGGGACTTCCGGGTTCGGCACTTACCGTACCGCTACTTAAAGCCTGGTGTCAGGGGGGAATGGCAGGAGATGCCTCTTCCCTGACGAAGATTTAACCAAATCGAAACGTACGTAGGCTGGCTCTTCTGAGGCTCCTTTCCCACGGATCCCCCACTCGAACTATTCCACCACCTTAAGTGTATGGTTCAAGGATCGCTATCCACACTCGGCCTGCGCAGGGGTCCCCTTGGGACCGGGGGTAATGTGCTCTTATGCAATACGAGTTTGGCCATAATTTGGCCTCAGGTCATGCCGTTCTATAGCAATTTACATGTCATGTTTTTGATATCCAACCCTGTCCCTAATCTTAGGCATTGCATGCGTGTCTGTGCCAAACGCCATTTTACACTACAGTAGCTTATTTGTGCACTCAATATGGTTTGCCTGACACGCAGTCTTTGCATTTTCTTCCGTGACCCGCAGTGCATGACTACATGATTATGAACCAACATGATTGAGGTTGTTTGATTATTTATTGATTATTTACTTTATTGGGATTGTCCGTGCACTATATTTTATTAATATGTTTTAATGATGTCCCGGATGTTCATCCTCACTGTGTGTTTGAATAAACTTTTGTATTTTTTTTGCACCTAAAAAAACTCTTGTCCTCTTGAATTGTATAATATATTGAGTTGGTGCCTGGGGTGGGGATCCAATATTTCTTGGACCCACCCTTCACCTTACAGTATGGTTTTGTGGAGTTTTCTCCCTCTAATGGTAAGTAGATGGGTAGGATCCTGTTCGTGACGCCAAGTTGTCGCGGGTGGAGAGGGTTTTTTGGGAATGCCGTCGCCTTGGGAGATCACTGGCGCTCGGGTCCGGTGCTTCTGCTCCTCGGTGGCTCGAGCACGGGGTCGGACCCGGGGAATCGAGCAGTAGTGAAAAGGGAAGGTTTGGTGGTGGGATGTCGGTTGTGACGCCACCCACGAGGTTGTGGTGATGGTGGGCACCACCGCTGCCGGTGACGGGGTTTCCTGGGAGCAATGGCGGGGAGCAGCTGAGGTGTTGGTTCCTCCGTGGGTAGGGGCTGTTGGTCCCGGGGCCCCGGTTGGGAGAGTGGATGCCGGTGGATAGGGGATAGGTGCAGGTGCCGATGCGGGGAGGCAGCGCGGATGCGGGGTCAGCGTTACGGTGCAGCGCTGTGCGGGATGGCACTGGTGTACTCCCTCAGGTAGTCAATAACAGAGTCTCTGGTAAGCCAAACGGCTGGATGGACGGGGCCCGCAGTCGGCTGCGGCGTCTGCACTCTCCCCGGATGGGTTGATGGCAGCTGTCTTTCCCTGCACCTGTGTGTAAGTGTTTGACCCCTATGGATTCCCACGGGTGGTCCGCTCTCTGGCTTGTACGTGTCAGGAGAGCCCGTTTTGCCCGCAGGCACTGGCCCTCTGGCCGTTGGCGGTGGCTCTTATCCGGACAGGTTGGGCTGTTGCCTTCTTACGGGACTTGAGTGGGAATGAACCCCTGAGGTCCAGATCGCAATCAGAGAATTTGACCGTTACGGCGGCTTCCGAGACTAGTTGGGGTCTGAGTACCCTGCCTTGGTGCTTAGCTTCACTCCACTCCCCGGTTTGGTACCGGCGGGCCACCGCCCGACCCCGGTCCTACGGTTCCGCAGATGTCCACTAACTCCTGCAGACAGCCACCACCGTCTGCCGACCTTGCTGTCAGTGCCTGGGCTCCAACCCAGACACACACAGTCTCTCCACTTCCACTTCCTAAACTCAACTCTACTCACTGCTTTTCCCACCTCCAGGCCTGTGAACTCCTCGGTGGGTGGGGCCAACTGCCTGGCTCTGCTCCACCTGGTGTGGACATCAGACCCTGGAGGGAGGCAACAAGGGTTTTTGTTTGATGGATGTTTCCTACCAGGGGAGGGGGTGTGTATGTGTGTGGTGTTATACTGTGACCCCTGGGGTCCAGGGCGTCACATAAACAGCTTGAATATAGCCTGGTGTGCTACTGCTCTAATACCGCCTGGTTCAATACTGGTCTAATACAACCTGATACAATACTGCTCTATACTACCGCCTAGTGTTTTTTTTGGTGGTTTATGCACATCAAATTTCAGATTGTTAAAATTCACTGTTGTACTTCATAAAATTACACACAACTTCAATTTACATAAACTTATTTAATTCATCTTTAATTTTCAAATACAAATCCCTGGTTTACTCTTTCTTGACTACAGAGGCAGATATGGGGGACCTAAAATATATCGAGAAGTGGAATAGAGATTTAGGGACTCCCATTTCTGAGGCGTATTGGAAAAAGTCATTTATTCTCACCCATAAATTTTCCATTGTCTGCGCCGCACAGGAAAAAAATTACAAGATTCTGACCCAATGGTACAGGTGCCCGGATACACTACATGCAATATTTCCAGGGGTCTCAGATAGGTGCCGGAGGTGCGGACGGGAGAGGGGGGCAATGCTGCATATTTGGTGGGACTGTTCGTTAATAGAGCCTTTCTGGAAGTCTGTGTTCAAGGCATACTCTATAATTAGCGGAGAGCACTTGGTGGGTTCACCTCAAATAGCTTTGCTTTCAATTCTCCCGGGATCACTTAAATCACAGAAAATGGGCCCCCTGAGATACTGTCTCATGGCAGCACGCATGGTGATCCCGAGATACTGGAGATCGACTGGGGTGCCATCTATGAGGGAGTGGTTTGCGGAGATGGCCAACATTCACAGGATGGAGTCCCTCACGGCAGTGACCAATGACTCAGTGGATAAATTTCTTAGGATCTGGACCCCCTGGATCCTGTCTATTGATTCCCTGTCATTTCAGACCCTTATAGGTAACTCATAACCTGTTTTGCGTCAGTCCAGTGTAGTGGCCCAAATGCTGGGGAAGTAATCCCCACCATGCCCTCCCTCTCATTCTGCTGCTCTTCCTTCCCCCTCCCCTTCTTTTTTTTCCTCTGCCTTTCCTTCTTGTTACTTTCTTTTCTTGCTGGTTCTAGTTACAGTTTTTTTTGCAGTAGTTCTCGTTTTCGTTGAGACATATTTCTCCTTCAGTAGGAGACTGTTCTTATTATAAAATGTGGCTACATGTCCTATGCGTGTCATATGGTAGTTACTTAGTAAGAGGAGATGTGTTAGTCAGGACGTGGCTTATATTTTTCTCTGTAAGTTGACTTGAAGTAATCACCTGTTTGAATTTTATTTTTTTCTGTAAATTGTCTTGCTTTACTTTAATGAAGAAAGATTAAACATAATTTTCAAATACAATAAATCACTTGCTGTAGGGCTTACATGCACAGTATTTTAGCATTGCCTTTGACCAGAGATGGAAAACTTTTCCTCATGATGATCCTAGCTAGAATTGAACAGTAATAAGATTTCATGGGCAATGCACTAAACATCCTCACAGATTTCTTTTTAATTAGTTTATGTTCATGTCCTCAGTCCATCTGTTACACTGTGAGTATCTAGCACAATAATATGTCCCAGATTCTTCAGGTTTCACTCCAGTGAGTTTACAATAAACTTCTCCTTTATTTGTGTCTCTTGATAGAGTCATTCGGCCCTGGACAGCCTGGGCATAGTACTTGCTATTCTCATGACATATGTATCCCAAGAATTCAAGACTTTGCTCTTCAGCTTGTCTAATCCAAGCTACACAATACATGTTAGTGCTGTCCGTGAGGGCAGCACCGGTCACTTTACAGGTCAGGTCCAGAGTCTCTGATGGTCTCACAATCCCAGGACCAGACTCCATCATAGAGATTTGTGAAATGACACCTGCAAAATAATAAAAAAAATAAGATATTATAGTACTGAGAAACAAATAATATTTTTCTAGAATTAGACTCACTTTGTAGAGACAATACAACACTGATTAATCTCAGGAAAGTCTTCATAGCTGTTCTGAGGACTTGCCGAGAAACTTGGCTTTTGATATGCACTGACACTTTCAATGTCCAAGTCCTGAAGTTTATTGTCTACTTAGATTCAAAGTCATCTGCATAAATTTACATATTATTTTTTTGGCAAATTAAGAAGCCAGTAAGAATTTTACCCAATGTGATATTTTGTCATTTCTGTATTTTATGCACAGAAGGGAACGAGAGTCTTGAAACCCTTTCTTTACATCTTACTCTTTCTATTAACAGTAAAGGGAGCTGTACAAGTTATTTAGGCATTTAACCCCTTTACGACCAAGGACGTCCTGGTACGTTGTTTGTAGCTTCCCTCCGGTTACCACAGGCTCTGGCGGTGAGCCCATTGTATTTCTCACATATGTCTGCTGATCTGATCGGAGATCCACCCGAACCTGTTACCCCATTATATTGTGCACGTCCATGTGTGGTCAGCGTCGCATAACGGCAGCTGAATACCCCTGACACTAGCATAACTCTTGTCGTGTGAGAGTCAACAAAGTGCCGGCACGCACAGGAGATGAACATTTCTGCTGATCAGAGTGATGTTGCTCTAATCAGCAGAAATACACAAGCGATCGAACTGGGCAGTGATAAAGTCCCCAAAGGACCTAGTAAAATAAATAAAAAAGGTTTTAAAAAATATGAAAAAAAAAAAAAACATAAAAGTTCAAATCACCCTCTTTCTTCCCATTGAAATTAAAATAGTTAAAAAAAATTAAAATTACACATATTTGCTATCACCGTATTCATAAATGCCCGATCCATCAATATATACACTCCCTGACAGAAGTTCTGTCGCTTATCCATGTTATGTAAATAAAAGCTTATAACCTGACTTTAAATTCATCCATTGGTTTTATAAATTACTCTTTTGAAAGCTGAAACCCTCCCAAAGTTGGTTTAGATTATGAAAAGAAAGTTGCTGCAAAGCTAAAATATTGATGAACACAGAAAGGTCAGATTTTGGCAAGACAAACGTTTTGTCGCCTTGTCATATAATGCACCAAATCCTAGTTTACATCCTCACTTGTGCCCACTAAATGATTGATTAATTAGTGAGTGTCTATAAAAAGAAACTTAGTATCCCAGACATTTACTTAAACTGCAACTTGACCTCTGACAACATGCCAAAAATCCACCCTGCAACCAAAGCCTTGATTATCAAGAGACTGAAGACCAGATCCATTGCAGAGGTGGCTGGCACTTTTAATGTGTCTCAGCGTCAAGTACAAAGAATTAAAAAAAGATTTGAAGAGACTGGAGATGTTCTTGACGAGCCCAGGTCCGGCAGACCCCGCAAGACTACTGCTCAGGAGGAATGTTTGTTGGTTACAAAATCCAAAGCCAGCCCCTCTTCCACTGCAGCAGAGCTCCAACAGGCCTGGTCATCTCAAGTCCCTGTGTCAACTAGAACAGTTTGTAGAATGCTGGCCTCCATGGTCGAATCAGTGCCCAGAATCCAGCACTAAACAAAAGGCAAATAAAAAAACGTGTGGCATTTGCCAAGTCCCACAGCCTGCTAAACAGATGGATGCTGGAAAAGTGGCAGAAGGTGGATTTCTCTGATGAATCTTCAGTTGAATTACACCACAGCCGCCGCAAATACTGCTGGAGACCTACTGGAGCCCGTATGGATCCAAAATACACCCAGAAAACAGTTACGTTTGGTAATGGAAAGATCATGGTCTGGGATTACATTCAGTATGGGGGTGTGCGAAACATTTGCAAGGTGGAAGGCAACATCAATAGCCTAAAATATCAAGAAGTATTAGCTACCTCTTACATTTCCAATCATAAAAGGGGTCAAATTCTGCAGCAGGATGGTGCTCCATCTCATACACCCATCTCTACAACAAAGTTCCTCCCAACAAAGAAGATCAAGGTGCTCAAGGACTGGCCAGCCCAGTCACTAGACATGAACATCATTGAGCATGTTTGGAGTAGGCTGAAAGAGGAAGTTTGGAAGACAAAACATAAGAATCAAGATGAACTCTGGGAGACACGTAAGACTGCATTCTTTGCTATTCCTGATGACTTCATCAATAAATTGTATGAATCATTGTTGAACAACATGGATGCAGTCCTTCAAGCTCATGGCAGTAAAACAAAATATTAAATATGGCTTTAATAGCACAACAACTTCATTCACAAATGTTCTGCAACATATCTTTGCATTAGAAGTGAATTAATTGTTTTAATTTCACATTACTTTCTGTGGGCGACAAAACTTTTGTTTTGCCAAAATCTGACCTTTCTGTGTTCATTAAATGATCAATATTTCAGCTTTGCAACAACTTTATTTTCATAACCTAAACCAAATTTGGGAGGGTTTCAGCTTTCAAAAGAGTAATTTATAAAACTAATGGATGAATTTAAAGTTATGTTATAAGCTTTTAGTTACATAACATGGATAAGCGACAGAACTTCTGTCAGGGATTGTAAAATCATTTACTTTTATTGGTACACGGTGTGGCGAGAAAGAAATTTCAAACGCCAAAATCAAATTTTTTTGTGCCGCAACATTTCGGGAACGCCGCTCGCCTTGGGAGATCGCTGTGCCTCCTCGCCCACGAGTGAAAAGGGAAGGTTTGGTGGTGGGATGTCAGTTGTGACGCCACCAACGGGGTTGTGGTGATGGTGGGCACCACCGCTGCTAGTGACCGGGGTTCCCGGGAGCGATGGCGGGGAGGAGCTGAGGTGTTGGCCCCTCCGTGGGTAGGGGCTGTTGGTCCCGGGGCCCCGGTTGGGAGAGTGGATGCCGGTGGATAGGGGATAGGTGCAGGTGCCGATGCGGGGAGGCAGCGTGGATGCGGGGTCAGCGTTACGGTGCAGCACTGTGCGGGATGGCACTGGTGTACTCACTCAGGTAGTCAATAACAGAGTCTCTGGTAAACCAAATGGCTGGATGGACGGGGCCCGCAGTCGGCTGCGGCATCTTCACTCTCCCCGGACGGGTTGATGGCGGCTATCTTTCCCTGCACCTGTGTGTAAGCGTTTGACCTCTATGGATTCCCACGGGTGGTCCGCTCCCCGGCTTGTACATGTCGGGAGAGCCCGTTTTGCCCGTAGGCGCTGGCCCTTGGATCTCTGGCCATTGGCGGTGGCTCTTTTCTGGACGGGTTGGGCTGTTGCCTTCTGACGGGACTTAAGTGGGAATGAACCCCTGAGGTCCAGACCGTAATCAGAGAATTTGACCGTTACGGCGGCTTCCGAGCCTAGTCGGGGTCTGGAGTACCATGCCTTGGTGCTTAGCTTCACTCCGCTCCCCGGTTCAGTACCGGCGGGCCACCATCCGACCCCGATCCTACAGTTCCGCAGACGTCCACTAACTCCTGCAGACGGTCACCACCGTCTGCCGACCTTGCTGTCGGTGCCTGGGCTCCAACCCAGACACACACAGTCTCTCCACTTCCACTTCCTAAACTCAACTCTACTCACTGCTTTTCCCACCTCCAGGCCTGTGAACGCCTCGGTGGGTGGGGCCAACCGCCTGGCTCCGCCCCACCTGGTGTGGACATCAGACCCTGGAGGGAGGCAACAAGGGTTTTTGTTTGACAGATGTTTCCTACCAGGGGAGGGGGTGTGTATGTGTGTGGTGTTATACTGTGACCCCTGGGGTCCAGGGCGTCACACTCCCCCTTGGTAAAACGCAGACTGTCCGCGGGCTGCCCGTCCACCACCGGTTTTATTTTTCTGAAAAATATAAACAAAACAAAATGGTATGCATTTCAAATCTTCCCTTACGGGAGACATATCACTTAAACGTTACTAACGGTAATAAAAAACATTTTTAATAATAACGAACGGGTCCCAGTTCTTCCACTTCCGCTCCCAAACAACCTAAACCTTGATGCTGCCCCTAAGAAGCGGGCAGCACCCCTTTCCCCAGTCCGGAAAACAGAACCTTGTTCAGGTTGCCCAAGCGGGAACGGGTACGGTATCTCGCACCCGACTGTCATTAAGGGGGCCCCACGTCCAGGGGGACCCCTGACCCCGGAGGATGGTCACCGGTCCTGGTGGTGACGGGACCCTAGCCTGCTCCGCTGCGAGTCCCTCCTCCAACCTGCCTCTCCGGAGGCGGTCAACGGAACTCCCGCCCACAATTATTTACAAATCCACTAGTTCGTGGGTGGCCTGCGAGTTCTCGGCCTTGTTCATGAGTAGTTTCTCATGTGGGCTGTTTCAGGGAGGTAACGCGGCAAACAAGGGACAAAACATGCTGATGGTCCCAACGGGGACAACGGTTCTTCTTACAATGGGGGTCCGCTGCCTTTACTTTAGGTCATACTCCTCAATTCCACATCCGGACGGAACGGTGGGGGAGGGGGCTGGAGCTGCCTAGGGGCACTACGGCTTACTCTTTCCCTCACATCAAGGGCAAACCAGCCCCTCTCCCCGCAGTGTCGTGTGTATGTTACCAGATCAGTCGGTTGCAGGTCACGGCTGGGGTGGCCCGTCGGGAGATGGGAATTCACATCCCTGTGAGCCACAAAGATTTTGGCCTCCAGGCCCAGCTCATAGATTAATCGGTACCCTTGCTGGGGGTCGAATTGCCTGACCTGGCCCTCGTACATCGGGCCCGGTAGGTGGCGTTCCGCAGGTTGTCCTTTTCCCGTTTTGTACGGGCCAACACTTCGGCTCTCTGCTGCTCCCTGGCGGCAATCTCACGGCCCAGCTGGCTTGGCTGCCTATCCCAGAACGGAACACTCTCGTACCCCTGTTGCGCACGAGTCGGGCCCCGCCGAATCTCCCCCGTACAGGCTACGACCGGCACCACTGCTGGGGAGTCCCGCAGTGACGCGGCCTGGGATGCTGCTCTACAGCGGCGACCCAGCGCTGCCTCAACCGAGGCGTGGGTATCAGGGACGGCAGGCCTCACCTGCTGGGCCTTTTTGCTGCCGGCCTCCACTACTTCCGCAGCCGGGCGGACTGCTGGAGCCGGGACTCATTCAGATGCGGTCACTTTCGGGACCGACGGCTTCACCTCACAGACGGACTCCTCCCGGGAAACCTTCCACGGTAACGGGATCGGTGTGGGTTGTTCGTAGGGCTATCCGCGGGCGGCGCCTACAGGCTTGTCCTCTGGGGCTGGCGTGTTGGATTCTGCTGCTGGTGGTGGGGGCAGCGAGCCGACTGGCGGGGCAGCGACAACCGGTACGGATGGCTGGGGAGGCAGCAGGATGAACGGACGCAGACCGGACCCCTCAGCTGCAGCGACCGGTCCTTTTGGGACACAGGGGCGTGGGTCGCTTACCCGCTCCTCCAGCACTGTCTCCACCTCGCGTTTCCGCACGGCCGCCGCCACCTCCTCCATTTCGGCTGCCCATCGCTCCATTAGAAATCGGACTTTGGCCTGCAGGCGACAGCACATTTGCGCTGTCCAGGCTTCCACCCGCGCCGCTGTTCCTGGCGTGGGCTCGGGGATCTCCAGGGTGCCGGACGGAATGGACATCTTGCGCAAGTGCTTTCCAGGAACCGGATGAATGGCAGAGTCCTGGCGTCCCTGCCCTTTATCCCTTCGGTTACATCAGGCAGACTTCCACCCGCCCCCCCTTGGTTCTCTCCGGCACCTCCTTCTTTAGGGGGCGGGGCTTCACTTTCGCGCCTTCCCTGCTCGGGGAAGACGTCTCGAGCGGGAAATTTTCGCACCCAAGATGGCGGAACTTAAAATTTTTCAGCCGGACACCGCCGGCGGAGACTGCAAGGCGCACTTCTACTGGAAGTCGCGCGAGCACGGCGTGACGGCTGGCATCTCGCGCGACTTCCTAGGTCACATGGCGCGCGCGCCGACAACGGGACTTCCGGGTTCGGCACTTACCGTACCGCTACTTAAAGCCTGGTGTCAGGGGGGAATGGCAGGAGATGCCTCTTCCCTGACGAAGATTTAACCAAATCGAAACGTACGTAGGCTGGCTCTTCTGAGGCTCCTTTCCCACGGATCCCCCACTCGAACTATTCCACCACCTTAAGTGTATGGTTCAAGGATCGCTATCCACACTCGGCCTGCGCAGGGGTCCCCTTGGGACCGGGGGTAATGTGCTCTTATGCAATACGAGTTTGGCCATAATTTGGCCTCAGGTCATGCCGTTCTATAGCAATTTACATGTCATGTTTTTGATATCCAACCCTGTCCCTAATCTTAGGCATTGCATGCGTGTCTGTGCCAAACGCCATTTTACACTACAGTAGCTTATTTGTGCACTCAATATGGTTTGCCTGACACGCAGTCTTTGCATTTTCTTCCGTGACCCGCAGTGCATGACTACATGATTATGAACCAACATGATTGAGGTTGTTTGATTATTTATTGATTATTTACTTTATTGGGATTGTCCGTGCACTATATTTTATTAATATGTTTTAATGATGTCCCGGATGTTCATCCTCACTGTGTGTTTGAATAAACTTTTGTATTTTTTTTGCACCTAAAAAAACTCTTGTCCTCTTGAATTGTATAATATATTGAGTTGGTGCCTGGGGTGGGGATCCAATATTTCTTGGACCCACCCTTCACCTTACAGTATGGTTTTGTGGAGTTTTCTCCCTCTAATGGTAAGTAGATGGGTAGGATCCTGTTCGTGACGCCAAGTTGTCGCGGGTGGAGAGGGTTTTTTGGGAATGCCGTCGCCTTGGGAGATCACTGGCGCTCGGGTCCGGTGCTTCTGCTCCTCGGTGGCTCGAGCACGGGGTCGGACCCGGGGAATCGAGCAGTAGTGAAAAGGGAAGGTTTGGTGGTGGGATGTCGGTTGTGACGCCACCCACGAGGTTGTGGTGATGGTGGGCACCACCGCTGCCGGTGACGGGGTTTCCTGGGAGCAATGGCGGGGAGCAGCTGAGGTGTTGGTTCCTCCGTGGGTAGGGGCTGTTGGTCCCGGGGCCCCGGTTGGGAGAGTGGATGCCGGTGGATAGGGGATAGGTGCAGGTGCCGATGCGGGGAGGCAGCGCGGATGCGGGGTCAGCGTTACGGTGCAGCGCTGTGCGGGATGGCACTGGTGTACTCCCTCAGGTAGTCAATAACAGAGTCTCTGGTAAGCCAAACGGCTGGATGGACGGGGCCCGCAGTCGGCTGCGGCGTCTGCACTCTCCCCGGATGGGTTGATGGCAGCTGTCTTTCCCTGCACCTGTGTGTAAGTGTTTGACCCCTATGGATTCCCACGGGTGGTCCGCTCTCTGGCTTGTACGTGTCAGGAGAGCCCGTTTTGCCCGCAGGCACTGGCCCTCTGGCCGTTGGCGGTGGCTCTTATCCGGACAGGTTGGGCTGTTGCCTTCTTACGGGACTTGAGTGGGAATGAACCCCTGAGGTCCAGATCGCAATCAGAGAATTTGACCGTTACGGCGGCTTCCGAGACTAGTTGGGGTCTGAGTACCCTGCCTTGGTGCTTAGCTTCACTCCACTCCCCGGTTTGGTACCGGCGGGCCACCACCCGACCCCGGTCCTACGGTTCCGCAGATGTCAACTAACTCCTGCAGACAGCCACCACCGTCTGCCGACCTTGCTGTCAGTGCCTGGGCTCCAACCCAGACACACACAGTCTCTCCACTTCCACTTCCTAAACTCAACTCTACTCACTGCTTTTCCCACCTCCAGGCCTGTGAACTCCTCGGTGGGTGGGGCCAACTGCCTGGCTCTGCTCCACCTGGTGTGGACATCAGACCCTGGAGGGAGGCAACAAGGGTTTTTGTTTGATGGATGTTTCCTACCAGGGGAGGGGGTGTGTATGTGTGTGGTGTTATACTGTGACCCCTGGGGTCCAGGGCGTCACATAAACAGCTTGAATATAGCCTGGTGTGCTACTGCTCTAATACCGCCTGGTTCAATACTGGTCTAATACAACCTGATACAATACTGCTCTATACTACCGCCTAGTGTTTTTTTTGGTGGTTTATGCACATCAAATTTCAGATTGTTAAAATTCACTGTTGTACTTCATAAAATTACACACAACTTCAATTTACATAAACTTATTTAATTCATCTTTAATTTTCAAATACAAATCCCTGGTTTACTCTTTCTTGACTACAGAGGCAGATATGGGGGACCTAAAATATATCGAGAAGTGGAATAGAGATTTAGGGACTCCCATTTCTGAGGCGTATTGGAAAAAGTCATTTATTCTCACCCATAAATTTTCCATTGTCTGCGCCGCACAGGAAAAAAATTACAAGATTCTGACCCAATGGTACAGGTGCCCGGATACACTACATGCAATATTTCCAGGGGTCTCAGATAGGTGCCGGAGGTGCGGACGGGAGAGGGGGGCAATGCTGCATATTTGGTGGGACTGTTCGTTAATAGAGCCTTTCTGGAAGTCTGTGTTCAAGGCATACTCTATAATTAGCGGAGAGCACTTGGTGGGTTCACCTCAAATAGCTTTGCTTTCAATTCTCCCGGGATCACTTAAATCACAGAAAATGGGCCCCCTGAGATACTGTCTCATGGCAGCACGCATGGTGATCCCGAGATACTGGAGATCGACTGGGGTGCCATCTATGAGGGAGTGGTTTGCGGAGATGGCCAACATTCACAGGATGGAGTCCCTCACGGCAGTGACCAATGACTCAGTGGATAAATTTCTTAGGATCTGGACCCCCTGGATCCTGTCTATTGATTCCCTGTCATTTCAGACCCTTATAGGTAACTCATAACCTGTTTTGCGTCAGTCCAGTGTAGTGGCCCAAATGCTGGGGAAGTAATCCCCACCATGCCCTCCCTCTCATTCTGCTGCTCTTCCTTCCCCCTCCCCTTCTTTTTTTTCCTCTGCCTTTCCTTCTTGTTACTTTCTTTTCTTGCTGGTTCTAGTTACAGTTTTTTTTGCAGTAGTTCTCGTTTTCGTTGAGACATATTTCTCCTTCAGTAGGAGACTGTTCTTATTATAAAATGTGGCTACATGTCCTATGCGTGTCATATGGTAGTTACTTAGTAAGAGGAGATGTGTTAGTCAGGACGTGGCTTATATTTTTCTCTGTAAGTTGACTTGAAGTAATCACCTGTTTGAATTTTATTTTTTTCTGTAAATTGTCTTGCTTTACTTTAATGAAGAAAGATTAAACATAATTTTCAAATACAATAAATCACTTGCTGTAGGGCTTACATGCACAGTATTTTAGCATTGCCTTTGACCAGAGATGGAAAACTTTTCCTCATGATGATCCTAGCTAGAATTGAACAGTAATAAGATTTCATGGGCAATGCACTAAACATCCTCACAGATTTCTTTTTAATTAGTTTATGTTCATGTCCTCAGTCCATCTGTTACACTGTGAGTATCTAGCACAATAATATACTCCAGATTCTTCAGGTTTCACTCCAGTGAGTTTACAATAAACTTCTCCTTTATTTGTGTCTCTTGATAGAGTCATTCGGCCCTGGACAGCCTGGGCATAGTACTTGCTATTCTCATGACATATGTATCCCAAGAATTCAAGACTTTGCTCTTCAGCTTGTCTAATCCAAGCTACACAATACATGTTAGTGCTGTCCGTGAGGGCAGCACCGGTCACTTTACAGGTCAGGTCCAGAGTCTCTGATGGTCTCACAATCCCAGGACCAGACTCCATCATAGAGATTTGTGAAATGACACCTGCAAAATAATAAAAAAAATAAGATATTATAGTACTGAGAAACAAATAATATTTTTCTAGAATTAGACTCACTTTGTAGAGACAATACAACACTGATTAATCTCAGGAAAGTCTTCATAGCTGTTCTGAGGACTTGCCGAGAAACTTGGCTTTTGATATGCACTGACACTTTCAATGTCCAAGTCCTGAAGTTTATTGTCTACTTAGATTCAAAGTCATCTGCATAAATTTACATATTATTTTTTTGGCAAATTAAGAAGCCAGTAAGAATTTTACCCAATGTGATATTTTGTCATTTCTGTATTTTATGCACAGAAGGGAACGAGAGTCTTGAAACCCTTTCTTTACATCTTACTCTTTCTATTAACAGTAAAGGGAGCTGTACAAGTTATTTAGGCATTTAACCCCTTTACGACCAAGGACGTCCTGGTACGTTGTTTGTAGCTTCCCTCCGGTTACCACAGGCTCTGGCGGTGAGCCCATTGTATTTCTCACATATGTCTGCTGATCTGATCGGAGATCCACCCGAACCTGTTACCCCATTATATTGTGCACGTCCATGTGTGGTCAGCGTCGCATAACGGCAGCTGAATACCCCTGACACTAGCATAACTCTTGTCGTGTGAGAGTCAACAAAGTGCCGGCACGCACAGGAGATGAACATTTCTGCTGATCAGAGTGATGTTGCTCTAATCAGCAGAAATACACAAGCGATCGAACTGGGCAGTGATAAAGTCCCCAAAGGACCTAGTAAAATAAATAAAAAAGGTTTTAAAAAATATGAAAAAAAAAAAAAACATAAAAGTTCAAATCACCCTCTTTCTTCCCATTGAAATTAAAATAGTTAAAAAAAATTAAAATTACACATATTTGCTATCACCGTATTCATAAATGCCCGATCCATCAATATATACACTCCCTGACAGAAGTTCTGTCGCTTATCCATGTTATGTAAATAAAAGCTTATAACCTGACTTTAAATTCATCCATTGGTTTTATAAATTACTCTTTTGAAAGCTGAAACCCTCCCAAAGTTGGTTTAGATTATGAAAAGAAAGTTGCTGCAAAGCTAAAATATTGATGAACACAGAAAGGTCAGATTTTGGCAAGACAAACGTTTTGTCGCCTTGTCATATAATGCACCAAATCCTAGTTTACATCCTCACTTGTGCCCACTAAATGATTGATTAATTAGTGAGTGTCTATAAAAAGAAACTTAGTATCCCAGACATTTACTTAAACTGCAACTTGACCTCTGACAACATGCCAAAAATCCACCCTGCAACCAAAGCCTTGATTATCAAGAGACTGAAGACCAGATCCATTGCAGAGGTGGCTGGCACTTTTAATGTGTCTCAGCGTCAAGTACAAAGAATTAAAAAAAGATTTGAAGAGACTGGAGATGTTCTTGACAAGCCCAGGTCCGGCAGACCCCGCAAGACAACTGCTCAGGAGGAATGTTTGTTGGTTAGAAAATCCAAAGCCAGCCCCTCTTCCACTGCAGCAGAGCTCCAACAGGCCTGGTCATCTCAAGTCCCTGTGTCAACTAGAACAGTTTGTAGAATGCTGGCCTCCATGGTCGAATCAGTGCCCAGAATCCAGCACTAAACAAAAGGCAAATAAAAAAACGTGTGGCATTTGCCAAGTCCCACAGCCTGCTAAACAGATGGATGCTGGAAAAGTGGCAGAAGGTGGATTTCTCTGATGAATCTTCAGTTGAATTACACCACAGCCGCCGCAAATACTGCTGGAGACCTACTGGAGCCCGTATGGATCCAAAATACACCCAGAAAACAGTTACGTTTGGTAATGGAAAGATCATGGTCTGGGATTACATTCAGTATGGGGGTGTGCGAAACATTTGCAAGGTGGAAGGCAACATCAATAGCCTAAAATATCAAGAAGTATTAGCTACCTCTTACATTTCCAATCATAAAAGGGGTCAAATTCTGCAGCAGGATGGTGCTCCATCTCATACACCCATCTCTACAACAAAGTTCCTCCCAACAAAGAAGATCAAGGTGCTCAAGGACTGGCCAGCCCAGTCACTAGACATGAACATCATTGAGCATGTTTGGAGTAGGCTGAAAGAGGAAGTTTGGAAGACAAAACATAAGAATCAAGATGAACTCTGGGAGACACGTAAGACTGCATTCTTTGCTATTCCTGATGACTTCATCAATAAATTGTATGAATCATTGTTGAACAACATGGATGCAGTCCTTCAAGCTCATGGCAGTAAAACAAAATATTAAATATGGCTTTAATAGCACAACAACTTCATTCACAAATGTTCTGCAACATATCTTTGCATTAGAAGTGAATTAATTGTTTTAATTTCACATTACTTTCTGTGGGCGACAAAACTTTTGTTTTGCCAAAATCTGACCTTTCTGTGTTCATTAAATGATCAATATTTCAGCTTTGCAACAACTTTATTTTCATAACCTAAACCAAATTTGGGAGGGTTTCAGCTTTCAAAAGAGTAATTTATAAAACTAATGGATGAATTTAAAGTTATGTTATAAGCTTTTAGTTACATAACATGAATAAGCGACAGAACTTCTGTCAGGGATTGTAAAATCATTTACTTTTATTGGTACACGGTGTGGCGAGAAAGAAATTTCAAACGCCAAAATCAAATTTTTTTGTGCCGCAACATTTCTTTAAAATGCAATACCAGGCAATCAAAACATTGCATTTACACAAAAATGGTATAATTAAAAATGTCAGCTCAAGACACAAAAAATAAGCCATCACTAATGATCCTGAAAAATGAAAATGCTATGGGTTTCAAAAAATGGTAACTAAAGCGCTATTGTTTTTTTGGACAAACTTCTGATTTTTTTTAACCCCTTAGATAAAAGTAAAAGTATACAGTCATATGAAGAAGTTTGGGCACCCCTATTAATGTTAACCTTTTTTCTTTATAACAATTTTGTTTTTTGCAACAGCTATTTCAGTGACATATATCTAATAACTGATGGACTGAGTAATATTTCTGGATTGAAATGAGGTTTATTGTACTAATAGAAAATGTTGCAATCCGCATTTAAACAAAATTTGACCGGTGCAAAAGTATAGGCACCTCAACATAAAAGTGACATTAATATTTTGTAGATCCTCGTTTTGCAACAATAACAGCCTCTAGTCACTTCCTGTAACTTTTAATGAGTTCCTGGATCATGGATGAAGGTATATTTGACCATTCATGTTTACAAAACAATTCCAGTTGTTAAGTTTGATGGTCGCCGAGCAAGGACAGCACGCTTCAAATCATCCCACAGATGTTCAATGATATTGAATGAACCATATGCAGCAAGATGATGCTGTAGGTCTTTGGAGGTGGTCTGTGGATTGTCCTTGACTGTTCTCACCATTCTTCTTCTCTGGCTTTATAATATTTTTATTGGCCTGCCACTTCTGGTCTTAACAAGAACTGTACCTGTGTTCTTCTATTTCCTTACTATGTTCCTCACAGTGGAAATTGACAGTTTAAATATCTGAGACAACTTTTTGTATCCTCCCCCTGAAAAACTATGTTGAATAATCTTTGTTTTCAGATCATTTGAGAGTTGTTTTGAGGAGCCCATGATGCCACTCTTCATAGGAGATTCAAATAGGAGAACAACTTGCAAGTGGCCACCTTAAATACCTTTTCTCATAATTGGATACACCTGCCTATGAAGTTCAAAGCTCAATGAGGTTACAAAAGCAATTTAGTGCTTTAGTAAGTCAGTAAAAAGTAGTTAGGAGTGTTCAAATCAAGAAATTGATAAGGGTAGACATACTTTTGCACCAGTCAAATTTTGTTTAAATGCGGATTGCACATTTTCTGTTAGTACAATAAACCTCATTTCAATCCAGAAATATTACTCAGTCCATCAGTTAATAGATATATGAAACTGAAATAGCTGTTGCAAAAACCAAAAATGTTATAAAGAAAAAAGGTTAACATTAATAGGGGTGCCCAAACTTTTTCATATGACTGTACATGTTTAGTATTTACGAGTCATCATACCATACACCGTGTGCAGAATTATTAGGCAAGTTGTATTTTTGAGGATTTTTTTTATTATTGATCAACAACTATGTTCTCAATCAACATAAACGACTCATAAATATCAAAGCTTAATATTTTTGGAAGTTGGAGTGGGTTTTTTTTTAGATTTGGCTATCTTAGGAGGATATCTGTTTTCAGCAGGTAACTATTACTGTGCAGGGTTATTAGGCAACTTAATAAAAACCAAATATATTCCCATCCCACTGGTTTATTTTCACCAGGTAAACCAATATAACTGCACAGAATTTAGAAATAAACATTTCTGACATGCAAAAACAAAACCCAAAAAATTAGTGACCAATATAGCCACCCTTCATTATGGTGACACTCAACAGCCTACCATCCATAGATTCTGTCAGTTGCTTGATCTGTTTATGAACAACATTGCATGCAGCAGCCACCACAGCCTCCCAGACACTGTTCCAAGTGGTGTACTGTTTTCCCTCCCTGTAGATCTCACATTTTATGAGGGACCACAGGTTCTTTATGGGGTTCAGATCAGGTGAACAAGGGGGCCATGTCATTATTTTTTCATCTTTTAGACCTTGACTGGCTAGCCACGCTGTGGAGTAGTTGGATGCATGTGATGGAGTATTGTCCTGCATGACAATCATGTTTTTATTGAACAATACCAACTTCTTCCTGTACCACTGCTTGAAGAAGTTGTCTTCCAGAAACTGGCAGTAGGTCTAGGAGTTGAGCTTCACTCCATCATCAACCCGAAAACGTCCCACAAGTTCATCTTTGATGATACCAGCCCATAACAGTACCTCACCTCCACCTTCCTGGCGTCTGACTCGGAGTGAAGCTCTCTGCCCTTTACTGATCCAGCTTCTGGCTTATGCATCTGACCCATCAAGAGTCACTCTCATTTCTTCAGTCCATAAAACCTTTAAAAAATCAGTTTTAAGATATTTCTTGGGTCAGCCTTGACGTTTTATCTTATGTTTCTTGTTCAAAGATGGTCGTTTTTCAGCCTTCCATACATTGGCCATGTCCCTAAGTTTGGCCCACTTTGTGCTTTTTGATACTCCAGTAACGTTGCAGCTCTGAAATATGGCCAAACTGGTGGCAAATGGCATCTTGGCAGCTTCACGCTTGTTTTTCCTCAATTCATGGGCAGTTATTTTGCGCCTTTTTTGTCCAACACGCTTCTTGCGACCCTGTTGGCTATTTACCATGATACGCTTGATTGTTCGGTGATCACGCTTCAAAAGTTTGGCAATTTAAAGACTGTTGCATCCCTCTGCAAGACATCTCACAATTTTGGACTTTTCAGAGCCCGTCAAATCTCTCTTCTGACCCATTTTGCCAAAGGAAAGGAAGTTGCCTAATAATTAAGCACACCTTATATAGAGTGTTGATGTCATTACACCACACCCCTCCTCATTACAGAGATGCACATTACCTGATTTACTTAATTGGTAGTTGGCTCTCAAGCCCATACAGCTTGGAGTAGGACAACATGTATAAAAATTATCATGTGATCAAAATACTCATTTGCCTAATAATTCTGCACACAGTGTATAGTGAACATGGTGAATAAAAAAATAAAACCATTGTATAATTTTACTTTTGTCACTATTTCTTTACATTTAGAATATTTTTCCTGTTTTCCAGTTCAATATATAGTACAACTAATACATTCATTTAAAAGTAAAACTCATCCCACAAAAAATAGGCCCTCAAGTGGCAATATTGACGGAAAAAAGAAAAAGTTATGGCTCTCAAAAAAGGGAAGTAAAAAATGAAAATGAAAAACGGAAAATCACCCGAGATTGAAGAGGTTAAAGTATTAAAAAAAATATAAGCAACAATATGATGAATAAATTATTTTCACAAAATGAAAATTCGGTTAAAATAGAATATTTTGCACTTCCCCATGACTAGGGGTATAGAACAAGGTTCTGAGTCATAGTGTAAGGGGTGTAAGGTTCGGCCGCCCCAGACCTGTGTGTCTACTGTGTGTAAAATGTAATGTTTAAAGTTTATGTTATGGTGTAATGTGTTCAAGCCGCCCTAGGTGGCCACAATGTGTGAGCTGCTTCCCTTGTACTCCCAGGCTAGAGGGAGTTAGTGAAGGGGAGGGTCTTATTTTGAAAAAGAGCAGTTAAGAAGTCAGTTGGTGAGGAGAGTCCCTGAGGGAGAGGAGTAAACTGCGTCTCTGAGAGGTGTGGTGAAGGAAAACCCCAATAACATTGATTTGGCGTGGCCTTCTAAGCTGAATCCGGGTGCCCGACATGTAGTCAGGCCTCGGTGGTGGCCATTCCCTGGCGGATACGGAACAAACCCTCTCAGTCAGTGTAAGGTCAGTAAACCGTTGAGAGAAACGTAGGGCCTGACTGATCGAAAAGATGGTTTATACTGCCATGGATATTGAAGCTAAATGGGAGGAAGAGGAGCTTAGGGACCCCAACAAGAGCCAAAGTACCAGGGAAGCGGTCGACCAGAAAAATGTATAAATTATCCATTGCTATTGGTAACCCCTTCGGGGAACAAGCTTGTGCCCACCTCAGGCGAGATAAAGAACTGTTTTTGAAGACATTTTTGAAGACATTTTTGAAGACGTTGACAAGTAAAGAAGTTTGGTTAAAAAAACCTGTGCCAGTGTCAGTGCTTGTGACGCATGAAGAAAAAGTATGCTTACTACTGTATTGCACTAAAGTGGTGGATGGGGTGCAGAGGAAGAACACTGGGCTGCTTGGCAGCCAAACAGCAGACTCTGCCACAACTACAGTGGCCCCCGACCACCCCTTTAACAATAACATCTGACAATATATATATATATATATATATATATATATATATACACATGGCCACCACAGACAGAAGGTCTCACCCCCCAAAGAAGTCACTGAGATTTTAATTTTGATATCTCTCTATACAGTACAAACAGCATACATTATTAAATAGTTCTCTTAGATGTAGCAAATGTGGTATAATTACTTTGAAAATCCTCATCACTATAGCTATATGAGGATTTTTAAAATTTCAGTCCATAATTATCATTTTATGCCAATTCAATATCAGGAATACATTGCCAAGGCACCTGATAGTCCCCAATTGTTTTGCATTGTTCTAAAAATGACAAACACTGGCCAGTGACTGTTACTTTTTAAATAATAAAATAAAGTAAATAATTGAGTAATATCTACAGTTTTGGAAATCTATTACCTTTTTTTAGTAGTGATTAGCGCACAAAAATAGATAATTCCAAAGGTTCCACTTCATAAATATAGAATTTGGGGTATTTTATTCACAGTGTTTACAATATGGTAAAACTGATGTGTCCATATGATGCCTCAGGTCGGTATGAGTTTGTAGATGCCAATTACGTATAGGTTTACTTTATATAAGGGCTTAAAAAAAATTCAGAAGTTTGTTCAAAAAAAGTGGCTCACTTTTTGGGCCATTTTCCGTGATCTTTAACGTTCTCATTTTCCGGGATATGGGGCACACTGACAGCTTATTTTTTTGCATTTCGAGTTGATGTTTTTAACAGTACCATTTTTGCGTAGATGCTACGTTGAGATGCCTGTTATTGCATTTTGCAGAAAATCCCAAAAACCGTAATTTTGGCATTTGGATTTTTTTTTGCCGCTACACCATTTACCGATCAGGTTCACTGATTTTAGATTTTGAGAAATCGGTAATTTCTGAATGCGGCAATACCAAATATGTGTATTTTTTTTCTACTTTTTTTAACGCTTTCATTTTCAATGGGGCAAATGGGGGGATGATTTGAACTTTTAGGTTTCTTAATTTTTTTATTTTTGAAAACTTTTTTTACTTATTTATTTAATTTTACTAGTCCCTTATAAGGATTGCTGATTGTTGATTAATTTCTGTAGATCAGAGCTGCACAGCAGAAATTCTGTGTTTTGTTACAGCCGGCGCTCTGTTGGCTGTAACATGAACATGATATGTCATGATAGCGACAGGAGTCATCACATGACCCTGTACTACCATGGCAACCATTGGCTCCTTGTGACTGCTTCACGAGGTCTCCGATGGGGGTGGGGGAAATCATCTTTCCGATGCAGCCATTTAAATTGCACTGTCACATTTTGACAGCACGATTTAAGGGGTAACAGGCACGGATGTATCACAAGTGCACTGATTCAAAACCACTTGTTGTGTTGGAGAATGTGGGAGAACTAGTGCACATGGTCAGCGGACTACAACAGCCACCATCTCATCACCGCAACCCACGGGTGGCGTCACAGACAATCTCCCCTGTACATATTACCCTTTTGTTGTGGAGCCTGGGATCACAGACTGGGTCACGCCACCGTGATACCTCTAGAAGAAACCCCATTGGCCCGTTTCTGAGTACCCCTACACAATACAGTACACAATACAGTACACAATACAGTACACAATTTTGGCGTCACGAACAGGATTCTTACCCCATCCGTGACCTGGATGACGTGAGCCTTGTAATCTGTGAACTGTTTGAAAAATCTTGACCTGCCGCCATCTTGCCCGCCATTTTTGGCGCCAAAACAACGGCACCATCTTCTTCCCAGAAAACGGCGAGAAGTTGAAGCCCCGCCCTCTGGGAACACGGCTGGAAGGAGTGCTCGCAAAAGACCAACGGGGGGGCGGGCAGAGAAGTGGTGGCATGTAACTGGAACTGTAAAGTGCAGGGACGCCAGGACTCTGCAAAATTCCGTTCCTGTACACAAGGGCGGCAAGATGTCACAGCAGGCTGCAACCCCGATGACATCCCATCCGGCCCCGAGCCAGGCTGCAACCCCGATGACATCTCACCCGGCCACGAGCATGGCCGCAACGGTGATGACGGCGGCTCCGGCAGTCCACCCGGCTGCAACGGAGATGGCTCCGGCAGTCCGCGCGGCCACAACAGAGATGACGTTGGCTCCGGCTGTCCGCCCGGCCGCAGCAGAGATGACGTCAGCCCCAGCAGTCCACCCGGCCGCAACGACGGCAGCACCCATCCTGAAATCTCCCCCAGCTGCAGCGCCAGCCGCTCCCAAATATCCTGTCCCAGCTGTGGAGCAACTGGAGTGCACCTGCCGAGAGGCGGAGCAGGCCACTGAGCATTGGGGCTCTCAGCAGTTAGCGAGGCCGGTTGTAGCCGGCGCCGAGGGCACCCGAGTGGGCCTGGCTCCTGAGCAGGAGTCGGAGCACGGAACCCGTGCCCCGTACTGGGAGCGGCAGCAGTTGTAAAAATGTTGTTTTATGGACAGGCGGGAAGGACAGTTTAGCAATGTTTAAAGTGATGTGCCTCCCCTTAGGGGGATGAGATGTTTTATGTTTTATATGCATTACATGTTTATCCTTTTTGCAGTTTTCCTGGAAAATAAAAACCGTCGGTGTCCGGACAGCCCGCAGACGGTCTGTGTTTTACGAAGGGGGAATGTGATGCCCTGGCCAGCCAGGTAGTCACAGAAAGAGTTAAACCTCCTTGGTACCACCTGATCCCACACTGGTACAGTGAGGCAGCTGCCTCCTCCCCCAGTGTAACAAAAAGAGTAGGAGGGGAGGAGTTGAGTCAGTCAGTGGAAGGAGAAGGAGAGGAGAGCAGTCAGGGGTTGTGGCTCCTGGGCTGCTGGGGAAGTGGAGAAAGGAGAAAGCCGAGTCTTGGAGCTGAAGTAGAGACTAGGCTCAGGGGCACCTGTAATGGACCGGGTCAGGGTAGTGACCCGCCGGTAGGGTGCACGGGACCCCGGACTTGTGCAAAGAGAGGACTTCCCCCATCCAAAAACAGAGAAGGTGACTCTTAGCTGGAGTTTAGAGGAGAGAGGGCCCTGCTTCGTGTACCAGGTGTGGGATCCGAACACCACCGTACCAAAGGCCTACGGACACCGGCAATTTCTGGTTAAGTACTGGACTCTGTGCTTCCTGACCCTACACATGAAAACAGCCTCATCCAACACCAGGACAACCGATTTGTGAGTTTCCTGCTCCCTGCAATCCCTGCCACCACCACAACTCCCACTGGGCCCCAGGACTACAACTCCCCTACCCGTGGAGGGGATCCCACCTTGCTGCCCCACACCATCAGTCCCGGGCACGGTCCCCAGAGGCAGCGGCGGTGCCACCATCTCATCACCGCAACCCACGGGTGGCGTCACAGACAATCTTCCCTGTACATATTTCCCTTTTGTTGTGGAGCCTGGGATCACAGACCGGGTCACGCCACCGTGATACCTCTAGAAGCGACCCCATTGGCCCGGTTCCGAGTAACCCTATCCCTGGGGGACACATCAGCTTATGACATCAATGCTGACAATCTTAATAGAAAGTACCATCATTTTTTTTCCTTAGAAAGCCTGGTCCTAAGTGACTGGAGGCCCCTCGTAAGAAGGTTGGTACTGTTACATCTGTGCCAGTTTCTGATTCGGCTGTTAGGCGATGCCACACTGCTGTTGCAGGTGATGCTTCATTCGATCAATCCTATTTTATTACTGTAATTTGTTATTCTGTCCAACCTGGAAGCTCCAGAGTTGATCTGTAGTTTTGATTTCTGTCTGCCATCAGAACTGGGTGGGGTTGTTCTATTTAAACCGCAGAGCACCAGCTCCCACTGACAGCCAACAGAGAGTCTATCCTGGTTTATGCTTCCTTTCTGAGCTCGTGTATTCTGACCTTATATTCCTGTTCTTTAATCTCAGCTTATATTTGATTACCTGCTTGTTGTTTGATTCTGTTCCTGACATGCAGTAATCTTTGGGCAGCACAGTGGTTCAGTGGTTAGCACTGCAGTCTTGCAGCGTTGGGGTCCTGGGTTAAAATCCCACTAAGGACACCATCTGCAAGGAGTTTGTATGGTCTCCCCTTGTTTGTGTGGGTTTCCTCCCACACTCCAAACACATACTCACAGGGAATTTAGATTGTGAGCTCCACTGGGGACAGTATTGCCATTGTATGTAAAGCGCTGTGGAATTAACAGTGCTATATAAATGAATGAATATTATTATTATTATTATTATTATTATCTCCTAGATCTCACCTGGCTTCCTACTCATCCCTATTGCCAGCTTAAGCCACCGAACAGCAGTTGACTCTGTGGCCCTTACGCAGGGACCTCTGTTTAAGTCCAGATTCCTATACAGGGGCTAAAAGGTGAAGATATTGTAGACCACTCCTTCTTGTGGAAAAAAGGAATCTCCTCTTGTTACATTTTAGCATTGAGGCCTAAAACACACTTCCGCAGAAAAAACGTCCGTGTGACACGGTCCGTTTTTCGGGTCCGTGTTCCGTTTTTTTGGGGCGTTTCTCCGGTACATATGGCATCCGTGTGATGGCGTATGTGAGCCGTGTGTAAGTGTAAAATGTCCGTGTTTGTGTGTAAAATGCCCGTGTATGTGTACGTGGAATGTACGTTGCATAATGTCGTTGATACATGTCGGCTGACAGCAGACAGAGTTTTACGATGAGAATGAACTCGGGTGAACTTCACCCGACTTCATTGTCATGCCGCGGCTCTGTCTGTGTGCCGCGTACTGATTAGCGGTCACCTGTGAAGGATTCTGTCAGCTCCATGCAGCAACTGAGGTGAGTAGCGTGATCAGCTGAGCTGTCACTGAGGTTACTCGCGGCCAACGCTAAATACAGCTGATCGCGCTATTCCCTTCATTAGCTGCGTGAAGTTGACAGGAGCGGCAGTGTCTTCTGCAGCTCCGGTCACCTTCATGCAGCAGAGCTGGATGCGACGCTGGACCATCCTGGAGTACGCCGGACATGGAGGGCTTTTTCGTGCAAATACGTACCGCACACGTACAAATTAAACGAATGTATGTTGCGGGTCTGAGGACGTTTCTTTCTTGGTGCTAAAAACAGTTGTTGGGTATCTATGCCTAACATCACTACTAACGTCTGTTTTGGCCTACCTGCCCTGTAGGTTTTGTGCCCTTTTATTTAAAATCAATGGAGGACTTTGGGAATGTGTACAATATTTTCTAACCACTTGATAGACTTTATACTTAAAAGGATGGAAGTTATGTATAATTGATACCATCTTAATATTGTTATAATATTGTTCATTTTATCAGATCTATTAACTACATCAACTCATTCTTTTACAATAAAGACTTTGGATAACTTTACCTAAGACATGAAAAAATAAAAAAATCACACTAGTTCTAATATTTCAATCAAAGTAACCTTTATTTCTACTATCAGTCCACAGTTCTTGTAAATTAAGGCCCAGTCACACTAAACAACTTACCAGCGATCCCAACAACGATACAACATGATAGGGATCGCTGGTAAGTTGCTAGGAGGTCGCTGGTGAGATGTCACACTAAAGGCTACTTTACACACTGCGATATCGGTCCCGATATCGCTAGCGTGGGTACCCGCCCCCATCTGTTGTGCGACACGGGCAAATCGCTGCCCGTGCCGCACAACATCGCGCAGACCCGTCACACATACTTACCTGCCCGGCGACGTCGCTGTGAGCGGCGAACCGCCTCCTTTCTAAGAGGGCGGTCCGTGCGGCGTCACAGCGACATCACTGAGCGGCCGCCCAATAGAAGCGGAGGGGCGGAGATGAGTGGCCGGAACATCTCGCCCACCTCCTTCCTTCCTCATAGCGGCCGGGAGGCAGGTAAGGAGATCTTCCTCGTTCCTGCGGCGTCACACATAGCGATGTGTACTGCTGCAGGAGCGACGAACTACATCGTTACTGCTGCAGTAACGATAATCGAGAATGGACCCCCATGTCACCGATGAGCGATTTTGCACGTTTTTACAACGATGCAAAATCAATCATCGGTGTCACACGCAGCAACATCGCTAATGCGACCGGATGTGCGTCACAAATTCCGTGACCCCAACAACTCCGCATTAGCGATGTCGCAGCGTGTAAAGCCCCCTTAAGCGACGCTCCAGCGATCCCACCAGCAACCTGACCTGGCAGGGTTCGCTGGAGTGTCGCTACACGTGGAAGTATGCTGCGCTTGGTAACTAAGGTAAATATCGAGTAACCAACCCGATATTTACCTTGGTTACTAGCGCACACCGCTTGTGTGAGGATTAAAACTCAAACTCAAATACACACTACCCCAGTGACCTTTTGTAGTGAGAAAAGCCCATACTATTGACAGTCCATTATCACCTAGTTTATTTGATATTGATACTAAAACAGATGTTGCAACTGTTTTTTTTTCCTATTGCCACTAATAAGACTTATCCTTTTAAAAGCTACGTAGACTATAATAAAACATTTTGAACTATTTTGATATTTTGCACATCATTCAAAATGCAGTACATACTTTGTACAATGGGACCATTGAAAATACGCATCAGAAAACATCTTTCTGATGCAGTAAATAAACTCAGCTTTAAAATGAATCTGTCAGCAGTAGTTATGGGTGAGCACTAAAATGGTTGATTGCTCGGTCCTCGAATTGAGCCGGTCAGACACTTGGACGGGCTCGACTCAAGTAACAAGCATATTGGAAATCATTGGACACTCAAGCATTTTTTGAACCATAACAGGGGGCAGGAAAATCTCAGAAATGGATGGAAAAAGCGCTGAAATGGAATGTTTACAGCAAGGGGAAGACACCTGGAGACAGCTCTGATTCCCATGTCGCTGGCGGGAACAATGTTGTCAAAATATAAGGATATGTGCACAAGTTGAGTATTTGGAAACAAATTTCTGCACCATTTATGCAGCTCTTCGCAGGAAAAAGACAAACAACTTGTGTTTTGCCCTGTTTTTGCAGCGGTTTAGTGCTTTTTGCATGAATTTTTCACCTGCATTTTTTAGCATTTTGGACACTAATGAATGCTATAGATAGCTAGCTAGATAAATAGATAGAGGGATAGATAGATAGATAGATAGATAGATAGATAGATAGAGTGGCATCTTGACGTTTGGGCACCTCTGGTCAAAATGACTGTTATTGTGAAAGACAAAGATGAAATAATGTCTCTAAAATGCATAAAGTTAAAGATGACACATTTCCTTTGTATTTTAGGCAAAAAAAATATATATTTTTTTTCATCTTTTACAATTTTAAAATTACAAAAATGAAAATGGGCCAATGCAAAAAAATTGTGCACCCTCCAAGATTTGTGCAGTCAGAAAAAAGACTCAGTAGAGGAAGGAATTCTATTAATTCGACTACTACATGAATGAATCGGCACACGCACAAACAACATGTGTTAGTCTAGGAATCTTAGGGCACTAAAGCACTGTCTAGCGGGCTTCACCAAACCACCTGCCGCCCAATCAACTGCTTCTTCCTCCTCTGCCACTGTGGCAAGTGCTGTCACACAGGTCTCTGGCTGCAGAACCTCCACTTGTTTTCTGGCTACAGGTGGTGTGAGTGAGAGCCCGTCAGCTGTCACAGAAGTTGACATACCTGGTGTTTTAGAACAATATCAGACACGGAGCACACCACATCTTTCTCAATTCACCATAACATCTCTGCCTGCACCTCCCTCACAGTTCACCAGTTTGACGTGTATATCCTACTCCACCCTCTCTCAGCACAGCACCCAGCCCTCAGTCCCGCAGTTGTGGTCATGTAAAAGATTGTTTTCTCTTACACATGCCAAAGCTAAGAGCTTGAACTACACCATATCCAATCTGTTGGCCAAGAAAATGATGCCATTCCACCTGGTGGTTACAGACAGTTTCCAAAAGCAAATGGCTTTCATAGTCCCCCAGGTACCAATTACCCAGTCACCATTTCTTTTTTAATAAAGCTGTGCCTGTGCTACACCAGCATGATGCAGACATTACCTGTTCCATGAAAAACTCTGTGTCTCACTGGGTGCATTTCACAACTGACACCTGGACAAGCAAACATGACCAGCAAACATCTCACTGACTGGTCACTGGATGACTCTGGTGGCTGTGGTGGCAGGCTGGGAAGAGGCTGATTCATAATTCTTGAAATCCCTAAAGCTTGCAGGATACACCGCTGTATTTACCACTTCTTCCACTGCTTCTGCCTCCTTCACCTCCTCCACCTGTGCCCTCAACGTCTCCCTTAATGTAACATACATTCCAACAGTGCAGAGAGAATCCCTCTATAATGCAGGTAGGGGTCACTGAAATCAGGGAGTGTTGAAATGAAAATATTAAAATGCATAGGAGAACACAGGCACACAGCTGAAGAGTTGTGGACAGCTATCCAGGTCGTGTTTCTACTGAACCTGCAGCCAGGAAAGGTTGTGTGCGATAACAGTGCGGACCTAGTGGTGGCCCTATGCAGGGGCAACCTCACACAGCTTTGCATGACTCACATCCTCAACCTGGTTATACAGCAATTACTAGGCCACTCTCTCAGCCTGGAGGTGCTGCTGCATAAGGCACGGTCACTGTGTGCTCACTTTCATTGGTCAAACCCTGCAGCTAATCAACTTACATCGCAACAGAAGTCTTTTAGCTTACTGGTTAACCAGTTGATATGCGATGTGCCAACATAGTAGAATTCCACTCTGCCAATGTTGCAGTGACTTTGGCAGCAACGACGAGCACCCTGATGCAGTATGTAATGGCGCCTAGCTTGGGCTAACGCAGTCTGGTTTTGGTGCAAATCATGTTTGCAGAGTGCGCACAGATGAAGGACTTCTGCAGAGTTTTGAATGGCTACTAAGTTGGTTATTGCTGACATTGCCATAATCAGTATCACTATTCCAGTCATCTGCATGCTGGAGCACACTTTCAATTGTATGTGGAAGGAGGTGGTCCCAGAGGAAGAGGAGGAAGCAGAGGAGGTTGTGGAAGGGAATCTAATATCTATAAGGTCCAGTCTGTCATTGCACAGGCGTGTGGCATGGGAGGGTGGAGTACAGCGATCAAAAAAGGTCTAATTTTTTTTAAAGGCAATCGGAAAGGGGATATTAGGAAGACTTGATAAACAAATCCTTTGTAATTGCTCAATTATTTTGAGGCTAGCAAGCCAGATATTGATTCTCAAAAAAGGAATAATTTTTAACCTCTTCATGACCACGGTCAGTAAAGTTATATCCTATTTTTACGTGACTTAACGACCAGGGATGTAACTTTACTGCCTAAAATTAATTTGATTGCTATGGCCATAGCAACAGCATTCAAATGATGACCCCTGCTGTTTCTTACAGCAGGGGACCTTTGCTTGACCCCAGGTTGGGTGGAATCGCCAACCCCCATCGACGATCGCTGTGATTGGCTGTTCAAATCTGAACCGCCGATCACATAGATCGCACTGTTTTCAGCTAAAAAAATGCCCAAACAGTACGATTCGCTGACTTACAGCTATGAGGTGCTGCAGCAGCACCAGATCATAGCTGGAGACCAGCAGACACGGCACTCCCATCCCCTGCAGCACTGATTGGAGCGATCGTGCTGTGATGTGTAATCGTTCCAATCTGTGTGCAGTGGGGCAGTCTGACCTGACAGTGACCACCCTCCCCAGGCTAGTTTTGGCCTGGGGAGAAATCTCCCAGCATGTCTGCACCATGCATCCACTGGTACTTGTAGTACCACGCTACTGCTGCTGTTGCTGTCCGATTGCTGCTCCTGCTCCTCCTATAATTATTGCATGCTCCTGTGATGCCTCTGTGCACTCCAGTGATACCCCTGCATGCTGTCGATGTGCCACCCAGCCCCCTGCCGATGTGCCCCCACGATCTCTATTCTGCCTCCATTCTTCTACCTCTGCTTCTAAGGTCTCCTGTCTCCCCCTCGGCATGTGCTGTCCCTTTCGGATGTCCCCTACCTGCTGTTACCGGGTGATCCGAGATCTTCATTGGCCCAATCGCATCTGCCTCCACCGCTGGGTCCTCACAAATGAGCTGTCCAACTTGCTGCCTGCTGCTCCTGTAATAAGCTGTCCATTTTGCTGCCTTGTATTCCTCCTGCAGTTCCTCTGGTCAGGGAACCTCCTGCTAATCCTCTGTCCCTGTCAGTGTATATTTTTTTTCTATATCCCTTGTCACTTTTTACACCTTATCTGTCTGTGTGTGCCACCGAGAGCTGATCAGTGATGCACATAATGGATCTGCATCCATGCTCAATTTTCGGCGGGACTTTTTTTTTTCCGTATCCCGCATCGTTTTTTGCACCTCATCCATGTGTGCATCCTGCAGGGCCGAGCGCTGATCAGTGAGGCACATATCGGATCAGCATCCGTGCTCAATTTACGTCGGGACTTTTTTTTTTTCATATCCCCAGTTATTTTTTGCACCTCATCCATCTGTGCGTCCTGCAGCGGCCGATCATTGATGCACAACACTGCTCAGTGTCTGTGCATTTGAAAAGTCAAATGGTGCTCCTTGCCTTCTGAGCCCTGCTGTGCTGTCAAACAATTGATTTCCATCACATATGAGGTATCTGCATAGAAATTGCACAATAAAGTTAATGGTGCATTTTTGCCTGATTCCCTTGTAAAAAAAAAAAAGCTACCTGGTTGAAGCAACAGTTTTGTGGTAAAAAAAATATATATTTTCATGGCACAACGTTATTAACTTCTGTGAAGCCCTTTGGGGTTCAAGGGGCTCACTAAACATCTAAATTCCTTGAGGGTTCTAGTTTCCAAAATGGGGTCACTTTTGGGGGAGCTACATTGTTTAGGCATCTCAGGGGGTCTTCAAACCTGACATGGTGTCCACTAATGAGTCAAGCTAATTTTGCTTTCAAAAATTCAAATGGCGCTCCTTCTCTTCGGAGCCCTGCCGTGTGCCAAACAATTGATTTCCACCACATATGAGGTATTAGTGTACTCAGGAGAAATTTAACAATACATTTTGGTGCATTTTCTCCTGTTACCCTTGTGAAAATGCAAAATTTTATGGCAAAAGTAACATTATTGTGCAAAAAAAGAAAATTTTCATTTTTTCCTTTCACATTGCTTTGGTTCCTGTAAAGCACCTAAAGCGTTAATAAACTTCTTTGATGTGGTTTTGAACAGTTTGGGGGGTGCAGTTTTGAGAATGGGGTCACTTTTGGGTATTTTCTGTCACTAGGCCTCTCAGTCACTTCAAATGTGATGTGGTTGCTAAAATAAGTTTTGTAAATTGTGTTGGAAAAATTAGAAATTGCTGATGAACTTTGACCCCTTACAACTTCCTAACGAAAAAAAAAATTGTTTCAAAAATTGTGCTTGTGTAAAGTAGACACGTGAAAAATGTTATTTAGTAACTACTTTGTGTGATATATCTCTCGGATTTATGGGCATAAAATTTCAAATTTTGAAAATTGCTAAATTTTCACCAAATTTCCAAACTTTTTACAAGTAAATGCAAAAAATATATGGCTAAAATTACCACTATCATGAAGTACAATATGTCATGAAAAAACTGTGAGAATCACCGGGATCCATTGAAGCGTTCCAGAGTTATAACCTGCCAAAGTGACACTGGTCAGAATTGCAAAAAATAGCCCGGTCAGAAGGGTGCTTTAGTGGCCGGGGGTGAAGGGGTTAACTGCTAATTACAAAGTCATTCCATCTTCACTTTAAAAAGTGTTGAACACATCTGTTTTTGCTCACCAAACTAAAGGATAATTTTTAGATGCTTTGTGAAAAACCCTTAGCTTTCTCATTTAGCAAAGAGAATAGCTTTTGAAACTTTCCAAGAAGAATAATTTTTGCACCATCCTGTGGGAAAAAGCCATGGCTTCTACCATTTCCACTGAGTGTAAGGCCCCTTTCACACGTCAGTGATTCTGGTACGTTTGTGCTTTTTTTTAAACGTACCAGAATCACTGACATACGCAGACCCATTCTAATGAATGGGTCTGCTCACACGTCAGTGATTTTTCACTGCACGTGTCTCCGTGCGGCGTACCCGCGTGTCCGTGATTGCTGCACGGAGACATGTCCATTTTTTTCTGGCATCACTGATGTTCCACGGACCACGCAGTGGTGTGGTCCGTGAAACACGTGCCAGAAAAAAACGTGTTTTTAAAATAAAAAACATTTTAACTCACCCAGCGTCCAGCGATGTCCTCTGCAGCCCGTTCTCCCTGCTGCTTCTAAGCCGGCTGATTACTGTCGCGCATATTCATTATGCGCGACACAGCCGACCCGGAAGCAGCTGCTGCAGGGGTCACCGCCGGCCGGATGCTGCGTCGCGGGAGCGATCAGCACCATGGAGAGCGGGAGCGGGCGCAGGTGAGTGAATCTCTAAGTGCAATCACGGGCCACGGAGAACGGAGCCCGGATTGCACTTAGACAACCCACGTGTGCCGTGATTTTCGGCACACGCAGGGAGATGTGCGTGTTTTACACGCCAGTGAAAAACGTCTGTGTTTTTCACTGACATGTGAAACGGGCCTAAGGAAGGCACCTGCCCCCCAAAAGCAAACAATTTTGGATCATTTTTACAATTTAAGTAGCCTAAAAAGTGATGCTTCAACGTTTTTGAATAAGCTGTTATCTGCCAATGGTTACCAACTGTTTCCCTTTCCAGATAAGTTGAGGCCACTTCTAAAACATTACGGATGTGTTTGCCCTAAAGAGGTTTTCATTACCCATTAGGAGACCTCTGCTATTGTACACCTAGTTTAATGGCATTAGAGACTCTCCATTATTGCAATTCATTGCAAATTTATTCACTGAAAATCCAATTTTGGGGGGAAATTTGACTTTCAAGCTGTTTTCATAACAATCCCATTCACCGGGCAGTAAAACGTTATTCTTTAGGTCCCAGCAATTCCAGATATAAATAGGTTATTTTATGTATTGCTGCTTTTATATAATAAGACACTATCCTTGTCATTACTATACTGTCCTGAAGAAGGGAGCAGACACCCCTGAAACGCATTGACCTGTATATGTGCCTGCAATAAATGACTTGGATTAATATTTTCCGACTTACATTGGTGATAAGCGCAGCGGTTACCCCTGTTTTTCCTCTGAAAAATTCGTCTTACATTCCTGTGGGGATGCAGCTATCTCCACCTGTGATTATGCAGTTTTAGGTGTTGTGACTTCTCACAACCCCCATAGGTGAGTGCATATTCTTTTACCTTTATCTGTTTTTATCTGGTAAGACCCAATGCGCCTTTCTTTCCACAGTCCTTGTTGTTTACACACTAAGGCGGGCTTTGCACGTTGCGACATCGCAAGCTGATGCTGCGATGTCGCACGCGATAGTCCCCGCCCCCGTCGCAGGTACAATATCTTGTGATAGCTGGCGTAGCGAAAATTATCGCTACGCCAGCTTCACATGCACTCACCTGCCCTGCGACCGTCGCTCTGGCCAGCGACCCGCCTCCTTCCTAAGGGGGCGGGTCGTGCGGCGTCATAGCGACGTCACACGGCAGGAGGCCAATAGCGGCGGAGGGGCGGAGATGAGCAGGATGTAAACATCCCGCCCACCTCCTTCCTTCTGTATAGCCGCCGGCGGCTCCTGTGGCTTCATACACAGCGATGTGTGCTGCCGCAGGAACGAGGAACAACATCGTACCTGTCGCGGCACCAGCATTATGGAAATGTCAGTGAATGCACCGATGATACGATAACGACGCTTTTGCGCTCGTTCATCATATCATCTAGCATTTACACACTACGATGTCGAAAGTGACGCAGGATGTGCGTCACTTTCGATTTGACCCCCACCGACATCGCACGTGCGATGTCGCAACGTGCAAAGCCGCCCTAAGAGTGAGTGTAAAAGAAAACCAATCAAAACTAAATGCGTAAGAGACCATAACAGAAATAGAAAATACATACATAGGGCAAGTATTTACCGGTTTCTGTATAGTGATAAAATAAGTGGATAATAAAGGCTCTCTTTACTTTCTTGTGCTAAAATAGGCACAAAACAGTTATACACCTGATTTGCTGCTTGATGTTTTTTCCTGTGGGGGACGTTGTTGTGGCACGATCCAGGAAGAGTACAGCTATAATGATTTCCAAAGGAAACAGATGAATATCTATAAACCTTAGAAAAGAGGTCCTTATTGGTAGATAACATGATGGACTTTTTTATGTCCATCAGTTTTCTTTGCAAATCTTTGGAAATGTTTGCAACTGAACAGTAAGAACAACTTTGTGGTAAAAAATTGTATATGCATCGCCATATTCGGAGAGCTGTAACTTTTTTTTTTTTTGCAGACAATGCTGAATTGAGTGCTTGATTTTTTCAGGACAAGATTATCTTTTCATTTATACCCTCTTTTACATACTGTATTTTTTTTTACCACATTTTATTCCAATTTTTGTGAGGCAATATAATAAAAAAAACCCTTTTTTTTGTGGTATTTTTATTTATTAAGGATCTATATTTTATATACATCTGGATGACTCATTCCTGAGAAAGGGCTCGTTCAGACTGCCATTCCATCTGTCCTGTTCAGTTCCTGGTTTTTTTGCGGACCTACTGACAGGACCATCTTTTCAATGTCTTTTGTGTAGGATCGGATAGCACATGGTAGCACTTCTGTGTGCATCAGTTCCTACAAAAAACTGTTCGGATGCCATATGTCCGTTCCGTTATTATGGAACATGTCCTATTCTATTCCGTAATAATGGACTGTGACTCAATACAAGTCAATGAGTCTGCAAAATCCCCGGAATCTGCATGGAAGCAGTTCTGTGTGACCTCCGTCGTGTGCCCCTGCAGTCTGGGTCTCACTCCTGTTGATACGCACTGCAGTGTGTCAGCATCTGCCCGCACAGCAGCGTGTCAGCATCTGTCTGCACTGCAGCGTGTCAGCATCTGACTGCACTGCAGTGTATCAGCAACACATATTAACCAATTAATCGGTAGGCCGAAAGACCTCTGTAGTGATGCTAGTTGATGAGCGGCAGCGCTCGAATGGCGGAATTGAGTACACAGCGACTGTACTTTGGCAGAAGTGCATCTGTGCCGCCCCTGCAGCGGTTGAACTGCTCGGATCCGGAGGTAATTACTCATGGCTTGAGGGTCTCCGGACACGGGGGCTAGGAGCTACTCTCAAATGTAAAAAGGGGAATTATTTACAGGGGATTGATATAGTTCATGACGCCACCCATGGTGTGCGGTAACAGGTATAACCGCCGCTGACGATTAAAGTCCCCAGGGGTGGATGGAATGGGGCAGTCAGATGATGTTTCCCTCCACGCGAAGGGAAGGCCCTGGGACTTTGGATGTATGTATGCAGGGGGTGCAGGCTTGCTGGGCACAGGGGAATTGTGTACTCACTCAGGCAGCATCAACGATGAAAGAAGACTCTGACAACTAGGTAAACCAAGTCTCTGTGTGCCGCTGCCCTCTTGGGGGAGTCCGTCCGGGTATCTTGTAGTACCTTGTAGTACTGCCGGGTGATCTGGAGCCTGCCTCCGTGCACAATTTTGGAAGTGTTCAGGTGTCCCGTAGGCATAAAGCTGTCCGGGCCCCGCTCCCTACTGTTAGTAGTAGAGGTGTGCTTTCAAGGGCTCCCGCTTGGGATTTCTGTGGGCTGCATGAGTTGGAAAGCCCTATCCCCCTCGTTGTCCTAGTGCCCCTGATCTCTGAGCTTCATGGGGACAGTCCATAAAGTCACTATCCTCCTCAGGTTAAATGCCAGGTTGCTTGAAGCTACTCCCTGACCTAGGGTCCAGTACCCGCCATGCTTTCGGTCCCAGACCAGCTATTGGACTGTAGATGCTGACCGTCCTCCAAGACTAGGTCCAGGCACCCAGTTCCAATACCCCGTGACCGGGTCTCTGACTCCTCCGGGCCCAGACCAGCGTCTGCAACCCAATCTTCTACTCTTCAGGGAGCCACAGGTTCTTCTAGCTCCTCACTGCTCGAGAGCTACTTCTGTTCTCTCCTTACTTCCCTCCCACTAGTCTGCCTGACCCCTAGGTGGGCGGTCCTATCCCAGCTCAGCAGCCTACTGGTGTGTCTGGCAGGGTGTGGTGTGAGGTGTGATTGGGATTTTTGGATGGTGGTGGAGGCAGTACTACAGGTTAGGAACCCCGAACCATGGGGGGGTGTCGAGTCCTGCAATAAGGATAAAGAGTGTTCAGTACCCTGTGATGACCTGACTAGTCCAGGGGCGTCACACATCCAGGCTGGGATTCACACAGTCACACAGTTATCAGACACAGCCTTCAGTGACTACAGGTTGAATGGAGACAGCCATTGCTCAAACTTGGCCTTGATAGCTGTCCACAACTCTACAGCTCTGTGACTGCGTTCTCCAATGCATTTGAAGTGCAACACTGCCTGATTGCGGTGAACCCTGGCTGTAAAATACTGAGGTGGGGGATTCTCTCTGCACTGTTGGAATCTGGGTTACATTAAAGGAGAGGTTAATGGTGCAGGTGGAGGCCCTTGTGGAGGGGGAGGAGGCAGAAGCAGAGGAGGAAGTAGTAAACACAGAGGTTGTCCCGCATACCTTGTGGATATCAAGACTTGTGGAGCAGCTTGCATCCCCTTTTCTTCCTGCCCCCACAGCCACCAGAGTCACCAAGTGCCCAGTCAGTGAGATATAATGCTCCTGGTCATTCTTGCTCATCCAGGTGTCAGTGGTGAAATGAACCCCGTCTCTATGTGTGACGCCCTGGCAAAACCAGGTAGTCACAAATAGGCCCTGCATTACATGGCTCCCTCACTAGGAAACACACAGCCAACCAGAAAACTCTAGTCACCCCCCCCTTAGGGACAAACAGACACACCAGTGGGCGTGACCAGGCAGTTGGGACACGCCCACCCAGGGGTCTAGACAGCCCGGGGCGGGAAAACAAGTAGTTAAGCTTTGAAGTTGAGTTTGGAGAGGAGTGTGGGCTGGAGCTGGGGGTAGCTCCAGCAGAGAAGTTCAAGTTGAACGGTACCAGGGTAGGAGCCCTGGTGCCACTGGCTAGGAGGCAGACGGTGGTCTCCGTCAGCAGGAGATGGGAAGACGGCTCGGCAGAACCGAGGTGGACCGGGACAGGGTTGTAGCCCGCCGGTACCGACACGGGGAACCGTAGCACAAAGGGGGGTACTCGGACCCTGAAGCCAGGACCGGAACCAAGCAGAACTGGTTAATTAACCGATTGAGGCCAGGACTAGAGGTCCTGCCCCACCCAAAGTCCCTCATAGAAGACAACAGCCTACCGATTAGGGATAAGAGGTCACCGCCAGGGCCCATAGATCCCACTGGCCAGCGTCTGCGGGTACGGCTCCTTAGGCCACATCCAGCTGGGAGCGGACTCCTGAATTTCATACTAGGAAAGTCCACCTTACACAAAGCAGTGCAGGAAAAGGATAGAGACCAGCAGCTGGGTGGGGGACCCGCAACACAACCGGCCGCGGCATCGGCCACCACCACCTTGCTTTACCATTGACTTGTGTGTTTTACTAACAGTGAGTACACCAGCACCCCCTGCGGTTGCCATCCCCTGCACCGAGCCACTGGGTCTCGGGGCCACCATCCCTGCCCATGGAAGGGTTAACAACTTGCTGCACAACATCTTCCCCGGGTGCCCCATAACAGAAGCGGTGGTGTCCCACCTCACCACACACCATGGGTGGTATCACGAACTTACTACAGCTCAGCCCGTACATCTACGTTTCCCCCTTTTTATTCAGCGTGTCCGTGTGACCCCCTGGGTCCCGAGACCCTCGAGCCACCACACCGGAAGGTCCGGGTCCGAGCATCGCCGGCTGCTGGCACGGGGGCGGCACATATGCACCAGGCGGAAAGGCAGCCATCAGATTGGACATAGTGAAGTTCAAGCTCTTAACTTTGGCATGTGTTGGAGGAAATAATCTTTTACATCACCACAACTATGGTACCAAGGATTGGCTGCTGTGCTTTGAGACGGTGGAGTGTGTAGACGACAAACTGGTGGAATATGAGGGAGGCTGAGGGGGAGATGTTATGGTGGCTAAAGAAAGATGTGGCTTAGAGATTTTGCAGAGAAATAAAATGGTAAATGAGGGTTCATTTGGTCTACTCTTTTTTTATTTCATAATTTTCTATTTTTTTGCGTTTCAGGTTTGCTTTTGGGAACAATTGTGGGACAACGTTATGGATTACAGTGGTCCTCCTTAAAAAAGAAAACTAATATGATGTAGTCAGGGGGGCCTTGATTCTAAAACCTCATCGTCATCCTCTCTGTTGTCCACACTTCTCACCCTGAGAGTCACCCTCCTTCTCTTTATGCCCTGACAGCACAGTACAGTACACGTACACCTCAGGTATCTGAGTTTCATCGTGAGCACCTCCACCCCTAGGGCTCTGTTGACGAGGGTCTGGACCCTACTTCATCCAACCCCGGATCCAATTGACAAAGATTTTGGCCATCAGCGCAGATGCTTTCCACTTTTTGAGTCTGTTAATTTTTGAAGCAGACCTCTGATACCCATGAAATAAAATGTGTAAACAGGTCTGCAGACTTACCCATCTGTGGTTTCCCCCAGTCAGTTGAGTGATTGGAGAGTTGTAATGCAATCACTACTCCAGAATCTCAATCGACATGACAGTAAATGCAAATGAACAGCAGTATTATTAGAGAATAGAATATATATTTTTTAGCTATCAGCAGCACACTGTATAAGCCTACAATCCCTGCCTACATGCCTCTATTACAGATTCTCAACTGACACTAATTGAAAGTAAGAGCAGTTTTTATAGAGAATAGAATTGATTTTTTTTTTAGCTAACAGTAGCCGCAGACTGTATAAGCTTCCGTACAATCCCTGACCACAGACCCATATTATAAGATCATGACTCCAGAATTTCACCCGAAACTAATTGCAAACTAACAGCAGTATTATTAAAGAATAGAATAGATTTTTTTAAAGCTATTAGCAGTAATACACTGTGTAAGTCTACAATCCCTAACCACAGGCCAGTGGCGTAACTAGAGTTTGATGGGCCCTGGTGCAAAATTTGGACCAGGGCCCCCCTCCACATACATCGACACTTAGGGTACGTGATTATGACACTGACACTCGGGTTATGGGACAATGACGCTGACACTTGGCTCTTACTCTCAGCTCCCAGGTTTCCCATGATCTGAAATCCCTCTATCAGCACCCAGCTTTCCCATGATCTGATATCCATCTTGTCCTCAGCACCCAGCTTCCCCATGCTCTGCCATACATCTTTCCCCAGCACCCAGCTTTCCCATATCACAGCATGGGAAAGCTGGGTGCTGAGAGATGTACAGCAGAGGATGGGAAAGTTCTCCAAATACTATAATGGCCCCCACATAGCCTTCCATATAGTATAAAGGGTCCCACATAACCCTTCTTATTTTAGAATGCAGTCCCATAGTCCTATGTATTATAATTCACCACATAGTTATCCATATTTTCTACTTCACCACATAGTCCTCCATGTTTTTTAACACCCCCCCATAGTTCATGTACAGGTAGGCTCCATAGTCCTCCATATATTATAATGTAGCCCCCATAGTCCTATATGTATTATAATGCAGCCCCATAAATCTTCATATTGTATTATGCAGCCCCATACTCCTCCATGTATAATGTACCCCTATATTCCATGTATAAGGTGTCCTTCATTTTGTATTATGCAGCCAAATACTCCTCCAGGTAATTCACCCCTTGTCCATGTATAAGGTGTCCTTCATGTTTATTATGCAGTCCCATAGACCACCATGTATCATGCAGCCAGCCCCCCCAGGGCCTCCATGTATCATGTAGACAGCCCCCCCAGGCCCTCCATGTGTCATGCAGCCAGCCCCCCAGGGTCTCCATGTGTCATGCAGCCAGCCCCCCCAAGGTCTCCATGTGTCATGCAGCCAGCCCCCCAGGGCCTCCATGTGTCATGCATCCAGCCCCCCAGGGCCTCCATGTGTCATGCAGCCAACCCCCCAGGGTCTCCATGTGTCATGCAGCCAGCCCCCCCAAGGTCTCCATGTGTCATGCAGCCAGCCCCCCCCAGGGCCTCCATGTGTCATGCAGCCAGCCCCCTCAGGGCCTCCATGTGTCATGCAGCCAGCCCCCCCAGGGCCTCCATGTGTCATGCAGCCAGCCCCCCCCAAGGGCCTCCATGTGTCATGCAGCCAGCCCCCTCAGGGCCTCCATGTGTCATGCAGCCAGCCCCCCCAGGGTCTCCATGTGTCATTCAGCCAGCCCCCGTGTCATGCAGCCAGCCCCCCCAGGTGTCATGCAGCCAGCCCCCCCCCAGGGCCTCCATGTGTCATGCAGCCAGCCCCCCCAGGGCCTCCATGTGTCATGCAGCCAGCCCTTCCAGGGCCTCCATGTGTCATGAAGCTAGCCCCCCCAGGTGTCATGCAGCGAGCCCCCCCAGGGCCTCCATGTGTCATGCAGCCAGCCCCCCCAGGGCCCTTATGTGTCATGCAGCCAGACCCCCCAGGGCCTCCATGTGTCATGTGTGACACCCTGGACACCCCAGGGGTCACAGGTCATTACACACACCACATACACCCCCACCCCAGTAAGGTACCAACAGTCAACCAAAAGACCTGATTGCCTCCCTCAGAGTCAGACAGGCACACCAGGTGGGCGGAGTCAGGCAGATAGACACGCCCTCCGAGGAGTCTGCTGGCCTGACGCAGGAAAACAGTGGGGAGTTCAAGTTTAGAGTTTGGAGAGTGAGGAGCTCAGTTCTGTGTGGGGCCTGGGTTGGAGCCTAGGACCCCAGATCAGTCAGGCAGGCAGACGGTAGTGGCCGCCTGCAGGAGACCGGGAAACGACCAGCGGAACCATAAGAGACCGGGACAGGGTAGTGGCCCCCCGGAACCAAACCGGGGAGCTAACTGGATACCGGAGCACCAGGCAGGGTACTCAGATTCCAAACTAGGCTATAAGCCACCACCATAGTCAAATCAACTGATTGCGGTCTGGACCTCAGGGGTTCATTCCCACCTAAGTCCCGATTGAAGGCAACAGCCCAACCCATCCGGATAGTAGCCACCGCCAGAGACCAAAGATCCAAGGGCCAGCGTCTGCGGGCAAACGGGCTCCTACGACACATACATGCCAGGGAGTGGGCTACCAGTGCCCAGGCATGGTAGCCAAGATCACATACAGGTGCAGGAGAAAGGCGGACATTACCAACCTATCCGGAGAAACTGCAGCCGGCTGCGGGCCCCATTCGTCACCCCGTTTGGTTTACCAGTGACTCTGTGTGGTTTAATCGTGAGTACACCAGTGCCATCAGGCACCGTACCGCGCTGCATCGCAATACTGCCCCTGCACCCCGGCCCTCACTACCGGGCCCCGGGACCAGCATCCCTTACCCACGGAGGGGTCAACACCTAGCTGCGCCACTACACCGCTCCCGGGATTCCCCGCACCTTTACCGCAGCGGTGGTGTCCACCATCACCACAACCCGTGGATGGCGTCACGAACTTTACAACACAACCACCCCACAACCCCTGCATGCATCGCCACTACACCCTTCCAGAGCGACGTGACTCCTGGGTTCGGAGGCGCTCGAGCCACCGACACATGCGAGCCCGGCCCCGAGCGGCTCGGCGGTTGCAGCACATGCAGCCAGCCCCCCCCCCCCCCCCCGAGGGCCTCCATGTGTCATGCAGCCAGCAAAATAAAAAAACAAGTACCTCTCTTCACCTTCTGACCGCGGTAGTTACGCCTCTGCCCCCATACTTCACACACCCTGCTCCCCATACAGCCTGCACCCCCCATATCACACACACACCCTGCTCCCCATACAGCCTGCACCCCCCATATCACACACACTACACCCCCATATGTCACAAAACCTGCCCCACATATCTCACCCTGCCTGTACCCCAACGTACCCCTCTCTCAAACACTCTGCACCCCTTCACATCCTTCTATCACAGTCTGCAGCCCTAATATGCCACTCATCCTGCACCCCCCTCTCCCTCTCATGTCCCCTCTTTTCATATTACCAGTCATCTCTTACAGAGAGGAGGCGGCTCTGCAGAGCAGCTGCCGGGCCCCTATAACCCTGCGGGCCCGGTTGCAGAGGCGACCTCAGCGACCGCGGTCGTTACGCCCCTGCCACAGGCCCATAACACAAGATCACTACTCCAGAACTCACCTGACACTAACTGCAAACTAAGAGCGGTATTTAAAGAGAATAGAATAGATTTTTTTAGCTAGCAGCAGCATGCTATGTAAGCATACGCATACGATCCCTGACCACAGGCCTATAATACACAATCCCTACTCCGGAATCTCACCTGACACTAACTGCAAACTAAGAGCGGCATTTAAAGAGAATAGAATATATATTTTAGCTACCTGCAGCACACTGTAGAAGCCTACAACCCCTACCTAGATGTCTCTAATACAATATGCCTACTCCACAAACTTGCCCTATACTAAATGCAGAATAAGAGCAGTACTATTAGGCTATGTGCGCACTAGAAAAAGGATTTTTCTCAAGAAATTTCTTAAGAAATGTCTTGAGAGTGAAGGATTAGCGCACCTGCATTAAAAAACACATCAATAAAGCACAGAAAAACGCATGCGTTTTACCTCGTTTTGGTGCATTTTTTGTGCGTTTTTTTGTGCGTTTTTTGTAGATTGGACCCTGCGTTTTTTATTGCTTTAACAACAATAAATAATATAGATAATAGATAAAAAATGGATAGATAGATAATGGATAGATAGATAGATAGATAGATGGATAGATGAATAGATAGATTGATAGATAGATAATGGATAGATAGATAGATAGATGGATAGATGAATAGATAGATTGATAGATAGATAGATAGATGGATAGATAATCAATAGATAGAGGACAGATCAATCAATCAATAGATAGAGTCCCTGTGAGGACACATTGCACACTTTCTTAAGAAATTTCTTGACAGTGAAGGATTAGCACACCTGCGTTAAAAAAAAAATCACCAATAACACACAGAAAACGCATGCGTTTTTTACCACGTTTTGGTGCGTTTTTGTGCGTTATTTGCAGGTTGGTCCCTGTGTTTTTTAATGCTTTAACAGCAATAAATAATATAGATAATAGATAGATAATTGATTGATAGATAGATAGATAGATGGATAGACAGACAGAGGGATAGATAGATTGATAGATAATGGATAGACAGATTGATAGAAAGATGGATAGATGAATAGATAGATAGATAATGGATAGATAGATAGATAAATAAATAGATAATGGATAGATAGATAGATAGATAGAAAGATGGATAGATGGATAGATAGATGGATAGACAGAAAGATAATGGATAGACAGATAGATAGATAGAAAGATGGATAGATGAATAGATAGATAGATAATGGATGAATAGATGGATAGATAGATGGATAGATAGATAGATAGACAGATACATAATGGATAGATAGATAAAAAGATGGATAGATGGATAGATGGAGAGATAGATGGATAGACAGATAGATAGAAAGATAGATAGATAGATAATGGATAGATAGAAAGATGGATAGGGGAATAGATAGATTGACAGATAGATGGATAGATAGATAGATAGATAATCACTAGATAGAGGACAGATCAATCAATCAATAGATAGAGTCTCTGTGAGGACACACTGCAGTTCTCGTGAGTGTAATGTGTTCACATTACCGACCGTGAGAAATGACCTGTAGTTACCCCTGCAGCTTCGCTCACTGAACGAGGCTGCATTGAGTATGCAAACGTCGTGGGACCTGTGTATATTATGATGGAGCTGTGTGTTGGGGGTGTAATGAAGTGGTGAAAGAGGGGGCTTTTTTGTTATTTTATTTAAAATAAAGGATTTTTTGGTGTGTGTTTATTCACTTTACTTACGGGTTAATCATGGAAGCTGTCTCATAGACGCTGCCATGATTAAGCTTGAACTTAGTGGCAGCGATGCGCTACCATTAACTCGTTATTACCTCGCATCATGGCAATCAGGAAGAGCCAGTAACATGCCGGGACTGTTGCATAATGGATGCAACATTCTCGGGGCAGTGGCGGGCTGATATTCTTGGCTGCGGGAGGGGGGGCATTAATCCTGCCCCTCGCCCTCCCCAGCCTGAGAATACTGGGCCGCCGCTGTGTGTTTACTTTGGCTGGATGGTAACAATACGGCGAACCCTCATTTTTTTTCCGTTTTTTTATTTTTAATATGTACATTTGATTCTATGTGTATTCTATATGTCTGTGTCTGTATGTGAGTGCTACAGTATATGTGTGTGTTTACTCTCTACTCAGCTTCCTCTTCCTGTCATAATGACATCACTTCCCTGACAAAAAACACAGGACAGTGATGAACATTATGTCCCGAAAAACGCGAAATACCGCAGGGAATAACGCAGGAAAACGCAATGAAACGCACAAAATTTGCTACCTGCGTTATTCCCTGCAGGATTTCATAATTACATAACAGTCAATGAAATGAATAATGCAGTTAGCTGCAGAAAAGAAGTGACATGCTCATTCTCTTTCTCAAGAAAATCTACTGAAAGAATTTTCTTGAGAAAAAAATGCAATGTGCGCATAGCTAATTTTTTTTCCCATAGGTTTTGCTGGGAATGTTTGCAGATTGGTTACAACCATTTTCTCAAGAAATTTCTGCAGCAAAAGCACAAAAAACGCGGGTAAAAATGCAATGTGCGCACAGAGCCTTAGAGGATAGATTATATTTTTGAGGTTTCAGCAACATAGTGTGTAAGGCTAGAATCCCTGCCTACATGCTTGTAATATACTATTCCTACTCCAAAAGCTCACCTTACATTAAATGCAGAATAAGAGGAGTACTATTAAAGGATAGATTACATTTCTTAGGTATAACCAGCGCCTTGTGTAAAGCTAGAATCCCTGTGTACAAGCCTCTAATACACTATACCTACACTAGAAACTTGCCCTATCCTATATTCAGCTAAGAGTGGTATTATTCACTAATAAATGCGTTTCTGAAGCAACCATGAATGAAGGTCCATGCTTTTTGGTTAACCTTTTGAAAATCAGGCCTTTTTAGGCTTTAAAGGATATGTTAACTAATTTTTTTATTGAAATATAATTTTAATTAAAAAATAGTTTTGCATTAGGGTTGTTAAAAATTTGCTCTGATAGCAAGATTTTCAATCCTCATTTTTCAACCTAAATGATCTTCTAATCTGATTACGGTGAAAGTTTAATTTTTATTTGGTGTAACAAGTGTGGCGCCCTGGACAAGCCAGGGGCCACAGAGAACAACACCCACACACCCCACACTCCCGGTCAGGCACACCGAAGTCAGACACAAACCCTTGTTGCCTTCCTCCAGGGGCTGATGTTCACACCAGGGGGGTGGGCCAGGCAGTTGGTCCCGCCCACCGAGGAGTTCACAGTCCTGGAGGCGGGAAAAACAGGCAGATCAGTTTTAGAGATGAGTTGAGGAGTAGAGAGAGTTCAGTGAGGGAAGTGAAAGTGAGAGGAAGGAAAGTGGTAGTAGAGCAGACTGAAGTTGGTCTGGGTGTGTGGCTCGGATGGATCAGCAAGGTTGGCAGACGGTGGTGACCGTCTGCAGGAGTGGCCTATTGGAGCTAGCCGTAAGGAGCGTGGACGGGCGGTGGCCCGGCGGTACCGGACCGGTACGAAAAGAGAAGCCAGCACCATCCGGCAGGGGCTTACGGACCCCGGCAAGGCTAGGAGTCGCCGTGAATTTGCCAAATCCGTTAGCGAAGGGAACCTCCTGGGTTTCCCAGCAGCCAAGTCCCGTCAGAAGGCAACAGTCCAACCGAGAGAGGGAAACACAGTCACCACCAAGGCTAAAGTTCCCAGGGCCAGAGCCTGCGGGCAAAAGGGGCTCCTTCGGCTCCCATCCAAGCTGGGGAGCGGGTTACCAGTGGGAACCCATTGGAACCGTTTACAGTACACAGGTGCAGGGAAAGGCAGTCACCATCAACCTGCCAGGAGAAACAACACTGCAGCCGTCTGTGGGACCCGTCCATCCAGCCGTGTGTTTTACCGAGAACTGTGTCCTCATCATTGGCTGAGTGAGTACCACCATGCCGTGCGGCACAGCGTTGCCCCCGTGACCCTGCACCTCACCAGGCCCCGTAACCCGCCTGCCATCCATCCCTACCCCATCACCGGGCCCCGGGACAACCAACCCCCTACCCACGGAGGGGAGAACTAACATCAAAGCTGCTCCCTGTCACCACTCCCGGGATCCCCATCCAGAGCAGCGGTGGTGTCACCAACTTCACCACAACCGTGGCTGGCGTCACGGACAATACCCCTAAAACCAAACCATCCCCTTTTCACTCATGGGTGAGGAACGCCGCTCGAGTCCCCGGGATCCGGCCCACTGCTCGAGCCACCACCGAGCAGCAGCCGCAGCAGTAGCAGCAGCCGGACCCGAGCAGTAGGAGAGCGCGGCGTCCCCTCCTCCGCCCGCGACACAAGCAGCGTCATATTGTCACATTGCATGATTTCCAAAAAAACTATTTTAATCCTGTCACATACAGAATTGCAATTTATATGCAGATATAGAGTTAATATATAAAAAGAGTAAAAAGAGTATAAGTTTTGTTTAGCTAGCATACTGAGGCAGTGGCTACAGGGAGAAAATGATGTTTTATTCTCCCTTCCTGCTGAGATGATTGAAGAAAACAGCAGCAGGGAGAATAAGACTTTTAGTCTTCGCTCTATACACAGTGAGCGCACTGTCATCACTTTTCAGCACATTGATTGACAACCTGTTCTGTACTGTGTGTGCAGAGCAGGCTAAAGAGCGTGTAAAGCTGTGACATCGCTAATGATATATCGTTGGGGTCACGTTGTTAGTGATGCACATCCGCCATCGTTAGCGACATCGCAGCGTGTGACACCGAGGAGCGACTATCAACGATCGCAAAAACATCAAAAATCGTTGATTGTTGACACGTCGCTCCTTTTCATAATACCGTTGGTGGGGCATGCCGCTGGTTGTTCCTCGTTTCTGTGGCATCACACATCGCTATGTGTGACACCGCAGGAACGACGAACATCTACTTACCTGCGTCCACCGGCAATGAGGAAGGAAGGAGGTGGGCGGCATGTAAAGATTTTTTTTTCTCTGAGGCCCCCTTCACACGCACGTGTCTCTGGTACGTGCTAGGTCTGTGCCTGCATATACCGGAGACATGGGCACACGTAAACCCATTAAAATCAATGGGTTTATGTGCACGCACGCGTGCAGCAATTAGCCCGTGCCTCCGTGTGGAGCAGACGTGTGTCCGTGTGCTCCACACGGATGCATGTCCGTGTTTCTCCGGCAGCACGGGTGTCACACGGCCCGCACACGTACCACACAGATGTAGTGTGGATGCGGTCCCGTGTGACGCGCGCCGGAGAAACACAAGTGTCAGAGAAAAAAAAAAATCTTTACTCACTTTCTCCTGCCCTGCAGTCTCTGCCATTGCTGTCACTTGCTGCCGACCGCTGCTCATTATAATCATTTAATATTTACTTCACTGCGGCCGGAAGCTGCAACAGTGGGGAGTCGGCAGGACCGGAGACCGAAGATCAGCACCACGGACAGTGACGCCAGGGACAGGTGAGTAGAAAGTTCCGTTCTCCATTACGGATAACACACGGAGAACACACGTAGTGCCATAAACACGGCACACGGAGGGGAAAACGCACCTTTGACACGTCCGTGAAACACGTGCGTGATTTTCACGGAAGTGTGAAGGGGGCCTGACTCATGTGTTTCTCCAGCACGTGTCACACGGGACCGCATCCACACTACATCCGTGTGGTACGTGTGCGGGCCGTGTGACACCCGTGCTGCCGGAGAAACACGGACATGCATCCATGTGGAGCACACGGACACACGTTTGCTCCACACGGAGGCATGGGCCAATGGCTGCACACGTGCGTGCACATAAACCCATTGATTTTAATGGGCTTACGTGTGCCCGTGTCTCCGGTACATGCGGGCATGGACCTAGCACATACCGGAGACATGTGTGTGTGAAGGGGGCCTTAAGTAAAGACTTATAAACGTGGTCAGAAAATCTGAATGCCATTACTTGGAGGCTATACAACCTCTTAGAGAGAAACATTACAGCTTCAGTGTACAGACTAATTCCTTTAGGACAGAATACCCTCCTGTAAATGGTGTCTAAGCATGTCACAATAATCAGATTTATATACAAGTAGATCAGATTTGTTTGAAATTTCATAAAAAAAGCCTGTACACCTCTATGTAAAATGAAACTACTAAGCCCCTGCCATGTGGTCATAGAAATACAAGTGCATGCATACCTGTATCCAGGGCAATCTTAGCGCATGGGTCAAATGGACACTTGCCCTGGGGCTGTATGAACATAGGGGCTCCTGCTAATCTGTCTATGTTAAAATAAACTTTCAGACAACTTTACACTAAAAAAATGGACGCATTTTAACTGAGCTTTTTCCATGCTGGTGACCTAGTAATACATTGACTCCTTCACCCTTAAAACTAGCAATTTATAGCCTGAAAAATAATAAGTTTTTATCTTAGCTAAGAGAGGCCAGATAAGATTCCAGCTTCAGCTGTCCTCTGTCCCACAGGCTATACACCATGCTTTTAATGTTTTTTCACCAGTTTTGTTGAAGTACCAATAAAAGACTGTAAATATATTTTTAATATTAATGACAATTTACTTTGTATTCCTGTGAGTAGTTGTCTTAAGGGTCAAAGCACACTGATTTGCCCAGAGGGCCGTAACGCTGCAAAGATGGCTCTGCCTGTATGGGCCCAATCAGTAAACTAATATGTGGAGAAATCCCAGTTAGAATTTTTAAGTAAAATAAACTTCATCTTAGGCCGGAGTCACACTTGCAAGTGCCTTGCGTGTATCTTGCGCGAGTCTCGCGTTGCATCACCCGGCACAGACTCACTCTCCTTACAGGAGCGGGTCGGTTGCATGCATCTTTATGCAGCTGAGATGCTCCTGTCCGGAGAGTGTGTAGCCGTGCCGGGTGATGCAACGTGAGACTCATGCGAGATACATGTGAGGCACTCACAAGTGTGACACCGGCCTTAGGGCTAGCATGTGCAGTACATTATTAGTGCCTCTGCTGAACTAATGCTGAATGAGGCATTCGCAAGATTTCACAGGCAATACACCAACGTAGTGACAGTTTTCTTGCTCATCAGTTTATGTTCATGTCCTCAGACCATCTGTTGCACTGTGAGTATCTAGCACAATAATATGTTCCAGATTCTTCAGGTTTCACTCCAGTGAGTTTACAATAAACTTCTCCTTTACTTGTGTCTCTTGATAGAGTTATTCGGCCCTGGACAGACTGGGCAGTAGCTATGCCATTGTTATAACATATATACCCCAACCACTCTAGTCCTTTCCCTTCAGGTTGTCTGATCCAAGCTACACAATGCATGTTACTGCTGTCAGTGAGGGCAGCACCGGTCACTTTACAGGTCAGGTCCAGAGTCTCTGATGGTCTCACAATCCCAGATCCAGATTCCACCATAGAGATTTGGGAAGTAACATCTGCAAAGCAATAAAAAAAATGAGATATTATAGTAAAGAGAAACAAATAATATTTTTTTCTAAAATGAGACCCACTTTGTAGAGACAATATAGCACTGAGTAACCAGAGGAAAGTCTTCATCTTTGTTCTGAGGACTTGTAAAGAAACTTTGTGTTGGATGGGTGTACTATCTATGTGGACATGTCCTGGAAATTGTTCTTTATTTAGAATCAAGGTCATTTGCATAAATATACATGTTCATTATTCTGAAAAATTTAAGGAACCAGTAAGAACTTCTCTTCATGTGATATTTTGTCAATTGCGTATCTTATAAATGGAAGGTAATAAGAGTGTACATCCCTTTCTTCACATTCAAACATTGAACAACCAACACAAAGGCAACTCTAAAGGTTTTATAGGCATTAATGTATTATGTAAAATTAAAGCAATAATATCACCTTAACTAACGCTGATGCAACTTTTTCATTCAGGGGCCATAATCAGCAGGGCAAAAATGTCACGGTTGACAGCTGAATGTGACAGCTAGCTGCATAGGTACTGATCGGTTTTAATACTGATTGAGACCAATAGAACCCTTAGATTCTGCTGTTAAGGGTATGATCACACGAGCGAATGAATCGGACGAGTGCAATGCGAGAAAATCTTGCATTACACTCTGGCCAATGTTAGTCAATGAGGGAGAGCAGATAGCTTTTTTCTCATCCAGATTCTGGATGAGCGAAAAGTTGCAGCATGCTGTGATTTGTTACCAATACAAGACAATGGGTGCGAAAAAAAATGGACGTCACACGGACACCACACGAACCATCCTAGTGAAGTCGTTTTTATGGATACATTACTATCATGTAGCACAGTACACTGTAAATAGTCCTGCAAATGACTGTAAATGACTAATAGCTGCTGAGAAAAAAACGTATTGCACACGGACAACATACTAATAGCACACTGACAGCACACTGACAGCACACTGACTGAGAGCATACTGACAGCACATGGATGACAAGTGAGAAAAAATCGTCCTACTCTCCTACATGAGAATGGGACTTTTTCTTCATATGCTCTTGTGACTCCAGCCTAATTGTGGCAGCGGTATGAGATTAATTCTGTGCTCTCCGCTGAGCACTTACCTCAAGGTTTCTGTGTAAATAACCCTTCATATGAAACCCACCCACAGAACAATTAATAATAATGAGGTAGATGGCGTCAATTTGACCTATATTCGCTTGTGTTGTGATAGTTCCTGACTTTTTAGGTGTTCTATATTGCACAAAAGTGTAGTTGCCCACAGTTCTGTACACGGTGTTGTAATAGGATACTACTGGAATAGATACCAAGTCTAAAGTGACTCCATCTGTCTCATTATAATGCATGTTTTGATCAGGGGTTTCATCTGAATCCCTCTTTGTGGGGGTATAAATGGAAACCTTGATGTAATTGTTCAAAAGAAGAATATACTAAAATAAATCCTAGCCTTAAACTGGAAGCAAACTAAAAATGTTTTTTTACCATAAAATGATACCAATAAAAATGTCAAATTATAATGCAAAACAAAACAAACCTCCACTCATGTTTGTCATCTGTCAATGGAAATATAAGGGACTTCCTTCTTACTGGTAGAAAAAAAAGACATGTCTTCCTAAAGCCCGCTTTACACGTTGCAATTTCGCATATGATATCGTATGCGATTTGCAACGCCCCCATCATATGTGTGGCACGTTCAATTTGTTGAACGTGCCGCACACACGATTAAACCCCGTCACACGTACCTACCCGTCCATACGACCTCGCTGTGGGCGGCGAACGTCCACTTCCTGGAATGGGAGGGACGTTCGGCGTCACAGCGACGTCACGCGGCAGCGGCCAATAGAAGCGGAGGGGTGGAGATGAGTGGGCTTTACTCAATGGAAATCCCTGAAAATCTGCATTCCAAAATTCAAATGCCCCCCCCACACCCACACCCCCATCAAAGAGCCCTCCAGTGAGCCTAGCCAACAGTTAATGTCCACATGTATGGCATTGCTCACTTAACAATTTATAAAGCATCCAAATTGCGCAATAGAAACCATAGCACAAATTTGCTTTCCGAGCACTGCCATTTGCAAACATTACTTTTTGACCACATGTCGTTAATCATTGAATTCAAAATAAATTGCATAGCAAGTTATGGGGTCCAATTTTTGTTATTACATCTTGTGAAACCTACAAATTTGGGACTAACAGATTACTTAATAAAGATTTTTTTTCATGTAAATGTTATAAAGTTCAGTGTAGCATCTGTGGGCTAAAATTGCTCAATATAACCCTAGCTGAATTTCCTAATAGGCTTTAATTTGAAAACTGAGATCACTTTTGGTGGGTTTCTTCTGCCACCCCAATGGCTTTGCAATTACCAGCTTGCATTCACTATCTATTCCAAGCAAAATTTGCATTCCAAAAATTAAAGCGTGTTTAATCACAAAATTGCATTTCAAATTTTGGAGTCCTTTTCATCCTATGATCCCTTAAAAATGAAAACAACAAATCACTGGATAAAACGTAATTTTAAATGTTCTCACCCAAATGTTATAAATGTCTTTGATACACATATTGATATAAAATGGTCAGTACGCACCTAGATTAATTTCTTGAGGGGTATAGTTTCCCCCAATCCTTGCTGCCAAACAGCAATTTTCTTTTACAACATATAGAATATTGCCATGCTTGGGAGAAATTGTGTAATAAATTTTGGGGTCTAATATTTCCTATTACCACTCGTAAAAATGAAAAATTTGCAGCTAAAGCAATATTTTAGTGGAAAAATATATAATTTTTAACTTTTTAATTTTACTTTAACCTAATCGCTAAGAGGCATCTGTATCTGAATGGTTAACACAGCCATTTAAATTAATATAAGGTGAACAGCTTTTAAAATAGTATCACTTCTGAACGCTTTCCAACATTTAGACCCACCGAAGTCACATCAAATCTAAATGGGTCTGTAAAAATTATGATTTGTAAATTTTCTTGAAAAGCAATAAAAAACTGCTGCTAAGTTTTAACCCTTCCACCATCATAATGAAATAAAAGAACATTTTAAAAATTATTCTAATATGAACTAGACATGGGAAATATATTTTATTAACGATTTTGTGTGTTTACACTGTATAGTTTAAGAATATAAGCTTTCACAATCAAAAATTGCAAATACTTCTAAATGTCTATCACAATTCAGATATGTTTAGAAGATTTAGAACAATGTCTATTTAAATTCCCTGCTAACTAGTGATGGATGGACTCGCAGGTACCCGGGATCGGCGGGTCTAACCGGGTTTTGAAAAATAAATGGTTACATTCTAATGTCAGGAACAGCCGGCGGGGCATTGCAAGATCCCACTGCTGCCACCAATTTGTCAGGAACAGCTGGCGGGATCACGCAAGATCCCACTGCTGCCATCAATTTTTCAGCAATAGCCAACGGGGTCATGCAAGATCCCACCGTTGACACCAATATGTCAAGAACTAGGCCAGAGGGTCAGTCGAATGTCCCTCCACTTGGTCATGACCCTCTCAATCTGTGACAAAATCGCACCTCACTGCCCCACCCTGACATTGCTAATACGTCAGAGCCATGCAATAAGACTTCCCTCCCTGATGAAGCGTTGTCCACAGGGGTATTGATAGACCTGCGAAACGTACGTTGGAGGTTTAGGGGGCTTATCTACATGGGGGGTCCCCTCCATTGAGACTTGTGGTATGTGCACAGAGCACTTTATAACTATCTATTTGTTATCAGTTGTTACACCTGCATTGTGCTGGCTAAAACACTAGCTAGGATGTGATACCTATATTCATTGTTCAAAGAGAAGGAGCCAGCACGAGTTCTATACTGTATTTGTTGGTAAATTAGAGATTTTTGGCAAAACATTGCAATATCCTGAGCCACCCCGCCAACGTCACGGCAAATCCCATGGGGCAGTCCTACACCAAATATTATATTTTGTTTGGGGTGCCATATGGCCTCACACATCAAATGCAGAACTGCTTGAGGCAGCACTTACCTGGTGCTTTTCATTTCCGTACCTGTGACTGAGTCACAGCTGTGGGCGGGACAGGCCCAGGCAAGTGCTGCTAAGATTAAAAAGCCTGTGGACAGGGCCGGTGGCTGTGTGTGAACAGTCACCAATAGCTAAACCAGTTTACAGATAGAACAACCAAACAAGGGTGCACGGCCTGGTGGAGGCTAACGACCTGCCAAAAAAATTCAAAGAGAAGGAGCCAGCACGATTTCTATACTGCATTTGTTGATCGTGCTGGCTCCTTCTCTTTGAAAATTTTTTTGGCAGGTGGTTAGCCTCCACCAGGCCATTCACCCTTTTTTGGTTGTTCTATCTGTAAACTGGTTTAGCTATTGGTCAGTCACAGGTACGGGAATGAAGAGCACCAGGTAAGTGCTGCCTCAAGCAGTTATGCATTTGATGTGTGAGGCCATATGGCACCCCAAACAAAATATAATATTTAGTGTAGGACTGCCCCATGGGATTTGCCGTGACGTTGGCGGGGTGGCTCAAAATATTGCAATGTTTTGCCAAAAATCTCTAATTTATCAACAAATACAGTATAGAAATCGTGCTGGCTCCTTCTCTTTATATTCATTGTTACTTGCAGTACTGTGCAGATAATATCTGATTGACCTTATATTAACTTAGGTCATTTTTTTTGTGCACTTATGTAGTTATTCCCTTGTCCCATCCTGGGGTTATATCTCCTCCATTGGTGTTTTTAATGGTGTTTTATACTGCCTATTTTTCCTTTTGTGTGTCTTTGTCTACTTTGTATATTAATAAACATTGTCATATTTTTGCACTATTTATTACTCTGGATTCTCCTGCTTTCCATGCAATAAGACCTAGTTACCTACACCAACACGCAACATTTCGTGACCCCAAGGGGTACATAAGGTCCACTTGGCGCAATGCAGCACTGACACCTCCTGTTCCCGTGGGCACAGGGAAGCACGAGAATGGAATTCAAGCAGGTCGCACAACCTCTGGTGTGACACGCAGCTTTCCCACAACCCCGACAGGCTGACAGGAACTTTCCACTAGCCCCAGTGGAACAAAATTCTGCCGGTCCAGTATTGTGCAGTAGACTGCCACCAGTCCCTTATTTGATATAGGCCTGGTCCGTTAACTGGACTATATTGGGCCAGAAACCAGTAGCGTGTAAAACTAAGCTGAACTCACGTACACAGGATTCGGAAATAAAGACAAAAGCCCATGATTACATTTTATATTTAATCGCCTTAAGGTCACACTGGATAATACACTATATACAACATGAGAGGTACAGAATTTATATGTCAGAAGTACAGTTATAGATATGATATGGTTACAAACAGATACACAGGTGGATCAGTTACCTTAATCCTTATAAATATGCCTGCTGTTTGTCTGGCACAGAGGGGCACCGTGGAGCCATGAGTATTCCTGGGACCTCTCATACGTTTATCGCACGTGACCACCCAGAAAAGAACACCCACAAGATGTCCGTACTGAGCTTATGAATCACTGCACCTTCCATGTCCCCTCCCACCTGGTGACCTAAGATGGGGCTGGACATGGGTGTGCCTTTTACCTTCCAGGAAAATATAGATTTTCAGTTTTCCCCATATCTCCACCCCTGATTGTCTCACATGGAAGATATGACCATTATATTTCCCCACAGGATTTTATCTGTCCATAGATAGGAAACGCTGGGTGCCTATCTTCTTCCTACCACCATTTATTAATTATCAACTGCTACGCACATCTTACAATTTAGCGGAAATATGTGTGACATGCATCTTGCTGTCAGGAATCTGGAAATATGCATGTTTTATTTGTGGGAGCGACGTGCTCCCAATATTGTAAGTCTTCCATCGGCACCTCAAAGCCTGGAGACTGTCTGTGAAGATCAGTTGTATAACTTGTAAATGCCCGCCTATATCCTGCTGAATGCTAAGCTTAGAAAGGGACTTTCAAAAAGTGATAAAATAGAAGAAAAAAAACAGAAGTTGTGCACTGCACTTCTTACCACTCTGTGGAAAATGCTGCAAGAAAGTCCTTTGGCTCAATTCCATGTAGAGCCTGTATTGTGGGTGCTTGAAGTGCAGATCAGCTGCTGTATCCTCACATTGGACTTGGCTGAAAAAAAACAGCTGATGGCAAGTGGAAGTCCTGAACTACCGTGGTGCTATATGCCAAGAAGCCAGAGCAAGTACTAATATCATAAAAAAGGGAAGTTTTGGCAGCACTCTGCGGTGTCAAGAAATCTATTTTATTTTTCTTTTTTGAACGGTACCGTCGTCCTTGTGCTCCGCTCCCCCAGCTCCCTCATGTCTGTATCACCTGTCTGCAAAAAAGAAAAATAAAATAGATTTCTTGACACCGCAGAGTGCTGCCAAAACTTCTCTTTTTTATGATATTAGAAAGGGACTTTCATTTGCTCAGGAACTGATTTAATTGGATTTGTCACTGCCACCATTTGGCCCCTGAGGCAGAGCAGCATATTTTTTTCTGGCTGCTGGGTGACATGTATGAATGTTATAATCCTCATGTTATCGCTCCGAATATTTCTCATCATAATCCTCACACATGTAATTGATCATGGCTATCTGCCTGTACGCTGGTCCCCATATCAGGCTTAAATCTAGTTCAAACAATTTCAGCACAAAATTTGCACCTCCTGGCAGAAAACCGCACCGAAAACGTGTCAAAACCGTTTTTGTGGATTTTTTTTCCAGGAGATGCAGATTTTCTTCTGACATTTTGACACCATATTCCCGCACCAAATCTACACCTTTTCATCGCATCACTATCACAACAAACCGCATTGTGTTTTTATGCGTTTTTTTTGTCAGGTGTAGACTGGGTGCATCAATATGCTGTAGAAATGTAAGCATCAAATCTGCATCTCTTAGCAAAAAAACCCATAGTTTTCTGCCAGGAGACGCAAGTCTGTGAACTCACTGGCTTCACTGAGTTTAATGAGGTCACCTGAGGTCAGGTCACCTGAGTGACGTCACTACTCATTGCTGCGGCTCATTCTCTGCCTGAAGCTCACAGCAGGTCGTCATGTTCTATACCCATACACTGTCACTTCAGATGTAGCAGAGCTGGAATCGTCATGGGAGCTCGTGTGGATTTTGTCGGATCTGGGTGTTTTGGGGTTTAACATAGAGGTGAAAGAGGGTGTTTTTTTTATTTTATTTCAAATAAAGGATTTTTTCAGTGTTTGTGTTCATTTCTTTTCACTTACAGATTAGACATGGGGGCGTCTCATTGATGCCTCCCATTACTAATCTAGCACATAGTGGCAGCTGTGAGCTGTCATTAACTCCCTATTACTCTAATTAGCACGGCACCAGGCCAATCAAGATGAGCCAGTTAAAGTTTCAGGAATGTCACATCTAATGGATGTGATAATCCTGGGTGGCTGCAGGCTGCTATTTTTAGGCTGGGAGGGCCAATAAGCATGGGTCTTCCCAGCCTCAGAATACCAGCCCCAAGCTGTCGGGCTTTATCAAGGTTGGGTATCAAAATTGGGGGACTCCATGCTGTTTTTAAATAATTTTAAAAAAGTTGCATGCGGTTCCTCTTATTTTGATACACAGGCAATATAACACACACAGCTGGGGGCTGCAGCCTATAGCAGTATGCTTTATCTGTGCTATTATAATATGGGGGGGACCCTACGTCAATTTTTTAATTTATTTATTTTTACACCAATCTACAGTGACACGCAGACAGGATCTGTGATTGCAAGCAAAGAAAAAGACTGATGGCACATCTTACCTTTCTAATGTGAACAGGTGCAAACTGAGCATGAAACATAGCAGTAATGCATGTCTATATTCCCATATTCATTGCTACACGTATCATAGCAGTACAGAGTGCAAATCTCTCCTTTTTATTACTATGTTTCATGTTTAGCTTGCATCTGTTCAGATTAGAAAGGTAGGATGTGTCTAAATTGTGGTTTTTGTCTTAGATAAAAGTACAAAAGTTTTGGTACAATGTTAAACAGTTGCAAGCAATCACTTTTCTTAGAAACGTGTCATTATACAGGTAAGAATGTTTCCTAACACTTTGTCCATTAAAATCTATTTTATCTTCGGTTTTATAATTTTTATCGTCAGCCCGTTAAAATGGCGTAATACTCTGACAACATTGTTTTCAGCAGCGACCTGGGAGTCAAAGACATATCCAGGTATCTTCCCCATGCTGTTCCCATTCCATTTCAACAGTGTTTCCATCCATTTCAGTGATTTCTAGTAGAGATGAGCGAACCGGTCGTGGTTTGGCTCGAGTTCGGTTCGCCGAACGGAGGTCTCGTTCGAGTTCGGTTCGGTGAACCGGTTCGGCGAACCACTCGAACCGCATAGGAAACAATGGGAAGCAATCACAAATACATAAAAGGTGACAAACAACTCACAGCACAACACAAACACATGGGAAAGTGACAAGGACATATACTCATGCGAAAACAAAAGAGCTAGAGAAGGAAAAAGAGGAGGAGACACAGATATATGAGTATATGCAAGGAAACATCGATGCCATTACTGTGCAACTTGAGCCTTGCTCAGTTTAGGCTTCCAAATTGGATAAATTGACTGAGCTCGCCAAGTACGCCTTGGGGATCTTGTCGTGTTCCGCAGCCAGCGTTCTCTCGGAACCTGTCCTCAGTGCTGCTGGGGGTGTGCTGACAGATAAGCACACGCGTCTGTCCACTGACAATGTAGAAATACTAACGTTGACCAATATGAGGAAGTCATGGGTCACAGAGGACTTTTCTTCCCCTGGGTCAGCCAGGGGAGGCGAAAGGCACGCGTATTTTTGAGAGTGCTTCATGCAAAGCATCTTTTTCATCTTGAAAATGGGGGTCAACTGATGCCAGTCAAGTGTGGTGTGTGTGGCCCAATTAGCGGAAACGAGGGAGACTGTGGTTGGAGTCCCCTCGCTTTTGAAAAAAGAACCAACATGAACAAGTCATGGCTCTCAGAGGACTTTTCTTCCCTTGGGTCAGGCAGGGGAGGCGAAAGGCACGCGTATTTTTGAGAGTGCTTAATGCAAAGCATCTTTTTCATCTTGAAAATGGGGGTCAACTGATGCCAGTCAAGTGGGGTGTGTGTGGACCAATTTTTGGAAACATGGGAGACTGTGGTTGGAGTCCCCTTGCTGTGTTTTACATGCTTTTAGAAGGGCATGACATGGCTTAGAGGTTGACTTTCAGCATCTGCAAACTGTTGGCTACCGAAATGCTGCCTTTCCAACCTTTTTAACCGAGGATTTTCGAGACCTTATGCCCATCGCAGTGCCCCAAGAGCCGATGCCCAGGTGCCACGTCTTCTCCAACAAAGGCGTGCCCGCGCTACACCAGCATGTCACACCAAATATCACTCTGTGTGACAGGGTGCATTTCACCACAGATACTTGGCCCAGTAAGCATGGACAGGGGCGTTACATGTTGCTGACTGGGCACTGGGTAACTATGGTGATAGATGGAGAAGTGTCTGCTGTACAAGTCTTCTGTCCCCACGAGTTGTGTGTTTCAATCCTTCCTCTGTATGTACAAGTTCCTCCACTGCTTCTGTCTCATCAACTTCGTGTTGTTCCTCCACCTTGGCGCAAACCCTGTGTGGTCAGGCCACCCTTCCTTGTAACTGCGCCCAAGGAATCCCACACACCTCCTTACTATGCTGGCAGCATAGCTCAAGGCCATCAGGCAGTCAAATGTTTACTTTGAAATGTAGGGGAAATGTGAGACACCGCTGAGGAGTTGTGGACGGTTAGCTCTGTAGAGTGAGACCGAGTTTCATCAATGGTTGTCTCCACTCAACCAGCAGCCAGGGAATGCCGGGTGCGACAATGATGCTAAACAGTCTGCAGCCCTTCATCAGGGCAATGTGACACATGTGCCTTATATGGCTCACGTGTTGAATCCGAATCTCCAGCAATTTTTAAAACACTATCCCGGCCTACATGTCCTTCTGTCGAGGGCACGGTGTAACGCCTGCCTGGATCGACACACTCAGACGGGCTGTAAAGGATAGGCTAGAGGGAACCCACTCACCAAGCTGGACCCCCAGAACCCTGAAACCCTTTAACCCCTATACAGTGATTTTGAATGACACAGGGCCCAAGTTGATCAATACCTGTGGAAGGCTGCAGTTCCAGAGAATAGTAGTCATGCAGGGTCAAAACATTAATTGAGGAAGAGGAACAGAATGGGAGGGACAGGACTTAATAAAAAAAAAACAAGCAGAGGTGAAATGCAAATCGGCCAACAAGGTACCTAAACAGCAAGCAGGAAAAGTAGTCAGGTAACAAGCACACAAACTCATAAAACTAAACTGGGGGTAACAGTAACCAGAGGTTCATAGCTATGTCTGGCAATGGTCTTCAGACAGGAGGGGCCTAAAAAAGGGTGTTGTGTCTTCCCATTGGTTGTAGCTGAATGATGGTACTTCAGCTGTGAGATACCCACCACCTGCATTCAGCCATTGGTTCTACATATGTCAAGGTAATGCAGCCCAGTGGGTGAGCATAACCTGCGTCCACCTGCGCCACTGGCGTCGACTCCTCTCCCATCATCAGCACTATGCACGAAAGGAACACGTTGTCACCTTGCAACAGGAGTACAAATTGACGTAGCGGACTATGGTGGTGACTTAACAGCTGTGTGCGGCAATGATGTAAACATGGCAGCGTGCCTTCGTCAGGCCAATGTGACACACGTGACTTGTATGGCTCACGTGTTTAATCTGATTCTCCAGCAATTTTTAAAACAACATCCCAGCCTAAATGGCCTTGTACAGCGGGCATGCTCGCTATGTGCTCACTTCCATCGTTTGCACCCAGTAGCTCAACAACTTTCATCGCTCCTGAAGTCTTAAGTAGAGATGAGCGAACTGGTCCCGGTTCGGCTCGAGGCGGTTCGCTGAACGGAGGTCCCGTTCGAGTTCAGTTCGTCGAACGTTCGACGAACCGAACTCGAACGTATAGGCTATAATGGGAGGCAATAACAAACACATAAAAATGCATGATAAATGTACACAAACAGTTAATAAACATTGCCATAACACTTACCGGTCCTCGCGATCCCTTCTGCACTCTGTCTCCTGCCGCTATTCCATCCGATGATCGCTGAATCCTCCCGGTGACCGGCACTGCCAGCAGAGATGCAGGACCTATCGTGACGTCAAAATAGCCATGTGACCAGTCACGTGGCTATTATCTCATTGGCTACAGACTGGTCACATGACTATGACACGTCATGTAGGACCTGCGAGTGCATCTCTCCGGTACACGGTGCACATATGTGTATCGCCGTGTACCGGCGACATGCTCTAGCACACGGTCGACTCCCCGTTCCGTTAGGGACCGGCTGACACAGCCGGTCATTAACGGAGATCACCGTTGCCATAGCAACGCAGTTAGCGGTGATGTCACCGCTAACCGCGGCTCCGAGAGCACCGTTGCTATGGTAACGCGTCTGTCAACGTTACCGCTGTTACCGCTGACAGCCAGCACTGTTCACTCACGGAGTGAAGGCTGCACGATTGTAGTGAGCATTGTAGTGGGGATGGAGGTTCCCCAGCCCCAAGTGATGAGCTGGTGAACCTCATCCTTCCTCACTACAATCGTCACTACTACTACACTAGAAAGAAGACAGAAGAGCAGGATCGTGGAGGGCTGACAGGGGGTAATAAAGATGGAGTCTCTAATGTGTCTGTGTATTTATTTCTATTAAAGTATTTTTTCTCTGTGTGGTGTTTTTTTTAACCCTTTATTGGAGATTCTTAATGGCCGGGTCAAACGTGCCTGACATTAAGAATCTCTGGCTTAATACTGGCTAGTAAAACAAAGCCAGTATTAACTCATGATTACCCAACAAGCCACCCGGCTCCAGGGCTGTTGGAAGAGTTGGATACAGCGCCAGATGATGGCGCTTCTATGAGAGCGCCATTTTCTGGGGCGGCTGCGGACTGAAATCCGCAGTAGAGGCGCCCAGAAACTTCGGGCTAACCTGTGCTGCGGATTCCAATCCCCAGCTGCCTAGTTGTACCCGGCTGGACACAAAAATGGGGCGAAGCCCACGTCATTTGTTTTTTAATTATTTCATGAAATAAGTGAAATAATTAAAAAAAAACGGGCTTCCCTATATTTTTGGTTCCCAGCCGGGTACAAATAGGCAACTGGGGGTTGGAGGCAGCCCGTGGCTGCCTGCTGTACCTGGCTAGCATACAAAAATATGGCGAAGCTCACGTCCTTTTTTTTGTAGTTTTTTGGCAAAAAAAATAAAAAATGCTTCCCTGGATTTTTCATCGCCAGTGAAGGTAACACCAAGCAGTGGGGGTTAGCAGCCAGTAGCTGCTTGGATTACCCTTAGCTAGCAATACAAAAAATGCAGCGGGAGCCCATATATATTTTTTTTAATTATTTATTTAAATAACTAAAAATAAAATGGGCTTCCCTGTATTTTGATTGCTGGACATCACAGTGCTGTAAAAATAAATCTTTAAAAAAATGACGTAGCGCTCCGCGGTATTTTTGATTCTCAGCGCAGATAAAGCAGACAGCTATGGGTTGCCACCCCCATCTGCCTGCCGTTACCTTGGTTGGCAATCAAAATACAGGGAAGCCCATTAATTTTTTCTATTTAAAAAATGGTTAAAAAAAAAATGACGTTGGGTCCCCCCATTTTTGATAGCCAGCTAGGGTAAAGCAGACGGCTGTAGCCTGAAAACCACAGCTGGCAGCTTTACCGTGGTTGGGGATCCAATGTGGAGGTCCCCTCAGGCTCTTTTTTATAATTATTTTATAAATATTAATAATTACACAATAAAAGTAGGGTCCCCCCCAAATTGGATCACCAGCCAAGGTAAAGCGGACAGCTGTGGTCTGGTATTCTCAGGGTGGGAAGGTCCATAGTTATTGGGCCTTCACAGCCTAAAAATAGCAGGCCGCAGGCACCCCAGACGTGGCGCATCCACTAGATGCGCCAATCCTGGCGCTTCACCCCAGCTCATCCCGTGCCCTGGTGCAGTGGCAAACGGGGTAATAAATCGGGTTGATACTAGCTGTAAAGTCACCTGAGATCAAGCCCAGCAGTTTGTGATGTCATGGCGTCTATTAGATACCCAACATCATAAACTGTCAGTACTAACAAAAACAAAAAATCGACAAAAGAAATTTATTTGAAAAAACAGTCCCCAAAACATTTCCTCTTTCACCAATTTATTGTAAGAAAAAAAATAAAGGGGTCCCACGACGACTCTGGACCGTCTAGAATATGGGGGGGAGACACTCAGGGAACGTATCCCCCATTTTCTAGGAGTGCGGTCCCTTCATGTGAGGAGTGTGGGTGCAATGAATCTGCACTCACTCTCCCCGGGTCCACAGCAGCAGAGTCCATGTCGTAATGGTTGCTACCAAAGCTGCAATGCCCTGCTCATGAGGTAAGGGCATGCCTAATCAGGAGAACTACTGTAGAGGAAGCTCTGCTCACTGGTATATAGGTGCTCAGAGGTAATAATAGATAAAATTAGTGAGTAACCTCGGCACTCTAAATCTCCCAGACTAAGTCAGTAAGTCACAACGGATAGTAATGCAAAATCACTCTTTATTGGCCCGTATTAAGAAAATTTTTTTTTTCATAAACATATATGTTTTTGTCCAAAACAAGTTACAAATGACGTTTCAGCCTGAGCCTTCGTCAGATTGGACTTATCTGCATGTAATCATGAAAAATGACAATAATCAGTATCACATAAGAGTGAGAGAACAATAACATAAACTCGAACAATGTAGAGGTACAATTGGGATGCAGCAAAAAAATTGCAACACAGCAAGAAATGAAACACATGATACAAATGTCATAATACAGTACAAGGACAATATAGTAATGACAAATATGGGGTCAGAGTAGACTTAGACAGCTCTGGTACGAAAGAGATGTCAATCATAAAGTAACATGTGCAGTAGGTTTAGAGCTACAGTATGCATGGCAGAGCTAATGGGTAGACCGACCATAGAAAAAGAACGGAGAAAAAGTGGAGAAAAAGTGGAGAAAAAAATGGAGAAAAAGTGGAGAAAAAGTGGAGAAAAAAATGGAGAAAAAGTGGAGAATAAGTGGAGAATAAGTGGAGAATAAGTGGAGAAAAAGTGGAGAAAAAAGTGGAGAAAAAATGGAGAAAAAGTGGAGAAAAAGTGGAGAAAAAGTGGAGAAAAAAGTGGAGAAAAAATGGAGAATAAGTGGAGAATAAGTGGAGAAAAAAATGGAGAAAAAGTGGAGAAAAAGTGGAGAAAAAGTGGAGAAAAAAATGGAGAAAAAGTGGAGAAAAAGTGGAGAAAAAAATGGAGAAAAAGTGGAGAAAAAGTGGAGAAAAAGTGGAGAAAAAGTGGAGAATAAGTGGAGAAAAAATGGAGAAACAGTGGAAAAAAAGTGGAGAAAAAGTGGAGAAAAAGTGGAGAAAAAAGTGGAGAAAAAAAAGGAGAAAAAGTGGAGAAAAAAGTGGAGAAAAAATGGAGAAAAAGTGGAGAAAAAGTGGAGAAAAAGTGGAGAAAAAAGTGGAGAAAAAATGGAGAAAAAGTGGAGAAAAAGTGGAGAATAAGTGGAGAATAAGTGGAGAAAAAGTGGAGAATAAGTGGAGAATAAGTGGAGAAAAAGTGGAGAATAAGTGGAGAAAAAAAATGGAGAAAAAGTGGAGAAAAAGTGGAGAAAAAGTGGAGAATAAGTGGAGAAAAAATGGAGAAAAAGTAGAAAAAAAGTGGAGAAAAAGTGGAGAAAAAGTGGAGAAAAAAGTGGAGAAAAAATGGAGAAAAAGTGGAAAAAAAGTGGAGAAAAAGTGGAGAAAAAGTGGAGAAAAAAGTGGAGAAAAAATGGAGAAAAAGTGGAGAAAAAGTTGTGAAAAAGTGGAAAATAAGTGGAGAAAAAGTGGAGAAAAAGTGGAGAAAAAGTGGAGAATAAGTGGAGAAAAAGTGGAGAAAAAGTCTAGAAAAAAGTGGAGAAAAAATGGAGAAAAAGTGGAGAAAAAGTGGAGAAAAAGTGGAGAAAAAATGGAGAAAAAAGTGGAGAAAAAGTGGAGAAAAAGTGGAGAAAAAGTGGAGAAAAAGTGGAGAAAAAAGTGGAGAAAAAAAAGGAGAAAAAGTGGAGAAAAAGTGGAGAAAAAGTGGAAAATAAGTGGAGAAAAAGTGATGAAAAAGTGGAGAAAAAGTGGAGAAAAAGTGGAGAAAAAAGTGGAGAAAAAATGGAGAAAAAGTGGAGAAAAAGTGGAGAAAAAGTGGAGAAAAAGTGGAGAAAAAAGTGGAGAAAAAAAATGGAGAAAAAGTGGAGAAAAAGTGGAGAATAAGTGGAGAATAAGTGGAGAATAAGTGGAGAAAAAAATGGAGAAAAAGTGGAGAAAAAGTGGAGAAAAAGTGGAGAAAAAGTGGAGAAAAAAATGGAGAAAAAGTGGAGAAAAAGTGGAGAAAAAAGTGGAGAAAAAGTGGAGAAAAAGTGGAGAAAAAGTGGAGAAAAAGTGGAGAAAAAAGTGGAGAAAAAATGGAGAAAAAGTGGAAAAAAAGTGGAGAAAAAGTGGAGAAAAAGTGGAGAAAAAAGTGGAGAAAAAAAAGGAGAAAAAGTGAATAAGTGGAGAAAAAGTGGAGAAAAAGTGGAGAAAAAGTGGAGAAAAAGTGGAGACAAAAGTGGAGAAAAAGTAGAGAAAAAGTGGAGAAAAAGTGGAGAAAAAAGTGGAGAAAAAAAAGGAGAAAAAGTGGAGAAAAAGTGGAGAAAAAGTGGAGAAAAAGTGGAGAAAAAAGTGGAGAAAAAGTGGAGAAAAAGTGGAGAAAAAGTGGAGAAAAAAGTGGAGAAAAAAAAGGAGAAAAAGTGGAGAAAAAGTGGAGAAAAAGTGCAAAATAAGTGGAGAAAAAGTGGAGAAAAAGTGGAGAAAAAGTGGAGAAAAAAGTGGAGAAAAAATGGAGAAAAAGTGGAGAAAAAGTGGAGAAAAAGTGGAGAATAAGTGGAGAATAAGTGGAGAAAAAATGGAGAAAAAGTGGAGAAAAAGTGGAGAATAAGTGGAGAATAAGTGGAGAAAAAGTGGAGAAAAAAGTGGAGAAAAAGTGGAGAAAAAAGTGGAGAAAAAAATGGAGAAAAAGTGGAGAAAAAGTGGAGAAAAAGTGGAAAATAAGTGGAGAAAAAGTGGAGAAAAAGTGGAGAAAAAGTGGAGAAAAAGTGGAGAAAAAAGTGGAGAAAAAGTGGAGAAAAAAGTGGAGAAAAAATGGAGAAAAAGTGGAGAATAAGTGGAGAATAAGTGGAGAAAAAAATGGAGAAAAAGTGGAGAAAAAGTGGAGAAAGAGGAGAAAAAAATGGAGAAAAAGTGGAGAAAAAGTGGAGAAAAAAATGGAGAAAAAGTGGAAAAAAAGTGGAGAAAAAGTGGAGAAAAAGTGGAGAATAAGTGGAGAAAAAATGGAGAAACAGTGGAAAAAAAGTGGAGAAAAAGTGGAGAAAAAGTGGAGAAAAAAGTGGAGAAAAAAAAGGAGAAAAAGTGGAGAAAAAAGTGGAGAAAAAATGGAGAAAAAGTGGAGAAAAAGTGGAGAAAAAGTGGAGAAAAAAGTGGAGAAAAAATGGAGAAAAAGTGGAGAATAAGTGGAGAATAAGTGGAGAAAAAGTGGAGAATAAGTGGAGAAAAAGTGGAGAATAAGTGGAGAAAAAAATGGAGAAAAAGTGGAGAAAAAGTGGAGAAAAAGTGGAGAATAAGTGGAGAAAAAATGGAGAAAAAGTGGAAAAAAAGTGGAGAAAAAGTGGAGAAAAAGTGGAGAAAAAAGTGGAGAAAAAATGGAGAAAAAGTGGAAAAAAAGTGGAGAAAAAGTGGAGAAAAAATGGAGAAAAAGTGGAGAAAAAGTGGAGAAAAAGTTGTGAAAAAGTGGAAAATAAGTGGAGAAAAAGTGGAGAAAAAGTGGAGAAAAAGTGGAGAAAAAAGTGGAGAAAAAATGGAGAAAAAGTGGAGAAAAAGTGGAGAATAAGTGGAGAAAAAGTGGAGAAAAAGTCTAGAAAAAAGTGGAGAAAAAATGGAGAAAAAGTGGAGAAAAAGTGGAGAAAAAGTGGAGAAAAAGTGGAGAAAAAATGGAGAAAAAGTGGAGAAAAAGTGGAAAATAAGTGGAGAAAAAGTGGAGAAAAAGTGGAGAAAAAGTGGAGAAAAAAGTGGAGAAAAAGTGGAGCACCCTTTGGTGCCTTTCATGTGGCACTAAGGGGTGCTTAGCTTTGTATTTAGCCAAAAAAATGAAAAAAAAAATGACGTAGGGTTCCCCCTAGTTTTGTAGCCAGCTAGGGTAAAGCAGACGGCTGCAGCCTGCAGACCACAGCTGGCAACCTCACCTTGGCTGGTAATCCAAAACTGAGGGCACCCCACGCTGTTATTTTAAATTAAATAAATAATTAAAAAAAAAACACGTAGGGGTCCCCCCAAATTGGATCACCAGCCAAGGTAAAGCAGACAGCTGGGGCCTGATATTCTCAGACTAGGGAGGTCCATGGTTATTGGACTCTCCCCAGCCTAAAAATAGCAGGCTGCAGCCGCCCCAGAAGTGGCGCATCCATTAGATGCGCCAATCCTGGTGCTTCGCCCCAGCTCATCCCGCGCCCTGGTGCGGTGGCAAACGGGGTAATATATGGGGTTAATACCAGGTGTGTAATGTCACCTGGCATCAAGCCCTGGGGTTGGTGAGGTCAGGCGTCTATCAGATACCCGACATCACCAACCCAGTCAGTAATAAAAAAAATAGACGACAAACACATGTTTATTTGAAAAAACACTCCCCAAAACATTCCCTCTTTAACCAATTTATTAGAATGAAAAACAAATCCAGGTCTGGTGTAATCCAAGGGGTTGCCATGACGATCCACACTGTCCCAGTCAATGAAGAGCAGGATGTTCCCCATTGGCTGGGAGAGCAATGCAGTGACCTGAGCTAACATCAATGGGTCAGCCCAGGTCACTGCAGGGCATGACAAGTGCTGCTGTCAGCGAGGTACATTACCTGCGCTGATCTCCAGCACACTGACAGCCCCTGTCACTGAGTTCAATGACCGGCGCCTTCACAGCCAAGAATCGCGAGAGGCCCGTGACGTCACCGCTAGTCAGTCTCGGGTCGGAAGCGAGAGAAGGTGATGTGACAAGCGGGGGCCATGGAGGACAGTGACAGCGCTGAGGTCGGGATGGCGGGACTTCATCACCGCAGGCAGGGCCGGCTCCAGGTTTTTGTGGGCCCCGGGCGGAAGAGTCTCAGTGGGCCCCATAAACGCGCAGACACACACACATACACAGATACATACACGTACATATACATATTTAAAGACAAACTCACAAAAATACATATAAACAGACAAATCTATACAGTCATATACACTGACATACATAGATACACATCATACATGCATACATAGAGACACACACTGCTATGCTGCATACATACATACATACATACAGACACACACATACTGCTCTGCATGCATACATACATATAGACAGACACACACACACTGCTCTGCTACATACATACATACAGACACACACACACACTGCTCTGCTGCATACATACATACAGACAGACACGCATACTGCTCTTCTGCATACATACATACAGACAGACAGACACGCATACTGCTCTGCATGCATACATACAGACACGCATACTGCTCTGCTGCATACATACATACAGACAGACACGCATACTGCTCTTCTGCATACATACATACAGACAGACAGACATGCATACTGCTCTGCATGCATACATACAGACACGCATACTGCTCTGCTGCATACATACATGCATACATACAGACACGCATACTGCTCTGCTGCATATATACATACATATAGACACGCATACTGCTCTGCTGCATATATACATACATATAGACACGCATACTGCTCTGCTGCATATATACATACATACATACAGACACGCATACTGCTCTGCTGCATATATACATACATACATACAGACAGACACGCATACTGCTCTGCTGCATATATACATACATACATATAGACACGCATACTGCTCTGCTGCATATATACATACATACATACAGACACGCATACTGCTCTGCTGCATATATACATACATATAGACACGCATACTGCTCTGCTGCATATATACATACATATAGACACGCATACTGCTCTGCTGCATATATACATACATACATACAGACACGCATACTGCTCTGCTGCATATATACATACATATAGACACGCATACTGCTCTGCTGCATATATACATACATACATACAGACACGCATACTGCTCTGCTGCATATATACATACATACATACAGACACGCATACTGCTCTGCTGCATATATACATACATATAGACACGTATACTGCTCTGCTGCATATATACATACATACATACAGACACGCATACTGCTCTGCTGCATACATACATACATATAGACACGCATACTGCTCTGCTGCATGCATACATACATATAGACACGCATACTGCTCTGCTGCATATATACATACATACATATAGACACGCATACTGCTCTGCTGCATATATACATACATACATACAGACACGTATACTGCTCTGCTGCATATATACATACAGACACGCATACTGTTCTGCTGCATACATACATACATATAGACACGCATACTGCTCTGCTGCACGCATACATACATATAGACACGCATACTGCTCTGCTGCATATATACATACATACATACACGTATACTGCTCTGCTGCATATTTACATACAGACAGACACGCATACTGCTCTGCTGCATACATACATGCATACATACATACAGACACGCATACTGCTCTGCTGCATATATACATACATACAGACACGCATACTGCTCTGCTGCATATATACATACATACAGACACGTATACTGCTCTGCTGCATACATACATACATACAGACACGCATACTGCTCTGCTGCATATATACATACATACATATAGACACGCATACTGCTCTGCTGCATATATACATACATACATACAGACACGTATACTGCTCTGCTGCATATATACATACAGACACGCATACTGCTCTGCTGCATACATACATACATATAGACACGCATACTGCTCTGCTGCACGCATACATACATATAGACACGCATACTGCTCTGCTGCATATATACATACATACATACACGTATACTGCTCTGCTGCATATTTACATACAGACAGACACGCATACTGCTCTGCTGCATACATACATGCATACATACATACAGACACGCATACTGCTCTGCTGCATATATACATACATACAGACACGCATACTGCTCTGCTGCATATATACATACATACAGACACGTATACTGCTCTGCTGCATACATACATACATACAGACACGCATACTGCTCTGCTGCATATATACATACATACAGACACGCATACTGCTCTGCTGCATATATACATACATATAGACACGCATACTGCTCTGCTGCATATATACATACATACAGACACGCATACTGCTCTGCTGCATATATATATACATACATACAGACACGCATACTGCTCTGCTGCATATATACATACATACATACAGACACGTATACTGCTCTGCTGCATACATACATACATACAGACACGCATACTGCTCTGCTGCATATATACATACATACAGACACGCATACTGCTCTGCTGCATATATATATACATACATACAGACACGCATACTGCTCTGCTGCATATATACATACATACAGACACACATACTGCTCTGCTGCATATATATATACATACATACAGACACGCATACTGCTCTGCTGCATATATACATACATATAGACACGCATACTGCTCTGCTGCATGCATACATACATACATACAGACACGCATACTGCTCTGCTGCATATATACATACATATAGACACGCATACTGCTCTGCTGCATGCATACATACAAACACACACCTTGCTCTGCGGGGCCCACACATGCGGCTCCGGGGGTCACACATACGGCTCTGCGGGGCCCACACATGCGGCTCCGGGGGCCACACACACGGCTCTGCGGGGCCCACACACGCGGCTCCGGGGGTCACACACACGGCTCTGCGGGGCCCACACACGCACGGGGGGACAGGGAGGGGCGGGGAGGGAGTGATGTCCCACATACTGATCAGGTCACGGTGCAGATGGGGCCCACAGAGCGCCGGAGGGAAGCGATGTGCTGGGGGTCGCTGGCTGGCACTGTGACTCCTTCATCTGTGCGACCGAGCAGGACGCCGGGCGGTAGCTCCGCCCACAGATGATGCTCAATGCAGGAGAACACAGTGGCCTTAAAGGGCCGGCAGCCACAGTTTCCAGTGCCAAGGACTGCTGCCCCCGGGCCGACCGCAGGTAAGCCGAGCGGGACCGTCTGTGTGTGTGTGTGTGTGTGTGTGTGTGTGTGTGTGTGTACATGCCGCGGGCAGGAGGGGGCGGAGCGAGCTGAGCGGGGAAGTGTGGGCTTCCTGCACGTAACTAGGGTAAACATCGGGTTACTAGCCAAAGCGCTTTGCTTGGATACCCGATGTTTATCTTGGTTACCAGCTTCTGGCAGGCTGCCAGCGATGGCTCCTGCACACTGTAGCTGTAAAAAGCCCTGCTTTTTGCTGCTAGAACCGTTCTCGAACGTTTCTGGAACTATCGAGCTTTTGCAAAAAGCTCGAGTTCTAGTTCGATCTAGAACAGCCCCCAAAATCACTCGAGCCTCGAACTGGAGAACCACGAACCGCGAAACGCGCTCAACTCTAGTCTTAAGGTCTGGCGGTTAAACGTCTGAAATGCGATGTTCCGACATGCAGGAATTTGAATCTGCACATGTTGCAGCGTCTGTGGCAGCACCGCAGAGCCCAGCAGAAATACGTTATGATGTATACCCTGGGCTAACTTGATCCAGAGGTGGTGCAGATCACGCTGCTGGAGTGGTGTCAGATCAAGGACATATGCACCGTTCTACACAGTTTACAAATGTCGACGCAGATGTTTAACACTGGCAATGACATTCTCAGCGTGACAATTTGGTCATCTACATGATGGAGCACACTGTAAGCATTATTTGGAGTCAGGTGTTGGTCCAAGAGGAAGGGAGGAAGTACTGGAGGAGTCATATGCGGAAGGTATAACAAGATCTACAAGGTCCAGATGGTCAGCGGCACCTTGGCGGCAGTCATGGTACGGTGGGGGAGAGGGATTATCAAGGGCGCATAGTATCAGCAAAACAGTTGAGGAAGGTGCAGGAGTCCAGGAAGAAATGGAGGACGAACTGGCGATGGGCATGGAAGACTCAGCAGATTAGTGAGAGCTTGCTCACATTTCGGTTGTGTGAGGTTGTGGGGAGAGGGCAGAGGAAGGAGGCACGATTCTCACGTCTCCGTCACCAACCCACCAAGGACTTGGTCCTCCTTGATGCTCAAGACACATGAGCGCCTTCTTGCTGCACTACCTACAACATGACTCTCGGATTGTACGAATTCCAAGTCATGCTGACTACTAGGTTGCCACACTGTTAGATCCCCGGTACAACACAAAATTTTGCGAAATAACTCCTGCCATAGAAAGGGACGCACGTATGCAGGAGTAACAGCAGAAGGTGTTACGCAATCTTACATCTGCTTTTCCACTAAACACCAGTGGTGCACAGAGTGAATCTCAACACTTTTTCATCGATAGGAGGAAATGGTCTTACTTGTCCACATCTGAGGGACTGAGGGCTGGCTGCTGTGCTGAGACGGCATTGAGTATGGTGTCTCTGCAGAGTTGCATTTTTGGTCATATACAAACTGAGTTGAAAAAGGACAGATGCTGGTGGAAAGGGGAACAGGTGTGTTGGAAAGGGTAAAAAAAGTTTGTGTCCGTGGGTTTGGTGGTTAAGCAACATTAACATTTGCTGAAGAAACAACATCTGTTATGGTGGGACTGGCAGATTTGGATAAGGTGGTATATACTATGTTACCGCTATATAAAAAATATTAAGAAGAAAAGAAAGAGAAAGGTAGATATCTCAATCGCCATTCGGTGTCCACCGTGCTCACCGATGGAAAAGGAGAGGTTGGCAACTGGAAGGTTAGGTGAAGGATACAGAGCAGGTTGACTCTTAAACAAATAGTTGCCTGAACAGAGTTAGATGCCACTCGGATTTGGAGACTGGGAGCCCTGTTAGCATGACAGGGTCCACACGACCACCCAGCCCCGGAACTCCCTGTTAACAACACAGGGGCCATTGGTTATGCTGTCCGTGTGCGTAGGGGACACACCTGTGGACAGCAGGCGCATCAGCAGCAGCAGGACTGTTTATGACACTGGGCTGCACTAGCAGGACTGGTAGGACAGGAGCTGTTCTTAAACGTTCTGCGTTACCAACTGTGGTGGCAGCCTGCATCGATGACCTATCCCTGCCTACCTCTGGCCTAAAGCCGCAATGGGTTCAACACATGGAGGTGTGCTCTTTCGGAGCATAATAGAAGACTGGGCACCTTCTTGTTGGCTCCAGCCCCTTTTATAACCTGGGTCCGCCCCAAACCAGGGTGGACCACAATGCACCTCCTGGAGACAAAAGCAGAGTGACACATCATGAGTGGCATAACTAGCGTCCTATTTTGAACCGCCACTTGAATGATGACCTCATGGCTGCCACAACCAAAACACCTCAACAGTCATCGTCTGACCAACAACAATGAGGTGACAAGTCATAGGGGCGGGTCTCTGCAAGCCTGTTGGGAGTGGCCTGGCCAAATTATCAGGACACCTGATGCCCTGTGGTCTATATGGGCCCCCCACATCAGGGGCAGGACCAAAGAGTTCATTACCCGACCTAGCCTCTGATGCAGTAAGTGCCTGAGCATGCTCAGTAGCATGAAATACAGTTTCTGAAAAAAAGACTATCCGCTTCAGCATGCTGTCTAGGCACAACACAGGACTTAGACCCGGCACGGAGTGCAAGTACCTGTGCAAAGAGGCTTTTCTCAGTTAGTGTGAAGCCCCACAAGTGTTGTGTTGGTGCATTACCTTCAGGGACTCCACGTGAAGGAAGAGTCTGGTCACACTTAGGTTGCTTCTTTATATGTATTTTCGTGACGCCACTCTCGGTATTGCGGTCAGTGGGGACCGCCACTGCAGTATAAGGGGACACCTGGGGCTGATGTTGGGTGCAGTTAGTTTTAGTGTCCTCCCTAGAGTCAAGCCCCAGGGCCCTGTGTAAGTGTGTTGAGCCGCAGGTCGCAGAATGACTCAGGCACAGTCCAAACGAGCATGCGCTGTAGCCCAAAATAAAGACTTTGCCTCAGGAATGACACAGTCAGGCAGAGCATACTCAGTTGGCGAAACACTGGAGTTAGGCTGCGGCTGGGGTAAATCGGCACACAGGAAGGAGCAACCGCGGAAACACTTCGTTCAATTGTGAGGGGAGTCATTTTGGAGTTTGGTGAGGAGTACCGTAACGCCAGTGAGCAGCATCCTGTGCCACAGACGACGAACATTCTTACGGTGCTGTCTATACTGTTAACCATGATAGTAAATTCTGTATTTATGGCAACTGGAAATCACAGTACCCGGGTACGGTAGGCTGTGCCCAGACAGTAATGCGGGCACGCAACACTTTGTTTTATTATGAAAACACATATCTGTTCTGGGTAGGACGACTATATAGACAATCACCCTTGCAGCCTCTGCACTGTCAAATTGTCACGTACAGTTTAAATCATAGAGGGACAGTGACACATGTTTGCATTGAATGTTGCTTTTCAAGATTTACATGACTGTGTTGCAGAGCTGTGTAGTTTGCATTCACACTGTTATCATCTGCCTTATCTGTGAGGCTTCAGCTATCAAGGGTATTCAGGGTGGGTGATGTGTTTTGTCTATGTTTAGGTAGATAACTGGGAAGCTCTTGTGATGCACCACTAGTAAGTTGTCTTCGCACACACACACACACACACACACACACACACTTTCTGCTGCTACGCAGAGGGCTTAGCAAGCAGTAGGCAACTGAATTGATTGTTCTATTATTTCAATTTAATGCATGGTTCTTATTGTTTGTTTTGGGAAAGTGAAACAATCATTTATGAACCCAACTGCAAACTCAAGTGCTTTTCATGTTGCGTGGTTTTGCTGCATACTGTGGATCCCACCAAATACAAGACTTAAAATGAAGCATATGTCGCAAAGGGAATTTCACTGTGCTACAATGCGGCCTGCCCCATCACGTGCATCTGCGTGCTCTTCATCCTCTGTGACTGTGGGGACAGCAGTCACACATGCTTTTTCACACTTAACTTCCACCCCGTTACCCGTAAGCGAGAGTGTGATTGGCAGGTCGTCACTTGTTTTTTAAGTGCAAACAGATGGTATTGTTGAGCTGTCAGACATCGAGAGAACCACCATTGGATAAAGGAAACGTTATATCCACGCCTGCACCTTCGTGAAAGATTGGCTGGACTACCTGCAGTTAATAATTGCGTTCCACAAATGGAAAGGAGTGTAGAATGCACATGTGTTGCACCTTGCTTGGCAGCAAAGGAACAATAACTTAGTATTCCAGACAATTTTAGGATGCCACTAAGTTTCCTCAGTGTTTGCTAGTATAATGGCTTAGTAACAATGAGCTTGAGTGTGTAATGCAGAGGTGCTGCAAATAGATTTGCACTAGTGGGACACTAATCGAAGTCCAACAGCCACTTTTAGGATGCCACTAAGTTTCCTCAGTGTTTGCTAGTATAATGGCTTAGTAACAATGAGCTTGAGTGTGCAATGCAGAGGTGCTGCAAATAGATTTGCACTAGTGGGACACTAATGGAAGTCCAACAGCCACTTTTAGGATGCCACTAAGTTTCCTCAGTGTTTGCTAGTATAATGGCTTTAATGGCTTAGTAACAATGAGCTTGAGTGTGCAATGCAGAGGTGCTGCAAATAGATTTGCACTAGTGGGACACTAATGGAAGTCCAACAGCCACTTTTAGGATGCCACTAAGTTTCCTCAGTGTGTGCTAGTATAATGGCTTAGTAACAATGAGCTTGAGTGTGCAATGCAGAGGTGCTGCAAATAGATTTGCACTAGTGGGACACTAATGGAAGTCCAACAGCCACTTTTAGGATGCCACTAAGTTTCCTCAGTGTTTGCTAGTATAATGGCTTAGTAACAATGAGCTTGAGTGTGCAATGCAGAGGTGCTGCAAATAGATTTGCACTAGTGGGACACTAATGGAAGTGCAACAGCCACTTTTAGGATGCCACTAAGTTTCCTCAGTGTTTGCTAGTATAATGGCTTAGTAACAATGAGCTTGAGTGTGCAATGCAGAAGTGCTGCAAATAGATTTGCACTAGTGGGACACTAATGGAAGTCCAACAGCCACTTTTAGGATGCCACCAAGTTTCCTCAGTGTTTACTAGTATAATGGCTTAGTAACAATGAGCTTGAGTGTGCAATGCAGAGGTGCTGCAAATAGATTTGCACTAGTGGGACACTAATGGAAGTCCAACAGTCACTTTTAGGATGCCACTAAGTTTCCTCAGTGTTTGCTAGTATAATGGCTTAGTAACAATGAGCTTGAGTGTGCAATGCAGAGGTGCTGCAAATAGATTTGCACTAGTGGGATACTAATGGAAGTCCAACAGCCACTTTTAGGATGTCACTAAGTTTCCTCAGTGTTTGCTAGTATAATGGCTTAGTAACAATGAGCTCTAGTGTGCAATGCAGAGGTGCTGCAAATAGATTTGCACTAGTAGGACACTAATGGAAGTCCAACAGCCACTTTTAGGATGCTACTAAGTTTCCTCAGTGTTTGCTAGTATAATGGCTTAGTAACAATGAGCTTGAGTGTGCAATGCAGAGGTGCTGCAAATAGATTTGCACTAGTGGGACACTAATGGAAGTCCAACAGCCACTTTTAGGATGCCACTAAGTTTCCTCAGTGTTTGCTAGTATAATGGCTTAGTAAAAATGAGCTTGAGTGTGCAATGCAGAGGTGCTGCAAATAGATTTGCACTAGTGGGACACTAATGGAAGACCTACAGCCACTTTTAGGATGCCACTAAGTTTCCTCAGTGTGTGCTAGTATAATGGCTTAGTAACAATGAGCTTGAGTGTGCAATGCAGAGGTGCTGCAAATAGATTTGCACTAGTGGGACACAAATGGAAGTCCAACAGCCACTTTTAGGATGCCACTAAGTTTCCTCAGTGTTTGCTATTATAATGGCTTAGTAATAATGAGCTTGAGTGTGCAATGCAGAGGTGCTGCAAATAGATTTGCACTAGTGGGATACTAATGGAAGTCCAACAGCCACTTTTAGGATGCCACTAAGTTTCCTCTGTGTTTGCTAGTATAATGGCTTAGTAACAATGAGCTTGAGTGTGCAATGCAGAGGTGCTGCAAATAGATTTGCACTAGTGGGACACTAATGGAAGTCCAACAGCCACTTTTAGGATGCCACTAAGTTTCCTCAGTGTTTGCTAGTATAATGGCTTAGTAACAATGAGCTTGAGTGTGCAAAGGGCAGGAGGGTACAGTGGCCGGGTTGTGGGTCAGTGGAGAGGAAAGGAAGCCTCACTTTCTATCTCTCCTAATGGTGAAATGCAGCAAGGAACTCGCTCTTATCTGTAGCTGTTAAAACCTCTTTCCACGGACCTGACTGTCACCTATGGCTCTGAGCCTGCTGTTATTAGCCCTTACAAGGGCTGAAAGAAACTTCTATCCCTATTCTGTATAGCGCTGTGTGTAGAGCGTACACAGCAGTATTGGAGACAGGAGCTGCACCTGCGGTGACTGACACCCAGACGCAGAAGGCAGATAATGGCGTCCAGACGGCAGATGCCCGTATTTATAATGCAGGGACATGTGACATGGACATCCTATCACACATGCCGTTGCTTCTCTGGCTAAAATTCCACTTAGCTGTGTGTGTGTCTGGGATTGGCTGACATGCTGGCCCGCCCCACTACACGCGCGCTTAGGGAGGGAAGGAAGAGCAGAAAAAAAAAATGGCCATTATCCCAGCAGCAGTGATCTGAACGTGCTGGTCCCGCACACTATACGCTGAAATTTTATAATAGTGTGACTTACAGTATTACAGCGAAAAGCCAGCTAGTAATTAGCTTGGCTTTTTGCTGCTAGAACCGTTCTCGAACGTAACTAGAACTATCGAGCTTTTGCAAAAAGCTCGAGTTCTAGTTCGATCTAGAACAGGCCCTAAAATCACTCGAACCGCGAACTGGAGAACCACGAACCACGAACCGCGCTCAACTCTAATTTCTAGGTCCCCCTCTGACCTGCTGGGGATCTGCTGGAAAAATGCCAGCGTTTCCCATTGTCTACCATTATGCTTGTGACTTGAGACAAGCATCCGAGCATTGGAAACTGCTTGACCATCACTAGCAGAGATTTAATAGATTAAAGTACAGTTTATACTTAATCATTACACAAAACTATATATTAATCTACTCCACTTTCTCTGCTCTATAACATGATGTGTGCGGATTAGACTGTGTTTTTATGGTGACATTCACCCTTTAAGACCTTGCTTAGGAAAAATAAATGGAGAATGGTGCTGACTGCTGAGCCCTAGGGAAACCACACATCCCAAAATATACTACAAAAAAAGAAAAAAATAGGGCCTGCACATTAATAGTTAACATAATATACCTTATTAATACATATAAAAATAAAATATACAGTAATTTTTTTAAAATTCTTATTAAAAACAACTACAACAGACAAAACACAAACAAATAGGTGAATAATAGATAATGTGTAGTGATGAGCGAGTACTAAAAAGCACGGGTGCTCGAGGCTCGGGCCGAGCATCCCAAGATACTCGTGTACTCGGCCCGAGCACCGAGCCCAATGTTATCCTATGGGAGACCCGAGTATTTTTATGAAATGACCCCCGGCAGCATGTAGAAACCCTAAAAATGTCACAAAAGTCTCAGAAGAGTGCTCAAATGACATGGCAACAGCATGGGGAAGACCCCTTGAAGCATTTATCACTCAAAAGTTACAGCTGTGAACAATTTTGTCCGAGTTTTACGCCATTTTTACGGACTCACCAGAAAACCTTCCAAAATGACACCAAAATGAATTTTCATGGCGGAAATGTTAAGGGCACATACCCAATAGTGAGATAGAGCTGGTGTATGTTACTTTTTGAGATTAATACATGAAAGATTTTACGTAAAACATTGTGTGGCACTCCGATGTCCAAAACGCACGTTTTGTGCTTTTTACTAGCGATGTCGGTCATTTTTTTTTTCATTCTATCTCCCGTCGGTCGGTCTCGCTCTGTCGGTCTCTCTCTGTCTTGTCTGTCCCCCTCTCACAGTCTGTCGGTCATTCTCCCCCCTCTCTCTTACTTACCGTTCCCCGATCACTGCCGCGGCGCTGCACGGCTGTTCACTAAACTCCGGCGGCTTTTCCTCTTTTGAAAAAGCCGGCCGCTCATTAAACATTCTCGTATTCCCTGTTTTCCTGCTTTTCGGCGCCTATGATTGGTTGCAGTGAGACACGCCCCCACGCTGAGTGACAGATGTCTCACTGCACCCAAACACAGCAGCCGGTGTGTGTGTGTATACTGTGCAGTGAAATAAATAATTAAATAATTTAAAAAAACGGCGTGCGGTCCCCCCAATTTTAATACCAGCTAGATAAAGCCATACGGCTGAAGGCTGGTATTCTCAGGATGGGGAGCTCCACGTTATGGGGAGCCCCCCAGCCTAACAATATCAGTCAGCAGCCACCCAGAATTGCCGCATACATTAGATGCGACAGTTCTGGGACAGTACCCGGCTCTTCCCGATTTACCCTAGTGCGTTGGCAAATCGGGGTAATAAGGAGCTAATGGCAGCCCATAGCTGCCACTAAATCCTAGATTAATCATGTCAGGTGTCTCCCCGAGATTCCTTCCATGATTAATCTGTAAATTACAGTTAAAAAACACACACACACGAAAAATCCTTTATTAGAAATAAAAAACACTAACAAAGTCCCTCATCACCAATTTATTAACCCCGACAAACCCTCCATGTCCGGCGTAATCCACGGACCTCCAGCGTCGCGTCCAGCTGTGCTGCATGAAGGTGACAGGAGCTGCAGAATACACCGCCGCTCCGGTCAGCTTCACACAGCAACTGAGGTGAGTATAGCGATCAGCTGAGCTGTCACTGAGGTTACCTGGATGCAGCGGTGGCCGCGGGTAACCTAAGTGACAGCTCAGCTGATCGCGCTACTCACCGCCGCTCCGGTCAGCTCCATGCAGCAACTGAGGTGAGTATAGCGATCAGCTGCTGTCACTGAGGTTAATCGCGGCACCGCTGGATCCAGCGGTGGCCGTGAGTTACCTGACTGACAGCAGCTGATCGCGCTACTCACCTCAGTTGCTGTGTGAAGCTGACAGAAGCGGCGGTGTATTCTGCAGCTCCTGTCACCTGAATGTAGCAGAGCTGGACGTGACGCTGGAGGACTGTGGAGTACACCGGACATGGAGGGTTTGTCGGGGTTAATAAATTGGTGATGAGGGACTTTGTTATTGTTTTTTATTTCTAATAAAGGATTTTTTCGGGTGTGTGTGTTTTTTAACTGTAATTTACAGATTAATCATGGAAGGAATCTCGGGGAGACGCCTGACATGATTAATCTAGGATTTAGTGGCAGCTATGGGCTGCCATTAACTCCTTATTACCCCGATTTGCCAATGCACTAGGGTAAATCGGGAAGAGCCGGGTACAGTCCCAGAACTGTCGCATCTAATGTATGCGGCAATTCTGGGCGGCTGCTGACTGATATTAGGGTGGGGGGCTCCCCATAACGTGGGGCTCCCCATCCTGAGAATACCAGCCTTCAGCTGTATGGCTTTATCTGGCTGGTATTAAAATTGGGGGGACCGCACGCCGTTTTTTTTAATTATTTATTTATTTATTTTACTGCACAGTATAGACACGCCCACCGGCTGCTGTGATTGGGTGCAGTGAGACACCTGTCACTCAGCGTGGGGGCGTGTCTCACTGCAACCAATCATAGGCGCCTGTGGGCGTGGAAAGCAGGGAATATGAGATGGCTGTGTGCAGAGCACAGCGCGCCCGCCGGTATAAAGGCTCGGTCACGCTGTGCAGGCCGGCCAATCACTGCAATTCCACAACTAACAGGGCTGTGGCATTGCAGTGGTCTGCCAGCCAATCCCTGCATGAGGGCTGGCTCTCAAAAGAGCGCCAACATGCAAAGATGAAGACCACGAGTACAGCACGAGTATCGCGAAATTACTCGTTACCCGCCGAGTAGCCCGAGTACAGTGATACTCGTGCGAGTACCGAGTAGTAACAAGCATACTCGCTCATCACTGATAATGTGTACATGCCCTCTAAACGACATAGGCAAGACCAAGAAAGAGTTGCACGAAAGGGTTGGTGAGCATCTAGGGGATATTAGAAACCTCAGAGATACCCGAGTGTAGCGACATGTGAGAACTATTCCTGCAGGTAGCTTGGAGAGCATCAATTTTAGGGTAATTGAAAAAATATCCCCGTCTCCTGGAATAAGCTGCTACTACTATAGCAATGTAAATGCATATATCGTTTTCAGTCTGTCCAGTCTAAAGGACTGAACAAACAATTAACCTATGGTTGTTTTTTATAGTAACGGTTTTGACTGTCAGCTTTAGGTTCTTTCATTTATTAACCCGCCGGGTATAAATTGATCCATAAAGTATCACCCTCTGTGATATTATGGAGGGTTGTAAACTTTCAGTATTTATTGTAAAAAATAACCTGCCCCTCCGGTTTTTGACAGTATGCTCTATTATTATTAGAGCGCATCTGCGCTCCATGTGGCTAATTGAAACCAACCTTATGGGAGGGGTATGACATGATATATTCTTCCCTTCTAACTGGTGCACACTATGCTGGAACCCTATATATGGAGGCATCTGTATACAGTTAAACTCTCTGCATGTGTGTGACTTAGTTTTGCACACATAATACATTATTTATATATGAGTAAAGGGATTTAAATAGCAGATATGTAATCGTGACCAACTTCTTTATAGGTCATTGCTCCCCTGATGAACCCAAACTATTTTTGAGGGGGAAACGAGCCAAGAAATTAAGTTAATACAAGTTATTATATAAGCTGACTGAGGCCAATGTCTGTGAGGACACCACATAAGTGGCCAAATATCTGTGTAATAATGTCTGTGCTTACCCATTTGAAATATTTCCTAAATAGAGCCCTATATTAAAGCGCATGAATCACTAGCATTTTTGTATCTAACCTAAAGCCAGTGCTGTACTGGCACTATCAGGCTGATTCTCTACATACAAAACAGGAGGACAAATGAGTTGTTATGTGATTAATTATAATTTTTATAAACATATTATCTGCTCCAGTGCAACTGCCACTCAACAAGCAGCAAATTTTATAAACTTTACTTTTTTGGATTTCAAAACCTAAACATCCGAGCTGACCACTCATGTAGAGAATCAGCAAAACAAATCTCCATCTAACCATCTACATACATAATCGCCAGTTTCTGTAACCCTATTCTAGCTTGCACCGCGTCACTGTCAGTTGCGCTGGAGCAGTTCGAACTGTGCCTGTGCAAGTGACATACACGTCACCGCAGCTTCCGGGCACGAACTGCGCATGCACAAGTAGCGGTGATGTTACCGCTCTTCCCACACACGCACAGTAGCAGCCGCGCCTCGAGGCTGGTACTGCACCTGCATGGGAAGAGCAGTGATATCACTGCTATTTGCGCATGTGTAGTTCGTGCCCGGAAGCTGCGGTGATGTGTATGCGTAGGAATAGCGGTGTTATAGCAACAACTGCAACAATACAAACATGTGGCAACAAACGTAGCAACAATAGCAGTTTGATCACCACTCAAAAATTGAGCCTATGCAATCACCATGGAAATGTAGTTCACAGTGAACCAAACTGTCACGGGGTCCTTCTCCCATATCACACGATCAACAGAGCGAGCGATGGCTGTGCAATCCAATAAGCATTTATTCCAAGCAAATCAAGAGGATCCATAACATAATCCACATAACAAAGGGTAAAATTAGTCCAGAAACACAAATATAGTCCGGTAAGCGATAAATAAATGTCAAGCCGCAACGTCCCTCAGAAGTTCAATCTTCTTCCATCAAGTTCTCCAAACAAACTGACTGAATCTCCCAGGTAAGCAGAGAGTTTACAGTAGGTGGATCTCATGCCCCCTCCCCCGACTTAGGAACAAAAGGCTGGCAGGGGAGGAATTAAACTTGCAAATGGGACAATGTACACACAAGGGACACAGAATGGAAAGTGAACCACGCCCAAACATTAACCCACACAAAATGGTATACAATCCACAATATTCCACCATCACAACCTCTCCCTCCTTCTACATAAGTGATTATGCCATGATGTCTCCGCAGTCGTCTGGCCATCTCAGTTAAGTCCATGTTGCTCAGCTGTGGATAGTCTATGGTTCTTCTTGCTGGGACAGTCCAGCAGCATTCTGGTGTTGGCTTACACGCTTGTTTTGGATGGAGAAGCTGTAGATAGTCCCTTGTACAGCGGTAGGGTTTGAAGGACAAGCTTCCCTTTGTGTCCTCCTTCACTCAAACTGTGTTTCCTGCACCCACAAATCGACATTGTAGATCTCCCACATCATTTCCAAGGAGAATATCTGCAGGCAGGCCGCTCATCACCACAACCACACATTGCTTGATCCCAAAGCCAAAGTCCAGATCTACAGTCACCTTTGGGATATTCCTCCTCTGTCCTCCAGCCAATTCAATAACAATCCCTGGTCCATGATGTATCACCTCTGGCCGAACCACCCGGGGATCAGCTATTGTGAGAAATGCTCCAGAGTCACAAAATCCAATGACTTTCTGTCCATCCAGCACAAACTCCTGTAAGTGCTTACTTTGATGGTGAGAGGAACTCGGGGCTGTGGCTCACATGCCATAAATCCCTAGTGGCCTACCACGAGAGTCTGAGTCATTCCTCAATCGAATAGCAGGGCAAGTGTTTTGCAAATGCCCAGGCTGCCCACATCGATAACATCTCCTCTGTGTCAGACTCCTTCTAATGTGCATTCTGGAGAAGGCAGTAGGAGAACCTGTTGACAAAGGCCCGAGGCCATATACTCTAACAGGGGCATCTATGGTGCAAGGGTCAGCGGTACACTCCTGTGGAGGTGATGGTAACTCTTCATCAGGTGGGATGGAATGCACAAAATGCAACGGACGAGATGGAGGTGAGTGGGGGTCCCTCTGAGTCCTTGCGGGACAACTGGATTGCAGGTGCCCAGTTTGCCTGCACCCATAACAACTCCTCTCTGTTATCCCCCCAGGGCGTGGTCGGAACTGTTGGGGCCCAGGATTGTGATCCATGGTTGTCGTCGGCCTGTGGCTTGTTGGAGGGGCAGATATAACTGGAGAGAGCCGGGGAGCAGGAGCAGGCTGTAGCTTATTCTCCAGAAGCCCCCTCCATTGCGGTCGGATAGTAAGGGCCTCATCAGCCAGGGCTGCAGCTCCATCCAAGGTGCACAGCGTGCGCTCTCTGACCCATTCCCGTATTTCTGAGGGACACTTGTACAGAAATTGTTCTATAAGAAATACCTGCATAACGTCTTCCACAGTGAAGGCGTCTTCCGCTTCCAGCAATCTCCGACATGCCTGGGACATCTTATGAGCATACATCCCAAACAATCCCCCCGTGGTGCATGGGAGGTCTCGGATCTGTGCCCTATGGGAGTCTGGGGTGATGGCATGGTAATCCAAGATAGTCCGCTTTACAATGTTGTAATCCCGGTTCTGCTGTGAGTCAATGATGTGATAAGCCTCTGCCAGGATTCCATTCAGGAGTTCCACTAACAAACGCATCCAGCCAGAGTGGGGAACCTCCATCATGACACACTGCTGCTCAAAATCCTTGAAGAACCCTTCAACATCTCCGGAAGCCTCATCAAATGGCTTGAAGTCCACCCGGGTGATCCGCACAGGCTCCTGAATTGCTGGGTTTACACTCCAACTCACATTACTCCCTCTGTCGGACTCCATTGCTTCTTGTCTCCTCTGTGCTCGACGAGCAGCCTGCTACTTATATTTATGAGATACATCGGGGCCAAGAGCTGCCCTCTCTTCTTAGAACTACACCACCCACTGGCTTTTTGGAGCAGGGATCCCCGTCCCCAGTGTTTGTCCGTTAGACATCTGGGAGGAGGGGGACTGGCTCTCACCCACAAGTAGATCAATTAAGGCTTCTTTACTCAGTCCCTGGTAGCTCAGGCCCAGATCTTTGGCTCTCTCCTTTAGACAGGAAACAGTCCAGTTTCTGTACTCACTCTGTTGGTTGATCTCAATTAGGCTGCGCTCTGTTGATCCCGCTGCTGCCACCAGTTGTCACATGGTCCTTCTCCCATATCACACGATCAACAGAGCGAGCGATGGCTGTGCAATCCAATAAGCATTTATTCCAAGCAAACCAAGATGATCCATAACATAATCCACATATATGTAGGTATATGTTTGTGTTTTTTATTTCTAATAAAGGATTTTTTCGGGTGTGTGTGTGTTTATTTACTGTAATTTACAGATTAATCATGGAAGGTGTCTCATAGACGCCTGACATGATTAATCTAGGACTTTTTGGCAGCTATGGGCTGCCAATAACTCCTTATTACCCCGATTTGCCAACGCACCAGGGCAAATCGGGAAGAGCCGGGTACAGTCCCAGAACTGTCGCACCTAATGTATGCGGCAATTCTGGGCGGCTGTTGGCTGATATTGTTAGGCTGGGGGGCTCCCCATAACGTGGAGCTCCCCATCCTGAGAATACCAGCCTTCAGCCGTATGGCTTTATCTGGCTGGTATTAAAATTGGGGGGACCGCACGCCGGTTTGTTTAATTATTTAATTATTTATTTCACTACACAGTATAGACACGCCCACCGGCTGCTGTGATTGGGTGCAGTGAGACACCTGTCACTCAGCGTGGGGGCGTGTCTCACTGTAACCAATCATAGGCGCCGGTGGGCGGGGAAAGCAGGGAATACGAGATTGTTTAATGGGCGGCCGGCTTTTTCAAAACAGTAAAAGCCGCCGGAGCAGTGTGAACGCCGTGCAGCGCCGGGGATCGGGGATCGGTGAGTATATGAGAGAGGGCTGCTCAATTCAGTTACTCAGGAGTTTAGTGGTCACCGGTGGGTCCTTCACTGGTGACCGCTAATCAGGGCGCGACACAGACAGAGCCGCAGCATGACAATGAAGTTGGGTGAAGTTAACACGAGTTCATTCTGACAGTGCGGCTCTTTCTGTGTCTGCTGTCATCTGCCATTCAGCTCTGCTACATGGCTGTCTGTGGCTGCTGTCAGCGGCCATGTAGCAGAGCTGAATGGCAGATGACATAGTAAAAACGCATCCCTACACATTACACACGCTTGTCAAGTCAATAAATAAAAAAAAAAAAAAAGGTGCCCAATGCATACGTCACAGAACACATGATCTAAAGGATCGCACATAAAATTGATCAATTTAACATAGACTACTAACGCACGTGTGACAGCAAATGAACGACCTACGTGTGATCTCATAAGATCCCGTATGCAACCTGGGCGTCTCACATCGCAAATGCGATTGTACAACTAATTGCAACGTGTAAAGCAGGCTTTAAACCTGCAAATGGGACAATGTACACACAAGGGACACAGAATGGACAGTAAACCACGCCCAAACATTAACCCACACAAAATGGTATACAATCCACAATATTCCACCATCACACAAACAAAAACCTATAAAGAACTACAACATGCTATTTTGAAAAATCTTTATTGGAAAGTATAAAAAATACACAAGATTAAAAAATATGCACAGCAAGAAGATGGCTTGAAGAGGAACAACTTCATGCAAGGTATAATTACAAAAATCTCTCAGTGGCTGACAAAGTCGCGGGCGGGGAGGATGCCGTCGCTGCTGCGCTCTCGCAAACGCTCAGGTCTGGCTCTGCTGCTGCTGCTTGGTGGTTCGAGCGGTGGGCCGGATCCGGGGACTCGAGCGGCGCTCCTCGCCCGTGAGTGAAAGAAGTGGTTGGTTTGGGGGATTTAGTCCGTGACGCCACCCATGGGTCGTGGTGAAGATGTGCACCACCGCTGCTGATGACGGGGATCCCAGGAGCGATGGTAGGGAGCAGCTGGGATGTTGTTTTCCCCCTCCGTGGGTAAGGGTCGGTGGTCCCGGGGCCCGATGATGTGACGGGGAGGCAGGGTTAGTGAGGTGCAGGGTTGCAGGGACAGCGCGGCGCAGTGCCGGATGGCATGGGTGTACTCATTCAGCAAGAAAGGTACAAAGTCCTCGGAAACCAAACGGCTGGATGGACTGGTCCCGCAGCGGGCTGCAGTGTCTCTCCCCAGACAGGTGATGGCGGCTGTCTTTCCCTGCACCTTGATGTTCTTCTTCTGACTACTATGGATTCCCAACGGTAGTCCACTCCCCGGTGTATGGGTACCGGAGGAGCCCGTTTGCCCGCAGGTGCTGGCTCTTGGGTCTCTAGCCTTAGGCAGTAGCTGTATACCCTCACGGTGTGGGCGGTTGCCTTCAATCTGGACTTTTGCTTTTATGAAACCCCTGAGGTTCCAGTCACATTCGGATCTGACTATTGTCGGCGGCTCCAAGCCTGGTCGGGGTCGGATGGCCCTGCCTTTGTGTGCTGGCTTCACTTCGCTCCCCGGTCGGTACCGGCGGGCCATCGCCCGACCCCGGTCCTACGGTTCAGCGTTGCTCCACCACTTCTCAGACGGCCACCACCGTCTGCCAACCTTGCTGTCAGTGCCTGGGCCACAAACCCAGACACCCAAGTGTTCACTCCTCTCACTTCAACCTCCAAGACTGTTCTGTCACTTTTCCGGCCTCCAGGCCTGTGAACTCCTCGGTGGGTGGAGCCAACCGCTTAGCCCCGCCCCACCTGGTGTGGACATCAGACCCTGGAGGGAGGCAACAAGGGTTTTGTGTTTGGCTGGTGTCCCTGTCTAGTGGGGGTGGGGGTGTTTGGATGTTATCTGTGACGACGTGGCTAGGCCAGGGCGCCACATCAATAATAAGCAAAATTTATTCTCATATAGGGCATAAGCAGAATATATAATATCTGTCAAAAATTGACACATCAAATAGATCCGTAAAGTATCATCTGATCAGCCCTAATGCACAAATATTACACGCCACGTATGAGATTACAAAATAATAATAAAGTTGATCCATGTGAACGAACAGTCTGCAGAGCAGGTAGATAGTAGATGGAAACAGGACAGCATGTCTATAATAATGATAACAGATGTAACACTGCAATAACTGTAAAAAAGCATGGGCATTCAATGATGTAATAGGGGGTGTCAGGAATCAAAGGTAAGTACTAGTAGGTAATGCCATAACTAACATTCAAAGAAAGGTATGGACAAGAATTATTATAAATGAGAGTCTCGACACACCGCATTACATACACATAGTAAGTCACATGCAGATATACAGAATATCCAAAATAGTCACATGCTGCATCTTACCACAGAACACCCTGATGCATTTCGCCGAGGCTTTATCCAAGGGCGCTTGTACCAAATATGAAGTCAGATGGGTTTTTATACCCATAGTTCATTAAACCATCCCTCAATTAACATGTGCAATTAAAAAGGCTAAGCCAATACAATCGTTTGGAACACTGCATCACTAACCGCATTGGTGGTTTTAAAAAATGCCAAGTCCATTAGCATAATTAAATCATGTGCTTACTTAGTTAAAGGGAACCTGTCATGAGAAATGTCCCCTAAAACCTCACAGATTCCCCCTCTGCAGCTCCTGGGCTGCATTCTATAAAGGTCCCTGTTATGATTGTGGCCACTTTCTGACCTAAAAAAAGTGTTTATAAAGTTGTACCTTTTTTGCCCGTCACGGGGGCGGGCTGCCTGATGGCCGTTATTCTGCCCCCTGGTCCTGTATGCCGCCCCCATCGCTGATTACAATACTTCTGGACGCCGCCCCCTGCTCCATCCATCGCCGCGCATGCCCAGTGCCCATCTCTCGGGGATGAGCACTGTGCCTAGCGTCACCGCTGGTGACGTGCACGCAGGGTTAAGATTATGGGCGGTGCTGTGATGTTTATTCCTAAGCAACCGCCCATAATCGCGGGGCCGCGCTTTCCCCCTCGGCCTGCTTCGTTCTGCGCAAGCTCGCTGCTGCTGACCCCCACGTCACCTCCTTCCCATCTTGCCCCGAGGCAGGAAATAGATGGGAGGAGCGGTGACTACACCGATCAGGAGGAGACGCGGAGATCAGATTACCAGCAGCGCGCTTGCGCAGAACGAAGCAGGCCGATAAACATCACAGCACCGCCCATAATCTTAACCCTGCGTGCACGTCACCAGCGGTCACGCTAGGCACAGTGCTCATCCCCGAGAGATGGGCACTGGGCATGCGCGGCGATGGATGGAGCAGGGGGCGGCGTCCAGAAGTATTGTAATCAGCGATGGGGGCGGCATACAGGACCAGGGGGCAGAATAACGGCCATCAGGCAGCCCGCCCCCGTGACGGATTTACAGAATCAGAAGCAAAAAAGGTACAACTTTATAAACACTTTTTTTAGGTCAGAAAGTGGCCACAATCATAACAGGGACCTTTATAGAATGCAGCCCAGGAGCTGCAGAGGGGGAATCTGTGAGGTTTTAGGGGACATTTCTCATGACAGGTTCCCTTTAATAAGATGTTAATCCTATAGTGTACGGAAACCGGGAATACAATAGCTTCATACAGCACATGTGCGGAGCAGCATAAATAATTCTCCCCAGCTTGAACTACATCAAACGTTCCACTCGTCGGAAGTAACGATAATAGTGTTGCAGTGAAATATCAGTGTCCGGAAATCGGAAATGCAGAATCGCAATGCAGTGCATCTAAAGTAATCTTCCCCAACAATAGCTGGAAAAAAACGTTCCGCTACCCGGAAGTGCTCTAGATGTTGTTGCACATAAAAGAAACAAATGGAACGCATTGCGTTACACACATGCAGAATCAACCGGAATCGCTTAGTATATAGTGAAAAAGATATGTATATTCTTATACTAGCATAAGTATTGGGCTTATAAAACACCAATGCGGTGTTACACATCATTAATAACTATATATATTGCACTGTACCCATAAATAGATATGAAAATAGATATTCACAAAAATGGGACAAAACATGACAATGAATTTATACAAATCCACATATATGAATATGCAAAAAGTGCAAAGTGTAATATAGAAAATATATATAAATATATATATATATATATATATATATATACCTTATATATTACCATATAATAATATAAATATAAAAGTGAAATAAGTGCATAAAGTGCGAATGTGACACACGTGACAAATATTGAAAAATAAATATAATAACACACAATATAAAAAATGAAAATTGATGAAAAAAGAAGAAACACGTGTTGAAAATCTGTTGAAGATGCCCCTCAGATGGTCACTTTGATTTTCAAAGCTCAAAAAAATCCATTCCCATATCAGTATAAAGGACTTAACCTAAGATATAAAGAAATGAAAAAGTTTAAACAAGCTAAAAGAATTTACAAATCACTCAAACTACCAATACAATAAGAAGGTCCAAAAATATAGAAACCCTATAGGAACCCTATAAAAATGGCAAATAACTAATATTCTCACTTAATCCATACGGTACTAAAGTGTTCAAAGTAAAAATCCAACGAGATTCCTTTTGAGCCAGGAATTTTTTCCACTCCCCCCTCTTTGACTTACCATGATGTGCCATCAGTACGTTGGCCTTACGACTAAACAATTTAGAAGAAGAACAAGAGAACATGTCCTAGCAATCTCTGCAGCAAGGGATGAAGACGATTTATCCAAACTCACATCCATTCCCCGTCATTTTAAGCAGTTCCATCAGTGCAATCCATCATTGCTACGGGTTCGCTCAATTGACAGAGTCATGGTAAGTCAAAGAGGAGGGAAGTGGAAAAAATTCCTGGCTCAAAAGGAATCTCGTTGGATTTTTACTTTGAATGCTTTAGTACCGCATAGATTAAATGAGAATATTAGTTATTTGCCATTTTTATAGGGTTCCTATAGGGTTTCTATATTTTTGGACCTTCTTATTGGTAGTTTGAGTGATTTGTACATTCTTTTAGCTTGTTTAAACTTTTTCATTTTTTTATATCTTAGGTTAAGTCCTTTATACTGATATGGGAATGGATTTTTTTGAGCTTTGAAAATCAAAATGACCATCTGAGGGGCATCTTCAACTGATTTTTAACACGTGTTTCTTTTTTTTCATCAATTTTCATTTTTTATATTGTATTTTATTATGTTCATTTTTCAATATTTATCACGTGTGTCACACCACCTATTACATCATTGAATGTCCATGCTTTTTTACAGTTATTGCAGTGTTACATCTGTTATCATTATTATAGACATGCTGTCCTGTTTCCATCTACCATCTACCTGCTTTGCAGAGTGTTTGTTCACATGGATCAACTTTATTAATATTCTGTAAACTCATACGTGGCGTGTAATATTTGTGTATTAGGGCTGATCAGAAGGTACTTAGAAATAAATCATGTAATCCATAAAAAAAGACTTTTTATAATAAAGTTAAAGGGAAAAAAAGGCTATGTGCCTATACAAAATCAGATACATACAATACACAATTGCAGAGGGATGACATATGTACCGCCGCCGTGTCAGCAGCTGAGCCACTTGGATCCGGAACCGCGGTGGCTCGAGGGGTCTCTGGACCCGGGGAGGGGTCATGCAGACACTCGAATTTAAAAGGGGGGATATGTATAGGGGGATTAGAAGTTTGTGACGCCACGGTGCATGGTAAGATGGAGTACCACCGCTGCTGTTGGGGCGCCTGGTGGCGGTGGTATGGCAGCAAGGTGTTTAACCCCTCCGTGAGTACGGGGTTTGCCCCGGGGGCCTGGTGATGGTTGTGAAGGGGTGCCATTGGGGAGGAAAGGGTTTTCTGCGTATTCACTCAGTCCAAGAATACTGACACCGACAACTTGTAAATCAGAATTCTGAGCACCACTGAAGCAGGGAGGGAGCACGTGTGGATCCGTGCCCCTTGGTGTTGCTTGTTAGCCTGTGACCTTTTCCGTGGCACTCTCTTCACTATTTGGACCCTGTAGTGTGGTTCTAGTCGGGTCCCGCTCACCCGTATGGCTAACGGAGTGAGCTTGCTCTAAGGGTTCATGCTTGGGATTTTCTTGGCTATGTTTGGGAAAGTCCTATCCCATCGTTGCGCTAGTACCCCGATTTTGGAGCGGGTGGAGGATGAATCTTGAAGACTTAACCCTCGTCGGGTAAATTACCGGGCTGCGTGAAGCTACTTCTCGGCCTAGGGTCCATATACTCCGTTGTCCCCTGTACCCTGCGCGGAGATGGCTCAAGGACGCCGGCTGCCCTCCTCAGCAGATCCGTGCCCCTTGACATGATCCCCTGCGACCGGGGTTCCAGCTCCTACCAGGCCCAGACCAACGTCTGCCACCTAGTATTTACAAGGAGCCCTGCTCCTGACTTCCTCTCTCCTGCTCCTCACACTTCACACTCCTCTCTCTTGTCACTTCTAACACCTCTGACTCTCCCCTACCAACCCCCCAAGTGGGTGGCCCTATTCCCTTCAGGCCCCCCAATGATATGTCTGGTGGGTGTGGTGCAGAGTGTTCCTAGGGTTTTGACTGGCTCTGCTCTTAGTAATACCAAAGGACAGGGATCCGTCACTAAGGAGGATTTGGATACTGTACAGAAGGGCAGATTGCACAATACTCTGTGACGACCTGATAGTCCAGGGCGTCACACATACAACAGATATGTTGCAAAGCGCAAATTGTGTGACACATGTCCACTGCTCTTGTCAGCACCACTAAGCATAGATAGATGTTCATTTCACCGCACTCCTGATGCAACAGCATCAAGCCTCTTTCTAGTATCAATAATCATAAGGCAGGATTATAGTATTTCACCCTACCAACAGAAACTGCATAAGGAATACAAAACAGGAGGACAAAGGAGTTCTTATGTGATTAATTAATATTTTTATTTTTCAAATATTTTGTCTATGCATATTGTGAAAATGATTATAAAAGCTAAAACAGATGATGGCAAACACATCTAAAAATAATGAATAAGTAATAAAAAGTGAAAAATAGGGGTATAAAAGAGTATAAGAAGATGAAATGGGACCAGAATAATGTGGTGGCTATATATGGAAGATATAAAACATTCCCCTCAGAAACAGTACATGGGTGGGTGTAGGGGGAATTCTTTGCCTCCAGGGTATACCAGTATACACAGATCCAGCTGAATATATTTTGGTATGCATTCTATTATATGGATCTCTTGGACTTTCCCTTCCTGATGCTGCTAACTGTTGCACCTTGGCACTTTATGTAAGGAGACCACTGTCATTTACATTTTCGTATACTTAGGAAATATATACCCTTGTTTTCAAATACTATAGTGATTTTCTATGATCTATATTGGCCTCCTTGCTGCTGCTTATCGTTTGTGCAAAGCACTTTATCAATCATAGTACTGTTTCTGAAGGGAATGTTTTATATCTTCCATATGTAGCCAACACATTATTCTGGCCCCATTTCATCTTGTTATACTCTCTGGTACCCCTATGTTTATTTATTTTCACAATATGCATGCAAAAAATATTTGAAAAAGAGAAATTATAATCACATAAGAAATCCTTTGTCCTCCTGATTTGTATTCCTCATGCAGTTTGTGTTGGTAGGGTGATTTACTATCATCCTGCCTTATGATTACTATAGATATGGTTTGAAGGAGATTTGTTTTGTTGATTCTCTACATGCCTGTTGTTGATGTTTAGGTTTTGAAATCCAAAAAAGTAAAGTTTATAAAATTAGCTGCTTGTAGAGTGGCAGTTGCAATGGAGCAGATAATATATCAATAGGTATCCCCTCCCTCTGTTAGAATTAGCATAAATATGATACTAACGATCTACTTTGTCTGTTGCAGGACCTGTGTGAGGTTATACTCATGTGACCAGAGGGGTGGGGCCTCAGCTAACAAAGCTGGATAATAGGTCACATAGGTATGACCTCACACAGGTCCTGCAACAGACAAAGTGGATCGTTTGTATAATATTTATGGTAATTGTAACAGTGGGAGGGGATAACTATGAATACCCTCCAGATATTATCTGCTCTGTTGCAACTGCCACTCAACAGGCAGCTAATTTAATAAACTTTACTTTTTTGGATTTCAAAACCTAAATATTCGAGCTGGCCACTAAAGGTATGTATAGACTCAGCCTGATAGTGCCAGTATAGCACTGGCTTTAGGTTATATACGAAAATCCTGGTGATTGGTTCACTTTAAACCCAACCTCTGTACATTGTTATAGGCACACTGCTGTGTTAAATATAGGGAGAGCCTAAAGGGAGCTTTATACGCAGCGACATTGCAAGCAATGTTGCGACCGAAAGCACCCGCCCCCGTTGTTTGTGCATCACGGGCAAATCGCTGCCCATAGCAGACAAAATTGGTAGCGCGCATCACACGTACATACCTTCCTAGCGACGTCGCTGTGCTTGGCGAACAACCTCTTTTTTAAGGGGGAGGTTAATGTGCCCTCACAGCGACGTCACACAGCGGCCCACCAATAGAAGTGGAGGGGTGGAGACCAGCCTCATTAACGACACGCCCACCTCGTTGCTGGCAGGATGCAGGTACATTGTTGTTCGTCGTTCCCGGGGTGTCACATGTAGCAATGTGTGCTGCCTCAGGAACGACGAACAACCTGCATCTAGCACCAGCAAAGATATTTGGGAAATGAACGACGTGTCAACGATCAACGATTTGGTGAGTATTTTTGATCGTTAGCGGTCGCTCGTAGGTGTCACACGCAACAACGTCGCTAACGAGGCCAGATGTGCGTCACAAATTCCGTGACTCCAGCGATATCTCGTTAGCGATTTTAGGGACTTTAGGGATAGTTATCGAAGAATGGGGGCACCATCTGAAAAATTAGAGTGTTATGCTCTATTGATAGGAAGGGACAGAATGTTTTGAGGGATTGTTATTAGAGCACAGATCTCATCCTTTTCTATGCAGCTATCTGGGGATATATAGACTTTTTGTGGCGTCAGCTCAATTTTTGTATCTATTATTCACCTATTTGTTTGTGTTGTGTATTTTCTAGGTGGTGTTAATAGAAATGTAATACAATTTAGGTTTTATTTTTATATTTATTAGTAAGGTACAGTATATTCTGTTAACTACTTGAATCCTCTATATCCCTGTTACTTTATTTTTTGCATTTTTTGCTGTGAAACCCTGTACACTTTGAATAGTAAATTAATGTATAGAGGTACAAACACACAATCTGGCCAATATTGGAGTTATATTCTTGTCACATTTTTGTAGTGAATAATGTATTTATAAAGTGTCTAAAATGAAATTAACTCTTATGGGGTTTTCCACTTATGTGGACATTATTTTCTTACTTAAATGCATGCAATTAGGGTAAAAGTAATTGTTGCATTTGGATTTCCTTAAAAATGTTACATTATTTGCCTCCTATAGCCTCTGTATTACACTGTGTATTGCTGGCTGCAGATGTGAGGGGACATCATTTTGTTTGTTTTAAAATATTTTTATAGGATAATTTGAACATGAGGGTATATACAATACAATACAGTACAATACAGTACATTACCATAAATAACAATTAAAAGCTTGCCATAACCTAGTTACTTACTCATATTGTACATAAACATTTAACACATAAGAAGCTGAAACATAAGAGAGAAGAGGAAGGGAAAGAGAAAGGTAGGGAAGGAAATATTTATTGGGGAAGAGGTAAAGAGCAGGAAGGAGAGGGAAATCCCTTAAAAAGGGAAAGATGACAAGTATCTAAACATCTTCAATTACATTATAATTCAGTTCTTGGATAAGTCATGCTAAATATTAATGCGTAGATTTAGTAGTGGAGGATTATGTAAAGTCTTGAATATAACTTGCTAAAGGTAGAGTACAATATAATATATTCCTTGGAGAAAGGTCAACAGCTAGAAGGGGATAAAAAGTCAGGTTAATAATACATATCAAGCAATATTTAGCTCACGATGTTTACTATGCTTGCCCAGGTCGAGATTAAACCTCAAACTCTGGGGGGAAAGAGTTCGGCATTTAGGTGAAATGAACAGTTCTTGAATTAAGGTCCTTAGTTCACCATTAAATGAAGAAGTACTAACGGATGTTCCAAAAAAAGAGTAGTAGTTCCAAAGTATAAAGTTAGTGGTAGAGTATCCATTGTAATCCTACAGTAGCCTTATAAATGGTAGATCCAGTAGGGCTGAAAGATTTAGTATTCTTTTCAGTTAAAAACTCCTAAGATCAAGATCCATATTTTCAGACTACAACTGATCAGAGACCATGTAAAAAGAATTCTTAAGTTGAGTAGATCTGATGGCCATTCTTATCAATGTTTGTGTTAAAGCGTTGAAGTAACTGAAATCCTTCCTCCGGTGATGAAACAAAAAAGGACTTATTGTTTAAACATAGCTTGATGGTTGCAGACTGTGACCATTTATATTTTATTCCACTGTTTATACTGTAAGTTCTTTTGTGAAGTCCTTAAAAAGTTTCCTAGCTTGTAAAGTTGACTTACAAAGGTCTTTGAATAATGAGATAGAGTCGAAAGGTCTAAGGAGCTTCATTGAATTTCTCGTTAGTGACAGCAATCATTTGTGACACTTATTATATAGGTGTTACAAGTTCTTCTCCAGCTCTTGCTTTCCTCACACAGCAGCTTTCCTTACAGACTGCACAGCTCTCCGGTCCATACAATGGCTGCTGGTGGAGGAGCATGTGATCAGCCCAGTCCATTAGTCTCCCCATATAGAAAATCAGCTTTACCATGTGAGGTTTTTAATTGGACAAGACTGATGGACAAGTCTGGTCACATGTTCCTCCATCAGCAGCCATTTTCTGAATGTGAAGAGCTGTGCGGTCTAAGAGGAAAGCTGCACTAACAAGAGCAGGAGAAGACTTTATCATGCCAATAATATAGTAGGTGCCGATCATGTCCCCAAGACATCTGTTAAAATAAAGATAAAGAGACCAACCCCATTATCTCATCCTGCAGCCAGGAATAGACAGTGCAATACAGAGGATATAAGAGACAAACAGTGCAACATTTTTAATATCCAATTTAAAAAAAATATTTTTACCCCAATTGCATGCATTAATAAAGAATTGTCCCAAAAGGTGGAGAACCCCTTTAATCAGTTTATGTTCATGTCCTCAGTCCATCTGTTACACTGTGACTCTCTAACACAATAATATGTCCCAGATTCTTCAGGTCTCACTCCAGTGAGTTTACAGTAAACTTCTCCTTTGTTTGTGTCTTTTGTTAGAGTCATACGTCCTCGTACAGACTGACCATAATCTATGTGATTATTATAACATATTCTTCCTAAATAGTCCAAACCTTTCCCTTCAGGTTGTCTGACCCAGTTTACACAGTGCATGTTGGTGCCATCAGTGAGGGAGGCACCGGTCACTTTACAGGTCAGGTCCAGAGTCTCTGATGGTCTCAAAATCCCAGGACCAGACTCCATCATAGAGATTTGGGAAGTGACATCTGCAAATTAAAAGAAAACAATTACTGTTAAATTTTACCCTTTCAGAAAGATATTATAGCACTGATAAATAATATTTTATTCTGTAATGAGACCCACATTGTGCGGAAATCACTACACTGAGTAACCACAGTAGAGTCTTCATCTCTGGTCTGAGGATTTGCAGTGTCCTGATGATCTCACTGAAGTCTGGAGTCTGTCATTTTATTTCAGGCCAACTGCATATATTTACATATTTATTATGGTCACAAATTTTGAGGAATTCTCGAAAATTTCTCTCCTTTTCATATATTGCCATCTACATATTCGGTTACACATGGGGGTGGGGGGGCTTGTGATTAAACCATCCCATCCCTTCACATCTTAATCTTGGCAATGAACATTACAGGGATCTCAACACAATGGTATTTATACAGTTTAATTTGTTGAAATAGATATTTTATACTTTCCTATTGAAGATGGTCCTAAATATGAACAAAGTCATAATATCTGACAAAATTGCAGCATAGCCATAACAGATGGAAGATGTCAAATGTTACACCTCTCATTATGAGTTTGTCCTATAATCTGATGTGTTCTACAAAAAATATTTTTTTTGCAATCTACAGTAAGTATCCTAAACTGAAACAGTGTGACATGTGAGATTACTTCAAGTATCACAGAAATTAAGTATCTTAACTTCTCATAATATATACATTTTTGTTTTGATTTTTGCAGGGTTTTCCAATAATATTTTTCCAGTATTAAAAATACAATAACATTGGAAAGAAAATACATTAAAATATCATTTGTAAATATATGATTATGTAATTATCTTAATAGAAATTTATACAAACATCTATTTGCTGTATTTTTAGAAAATCAATACTAAGAGATTTTTTTCTTTTGTAAGTACTATGTAATTGAAGAGTAAACAAAACATTCAACTAAGACTTCTAAACATCTGAGCAAACTATTTTCATTTTGATGTCATTGGGAGGGAAAGAAGCTGTTTGCAAATATAATAAGGGTTGCCCTGGTAAGACAAAGAATTGTTATATGGTAAAGATTTTATATTGCTTTATATATTATGCATATGTATTTGTTTACTTTGTCCATTGATAAAAACCTGAGATGACGAGTTGGGAAAGGTATGCACTGGTGATGTGCAAGTGTACTTGCCATTGCTCAATATTCAATCGAGCATTGGGGTGCTTGGACCCTATTGTTACTCTTGAGTATCACCATGCTTCAGACCCCAACCCATGTGTTTTCCAGCTGTTAGACAGCTGGAACCATGGATCATAGGCTGAAATCATGTAGAATGATTCTTGAAGCATTTCTGTGATCCTCCAGCTGGAACCGTAGTACCTAAGCTGAGGTAATGTAAAATATTTCATCTGGTGAGAAAAGCAAGGCCCTTTTAAACCATTCAGTTCTCCGATAGGATTTTTGGAGATAGCTGCTTTTTCATTGGTCGCTAGTTGAAACTGACTGCATAAATTTACTCTGAATATAGAGTCAGAGGGGTTGTGACAATCCACATTTACAGACAATAGGACTCCAATCACTCTGACATGAAACAATGGCTAACTTCTCTTGATTTAACAAAGGAAACATACATCTGGCCTAATGAAGAAAAGGTCACCCCCATACACACAAATGGCTAGACGCTGAGTTATCACATTCAGGTCTTATATTATTATTATTATTATTATTTATTTATAGAGCACCATTAATTCCATGGTGCTGTACATGAGAAGGGGTTACATACAGAATACATACACAAGTTACAGTAGACAGACTAGTACAGAGGGAAGAGGGCCCTACCCTTGCGGGCTTACATTCTATAGGACTGTGGGGAGGAGACAGTAGGTGGGGTGTAGATCGGGCGGCGGCTCCGCTTGGTGGTTGGGCGGCGGCTCCGCTTGGTGGTCGGGCGGCGGCTCCGCTTGGTGGTCGGGCGGCGGCTCCATACTGTGGTCGGGCAGCGGCTCTGCATGGTAGTCAGCAGGTGGCTCTGAACGGTGGTCGGGCGGCGGCTCCGCACGGTGGTAGGGCGGCGGCTCCGCTCGGTGGTCGGGCGCCGGCTCCGCACGATAGTGAAGCAGTGAGGTCATTGTAGATTATAGGCATTTCTGAACAGATGGGTTTTCAGGTTCCGTTTGAAGCTTGCAAGGGTAGCAGATAGTGTGATGTGTTGAGGCAGCGAGTTCCAGGAGACTGGGGATGCTCGGGAGAAGTCTTGGAGTCAGTTGCGTGAGGAGCGAATGAGAGAGGAGGAGAGAAGGAAATCTTGGGAGGACCGGAGTGTAGTGGGAGATTAGTTCAGAGCTATACGGAGTAGACAGACTATGCACAGCTTTGTAGGTCAGTGTTAGTAGTTTGAATTGGATGCGGTGGAAGATTGGGAGCCAGTGGAGGGACTTGCAGAGAGGAGAAGCGGGGTGGTATTGAGGAGAGAGGTGGATCAGACGGGCAGCAGAATTAAGGATGGACTGGAGAAGGGCGAGCGTGTTAGCATGGAGGCCACAGAGGAGGATGTTACAGTAATTGAGGCGGGAGATTATGAGGGCATGCACTAGCATTTTTGTAGATTGCGAGTTGAGGATAGGACGGATTCTGGAAATATTTTTGAGTTGAAGTCGGCAGGAGGTGGTGAGGGATTGGATGTGTGGTATGAAGGACAAGGCAGAGTCAAAGGTCACTCCGAGGCAGCGAACTTTGGGTGCTATATAAGGCTCAGGGGCGTGATGCTTGGTAGCTGTTACGTCCCCAACGGAGTCTGCTCCTTCGACTTCTACTTCAATCACCAGGTGACTCTGTGTTCCTACCGTGGATAGTGTTGGTGGTGGGAGAGGAGTCGATGCTAGCGGCGCTAGTGGGCGCAGGCTCCGCTCATTCACTGGGCTGGGTTTCCATTGGATCTGCAGCACTACTGGCTGACTGTAGGTGGCGGGAGTCCACAGGGCCGTGCTAACATGCTATTCAATGTAACGACACCAGCAGTGATGCTGCATTGAATAACATGTTGGCATGCCCCTATGGGCGTACCAACATGCTAAGATGGTGGAATGAGCGCAGGAACTAGCGCACTTGCGACTAGTCCCTGCTCTCATTAGCATCTAATAAAGGATCTTTAGAAATACTTTTTCTAAAGACCTCTATGTTTACTACTAGATACAGGGACTTAACTGCATTTACTGTAGGGATTGCTGCAGGAGGAGGAATAGTTTGGAATTAGAGCAGGATCTAGGCAGGATTTTCTACAAAACAGTCTCTTTACTTATAATGTTGCTGCAACCTAAAACTAAAAGTCTTTTTCAGGGATAAATACTGTCCTTTCTTGTGGTAAAACCGCTGTTGCCTGCATTCACTGTAGGGATAGCTGCTGCAGGAGGAATAGTTTGGGATTAGAGCAGGCACATACTGTAAGCATGGTTTATTGCAAAACAGTCCTTTCTATACTTAAACTGCTGCCACAAGTCCATTTCTCTATTAATACCAAAAAGTTGTCAGTCATATATACAAGGTGGGCCATTTATATGGATACACCTAAATAAGATGATGATATAAACGTCATGTTTGTGGCTCATTAGTGTATGGGAGGAGGGAAACATTTCAAGATCGGTGGTGACTATGGCAGTCAATTTGAAGTCAGCCATTTTGGATCCAACTTTATTTTTTCCAATGGGAAGAGGGTCATGTAACATATCAAACTTATGGAGAATTTCACAAGAAAAACAATGGTGTGCTTGGTTTTAAAGTAACTTTATTCGTTCGTTATTTACAATTTTATGACCACTTATAAAATATCTTCAAAGTGCTGCCCATTGTGTTGGATTGTCAATGCAACCCTTTTCTCCCAATCTTGTCACACTGATAGCAACACCGTAGAAGAAGTGTTAGCACAGGCTTCCATTGTTTCAGATGCTGCACATCTTGTATCTTCACAGCATAGACAATTGTCTTCAGATGACCCCAAAGATAAAAGTCTAAAGGGGTCAGATCGGGAGACCTTGGTGGCCATTCAATTGGCCCATGATGACCAATCCACTTTCCAGGACACTGTTTATGTAGGAATGCTCAGACCTGACACCTATAATATGATGGTGCATATGAGCACCTTCTTGCTGCAATATCTGCTACATATAATCAATCAGAAAATAAATTTCAACAAGAGTATAAAAGCTCAAATAAATTTATTTAATAAGTTGAAATCTCAAAAAAGCTTAATTAAATATATCATATTAAATTAACAAGGATCGCTAGTCCCAAATGATCCACTGTGCAATATACCAGTAGCTAAATGGACACAGAATCTATGTCCACTACAACATTGTACACAAATATAAAAGATATACAGCTCTGGCAAAAATGTAGAGACCACTTCAAAATTGTCAGTTTTTCTGATTTTTCTCTTTATAGGTATATATTTTAGTAAAATGTAAATTGTTTTTTATTCTATAAACTACTGACACATCTCTGAATGTCTAAGCAAAACATTTTGCATTTTCTGAAAATGACAAATGGTCAAAATAACAAAAAAATTCATTGCTTTAAGACCTCAAATAATGCAAAGAAAACAAGTTCATAGTCATTTAAAAACAATAATACTAATGTTTTAACTCAGGAAGAGTTCAGAAATAAAAAAAAACAGTCCTCAGAGTTGGAGAACATTGGCTGAGCAGAAGGAAACAACTGTTTTTCCAGGATCACCTTGTATAGCTTGATTCATACGTCCTTCACAAAGTTTAATCTGCCCAATTCCTGCCCAATTTCTAGAGTAAGGTAATGTTCTCTGATAAGTCTAATGTTCAGCTTTTCCCAACACCTGGTAGTCTAATGGTTAGATGGAGACCTGGAGAGGCGTACAAGCCACAGTGTTTTGCACCCACTATTAATTTTGGTGGAGGATAAGTGATAATTTGGGCAAGGCAAGGCTGGAATTGGGCAGATAAAATTTGTTTGCTTTGCATTATTTGAGGTGTCTAAAAGCAATGCATTATTTTGTTATTTTGACTATTTCTCATTTTCAGAAAATACAAAATGTATTGCTTGAAAATTCTGAGACATGTTGCCTTTAGTTTATAGATTAAAAGAACAATTTAAATTTTACTTAAAAATCTAATATATAAAGCTGAGTGTATATATGTGTGTATGTATATGTCCGCTAAAGGATTTTGCACCGTCACATTTACAATCAAGACATTTTGCACAAACGTCCCATGTGACCCAGGGAACATCATAGACTATGTTTTGATGGTAAAATTAGACCCCACGCTTTACAGTTACTCTACAAAATCCTGCCTCCATTAAACTGAATGGAGGTGGGAGCTACAGGCTATTAATAGCAACTGTCAGTGGTTGCTATAGGAAAAAAAATAAGCTGTTAGTATAAGAAGCGTACAGTGCCTACAAGTAGTATTCAACCCCCTGCAGATTTAGCAGGTTTGATAAGATGCAAATAAGTTAGAGCCTGCAAACTTCAAACAAGAGCAGGATTTATTAACAGATGCATAAATCTTACAAACCAACAAGTTATGTTGCTCAGTTAAATTTTAATAAATTTTCAACATAAAAGTGTGGGTCAATTATTATTCAACCCCTAGGTTTAATATTTTGTGGAATAACCCTTGTTTGCAATTACAGCTAATAATCATCTTTCATAAGACCTGATCAGGCCGGCACAGGTCTCTGGAGTTATCTTGGCCCACTCCTCCATGCAGATCTTCTCCAAGTTATCTAGGTTCTTTGGGTGTCTCATGTGGACTTTAATCTTGAGCTCCTTCCACAAGTTTTCAATTGGGTTAAGGTCAGGAGACTGACTAGGCCACTGCAACACCTTGATTTTTTCCCTCTTGAACCAGGCCTTGGTTTTCTTGGCTGTGTGCTTTGGGTCGCTGTCTTGTTGGAAGATGAAATGACGACCCATCTTAAGATCCTTGATGGAGGAGCGGAGGTTCTTGGCCAAAATCTCCAGGTAGGCCGTGCTATCCATCTTCCCATGGATGCGGACCAGATGGCCAGGACCCTTGGCTGAGAAACAGCCCCACAGCATGATGCTGCCACCACCATGCTTGACTGTAGGGATGGTATTCTTAGGGTCGTATGCAGTACCATCCAGTCTCCAAACGTCACGTCTGTGGTTGACACCAAAGATCTCGATCTTGGTCTCATCAGACCAGAGAACCTTGAACCAGTCTGTCTCAGAGTCCTCCAAGTGATCATGAGCAAACTGAAGACGAGCCTTGACATGACGCTTTGAAAGTAAAGGTACCTTACGGGCTCGTCTGGAACGGAGACCATTGCGGTGGAGTACGTTACTTATGGTATTGACTGAAACCAATGTCCCCACTGCCATGAGATCTTCCCGGAGCTCCTTGGATTAGCCTTGACTCTTCAGACAAGCCTGGCCTCAGCACGGGTGGAAACTATCAAAGGCTGTCCAGGCCGTGGAGGGCTAACAGTAGTTCCATAAGCCTTCCACTTCCGGATGATGCTCCCAACAGTGGAGACAGGTAGGCCCAACTCCTTGGAAAGGGTTTTGTACCCCTTGCCAGCCTTGTGACCCTCCAAGATCTTGTCTCTGATGGCCTTGGAATACTCCTTTGTCTTTCCCATGTTGACCAAGTATGAGTGCTGTTCACAAGTTTGGGGAGGGTCTTAATTAGTCAGAAAAGGCTGGAAAAAGAGATAATTAATCCAAACATGTGAAGCTCATTGTTCTTTGTGCCTGAAATACTTCTTAATACTTTAGGGGAACCAATCAAAATTCTGGTGGTTTGAGGGGTTGAATAATAAATGACCCTCTGAATACACTTTTCACAATTTAAAAAAATAAAAAAAAATAAATAACATTCTTTTTTGCTGCAGTGCATTTCACACTTCCAGGCTGATCTACAGTCCAAATGTCACAATGCCAAGTTAATTCCGAATGTGTAAACCTGCTAAATCTGCATGGAGTTGAATACTACTTGTAGGCACTGTATGTGTGAGGTAATATGATGTCGGTGGTGAGATGAATAGAGAGAGACAGAAAGAGACAGACAGGGAAAGAGACATTGAAAGACAGACAGGCAAAGAGACAGATGGGCAAAGAGACAGACCTGGAAAGAGACAGATGGGCAAAGAGACAGATGGGCAAAGAGACAGACCGGGAAAGAGACAGACCAGGAAAGAGACAGCTGGGCAAAGAGACAGCCAGGTAAAATGACAGCCGGGCAAAGAGACAGCTGGGCAAAGAGATAGATGGGCAAGGAGATAGACGGGCAAAGAGACAAATGGGCAAAGAGACAGACGGGCAAAGATACAGACGAGGAAAGAGACAGACGGGTAAAGAGACAGACCTGGAAAGACCTGTCCAAAAAATATACTGCTTTCCCACTTGAATATGTTAGCTTGACATTCAATTTATTAGTATTTAGCTTCATCATGAGTTCATCTAGTTCATTGGGAGAACTCTCCCAGATGAACTAGATATCATCGATGAATCGGATCCAATTATGGATCTTTTCCATCAAATGATTACCATCATCATGAAAAATTTCTCTTTCCCATGCCCCAAAAACAGATTAGCATGTGAGGGCGCACAAGACGCCCCCATTGCTATACCCTGTAATTGGAGGTATGTCAGATTTTTAAAGATGAAGCAATTTTGGGTAAGGACAAATTTGAGTAGTTTCAAAATTAATTCACCCAAGGATGGTTCAATATTGCTCACTGTCAAAAAACTCTCCACAGCCATAATCCTATCAGAATGTCTGATAGATTTGTATAGGGACTCGACATCCACAGTCACCATGATCATATTAATGTTTAAGTGCATATTATCCAGTCTTCCAAGTGCTGCGGTGGTGTCCTTAATGTATGAGCGTAATGATGTAACCATAGGTTTCAAATAATAATCAATTGTTTGGCAAACAATTTTGCATAAAACCTGCCACAATTGTTCTTTTCGGTGGATCTAATGGATTCTTATGAATCTTGGGGATGAAATAAAATGTAGACATACATGGTTTAACTGCAAGAATAGTGTCTCTCAGTTTTTTGGGGATGATGTTTTCCTCAAATGCTTTTTCAATAATATTAACCAGTTCAAGTTGGAATGAGGGTAGAGGGTTATTTGATAATTTCTGATAACATTCCTTATGTGAAAGAAGCTTAAAAGCCTATTTTCATAGAGGTCCTTAGGCCAGATAACTAATTTTTTCCCCTTTATCCTCCCCCTTAAAACCCACATCCTTCTAGGATTGCATTTCTCTGAAGGCTTTTCTCTCATTTGCATTGATATTTTTGGTGATAATAATTCATTTGAGTTCCTCTAAGTCAGATGAAACCATTTTAACAAATATAGCAATGGCAGGGCAAGTGTTCATTCAAAGGTGGAGATTTATTGTATAGATGAGTTCGAAAATTACTTACTGTATCCCAGGGTTCTTCATCTATGAGATTCCAAAATGGCCAGTGCCCGTTGTTCTTCCTCTGTTTCAAAAATAATGTCTTCATCAGATCTAGTGTGGAACATTTTTAGGAGTATTATTAGAAGACCCAGCAACACCTTGTTTAAAAAGATCATCTGCCTTAGACTGCCAGGACAATTCCCTGTCCTGAAAGTTTATGAAACCTTATGAACAAAACCTGTTAAAAAAAAACCCAGAAAGAGCAATCAATGTGGAGTGTTCGCAAAGAATCAGTTTATGTTATAGAGCTACATGCAAACACGATATAAGAAATCAGAAAATAAATTTCAACAAGAGTATAAAAGCTCAAATAAATGTATTCAATAAGTTAAAAATTTCAAAACAGCTTAATTAAACAACAATAATATATCATATTAAATTAACAAGGATCGCTAGTCCCAAATGATCCACAGCACAATATAATAGTAGCTGAATCTATGTCCACTGACAAATTGTACATAAATATAAAGCTATATATAAGTGGGATTTTCTATCAGAATATAATGAACAGTGATTGCCACCTAGTGGTGAAATAGTTATATAGCCACATCAATGAATAGTATGTCACAATTCAATAGAAAAACAATCCACATTGTTAAAATATAAGACTTACTTGGTATCTGCCGGACCATGCCGCCCCAACACGTGTTTCGTATTTACTTCCTCAGGAGGCACTTGTTGGGAAGGAGGGGGCCAGTATTTAAATGAGAAAGTGCCAAGCTGCGGTAGGAATTAGTGAGTGTATTTAATTTATATAGAATACGTCAGAGTATATTCGGCGCATACACAACATCCAAGTGTCTTATCAAGATTAATCTTCGGCTCACAACCTGGGAAGCAATGCCTCCCGATGTGCTGCTTGCTGAAGAACTAGGGCCTGAATACTGAAAAATTGTGCACTACTCAGACGGATGGAAATAGATGAATGACATGAAAACCTTAAGTTTATATGAGAGACTCTATAACCGCTAGTAAATAATTGTAATGTGATAGAAGTGGGTTTGCTAAAGTGCTAAGTGAATATATTATACTATCTCCCCTTAATCTAAGGCTACAAAATAAAGGGTTACAAAATGGATATAATGAACAACCCATATACTGAATAAATGTGTTTACTATGAACTGAACAAAATAATACATACATATATAAATAAAATCTACATAAATATATCACCACAATAGTGCCTATGTGAGATAAAGTAATGAAAATAATAATGAATAACGAAAATGAATAGATAATAATAAGTAAAAATGAAATTTAAATATTATTAAAAATGATGCCTCCTAAAGATAAGCTAAGGAGGCACCATTTTTGCCATGTCCTATTGTAACATTCATTTAAATGTTGTGATTTTGCCTCAGTAATTCATTTGTAATTCAGCCTGAAGAAGGAGCCTTGATGCTCTGAAAGTTTGCTAATATAATTTTTCTGGTTAGCCTATAAAGGTATCACTCCTAAAATACTTTTGTCATTCTTGGGACATAGTATTTCAATTGATTTTCTGGCTAACACGGTACCAAAATATTACCTTGTATTGCACATTGTAAGAACTCAAAGAATAATGCAAAGAAAACAAGTTCATAATCATTTAGAAACAATACTATAGAGATCAGCAGTCTGATCGCTCATTTATTTCTGTTGATCACAGCTCCACAGCTATGATCACCAGAAATTTTCACCTCTTGTCACTGGCAGCAGCTGGCCAAGTGAAACAGGAAGTGAGTCATGTGAACTACAGGAGTCATCACATGACCCTGTGCTACCATGACAACCATCGGTTCACAGAGCTCACGTCACAGTGCCACCGTTTGAGCCGGGTAAGTGAAAATTTACTGTAGCGGGGATTTAAATTGCGATGTCACATTTTGACATTGCAGTTTAAGGGGTTAACAGGCACTGGTGGATCACTGATCCACTCATGCCTGTGAGGCACACATGTCAGCTGTTCAAATCAGCTGACACGCACGGATCGCTGGCAGCTGCCCGCAGCAGCCGCCAGTGAATACACTATGACCGCTTAGTACGTACCAGTACAATCTGTGGTTGTTAAGGGGTTAATGATACCCAATTTAAAAAATTATTTTTGCCCCATTTGCATTAATTTAAGAACGACTTGTCCTAAAAGGTGGACGACCCCTTTAATAAGTTTATGTTCATCTCATCAATCCATCTGTTACAGTGTGCTAGCACAATAATATGTCCCAGATTCTTCATGTTTCACTCCAGTGAGTTTACAATAAACTTCCCCTTTATTTGTGTCTTTTGTTAGAGTTATACGTCCCTGTACAAACTGGCCATAATCTATGTGATTATTGTAACATATTCTTCCTAACCACTTCAGACTTTTCCCTTCAGGTTGTCTGATCCAAGCTACGCAAGGCATGTTAGTGCTGTCAGTGAGGACAGCACCGGTCACTTTACAAGTTAGGTGTAGAGTTTCTGATGGTCTCACAATCCCAGGACCAGACTCCACCATAGAGATTTTGGAAGTAACATCTGCAAATTAAAACATTTACTGTTAAATCTTACCATTTCAGAAAGATATTGTAACACTGGAAAAACAAATAATATTTTACTGAAATGAGACCCACATTGTGCGTAAAACACTACACTGAGTAACCACAGTAGAGTCTTCATCTCTGGTCTGAGGATTTGCAGTGTCCTGATGATCTCACTAAGGTCTGGAGTCTGTCATTTAATTTCATGTCAACTGCATAAATTTACATATTTATTATACAGGCAAATTTTGAGGAATCCTTGAGAATCTCTCTACTTTTCATATATTTTGACTTACATCTTGACCATAACATCTTGACATTATAACCATACACAGAGGGGTGAATGTTATTAAACCATCTCTTCCCTTCACATCTTAATCTTGGCAGTGAACACTACAGGGATCTCAATGCAATATAATTTATACAGCTTAATTTATTGAAATAGA